>NC_090332.1:72032697-72339415 GCF_035084215.1 Heptranchias perlo
CAAAACAGAAATCAGAGAGTAGGGGTTAAGGGTAGTTACTCAAACTGGCAAAAGGTGGGAAGTGGTGTTCCACAAGGATCAGTGCTGGGACCACTGTTGTTCACCATTTACATAAATGATTTGGACTCGGGAATTGGAAGTACAATTTCAAAATTTGCAGTTGACACCAAATTGGGAGGTATAGTTAATTCCTTATTGGTGGCAATTTTGCAACATTCTTTGTAATTCTTTGTAAATTCCCATTTTTAAATTTTGACTATATACTACTTGTGTGTTTCTCTGTTTCCCTCTCCCAGCTTCCATGATATAGCCTTCTACTGTACATAATGTTCCTCTGCTACACTTGTTAAGAACATAAGAACATAAGAAATAGGAGCAGGAGCAGGCCGTATGGCCCCTCGAGCCTGCTCCACCATTCAATAAGATCATGCTTCATCTTTGACCTCAACGCCACTTTCCAGCCCGATCCCCATATCCCTTGATTCCCCTACAGTCCAAAAATCTATCTATCTCAGCCTTGAACATATTCAATGACTGAGCATCCATAGCCCTCTGGGGTAGAGAATTTCAAAGATTCACAACCCTCTGAGTGAAGAAATTCCTCCTCATCTCAGTATTAAATGGCCAACCCCTTATCCTGAGACTATGCCCCATAGTTCTAGACTCTCCAGTCAAGGGAAACAGCCTGTCAGCACCTACCCTGTCAAGCCCCATCAGAATCTTGTATGTTTCAATGAGATCACCTCTCATTCTTCTAAACTCCAGAGAGTATAGGCCCATTCTACTCAATCTCTCCTCATAGGACAACCCTCTCATCCCAGGAATCAATCTAGTGAACCTTCGTTGCACCGCCTCTAAGGCAAGTATATCTTTCATTAGATAAGGAGATCAAAACTGTATGTAGTATTCCAGGTGAGGTCTCACTGATGCCCTGTACAACTGTAGTAAGACTTCCTTACTCTTGTACTCCAACCTTCTTGCAATAAAGGCCAACATGCCATTTGCCTTCCTAATTGCTTGCTGTACCCGCATGCTAACTTTCTGCATTTCTTGTAAGAGGACACCCAGGTCTCTCTGAACACCAACATTTAATAGTTTCTCACCATTTAAAAAATATTCTGTTTTTCTATTTTTCCTACCAAAGTGAATAACCTCACATTTCCCCACATTATACTCCATCTGCCACCTTCTTGCCCACTCACCTAACCTGTTTATATCCCTTTGCAGACTCTATGGGGGAAAAATTGGATGAGGTTCCGTTCTGGGCAATGGTAGCTACCACCCCGAATCCGGCGGACCCTACGCAGGCAGCACGTGAACTTCGTGCTGCCTGCTACTTACCATGAAATCTCCGTGCAGCAAGCGCAGCCCTCGCTGCTGAGAAGCCACACGGAGAATGAGGAAGTTGGAAATGGAGCGTGCACAGCGCACGTCATCAGCAGCCTGCACCACTTAAAGGTGCAGGCACATTTCAAATGGCAGATACACATCCAACTAGGAGAAGAGAGAATGGCATTGCGAGTAGCTACACCGGCAAGAGAGAGGGCTCCACGATTCTCGGACAATGCTCTTGAGGCCCTGGTGGAAGGCGTGGACCAAAGGAGGGCAAGCATGTACCCGCAGGGTGGATGGAGACCCTCCAGACTACAGCTGCGTAGGCATTGGCAGGCTGTGGCGCAGGAGGTGAATACTAGGAGCATTGCACCACGCACATGGGTGCAGTGCCGGAGGAAGTTTAATGATTTGACACGAGTGGTCAAGGTGAGTGAATGCAAGTGTCAAGTGGCACATCCTACTAACTGCACCAATACTCCATGCACGACATCTCCCATCACCCACCCACCCACCAACAAACACTGCCATCCATACGCAATGCTGCATCTCCTCACCCCCCCTAGAGCAGACGGTGCTGCGGATCATTGGGCGGGCCGTCGCTGCAGCCGTCACAATGTGCCGCGCTGGAGGTCCCGGTCAAGGGGGGGGGGGGTCTCTGCATATCTAATGATCCTTCTCCTTTTCCACATCTCCCTCCTCCCATAATCTTTTCTGACTCACGTGCTGCACATGCTGTCAGCACACACCTCTTACTTGCTCCTCTCCCCACTCAGCAACTCAACCTGTTTCCCTTTGTCATTGCAGGAGGAGGAGGAGGAGGAGGAGGAGGAGGAGGACAACACTGAAGCCACACCGTCACTCGATCTGACACTTGCTTCCACCAGCTCAGAGACTGACACCGCACGTCCTTTAGAGATTAGGTTAGAGGAGGGATCTGCACGTGGTGAGACACCGAGCACAAGTGCACAGGAGCCGGGGCGGAGGGAACGGATACCACAGGTGCCAGCTCACCGGAGGGCGAGGTCGCTCACTCGTTCTGCTGCAGAGGAGTCAGATGAGGACTTCGATGGGCCAGGCTGCAGAAGACGGCTGATGGGCGTACACCGACAAATGCTTGGGGCACTGGAAAGCATGCCAGAAAGCCTGTGCACAATGAGAAGGGGCATGGAGGAGTCCAGCTCCAACTTGGCGCAGGGCTTTGCACAGAGCTTGGAGCCCATCCTTTCCAACACCTCCATCAGCACACCTGTGGAACCCACCATGGTGAAGTGTCTGATGACTGATGTCACAGCATACATTGCAGCACATACATCTGCCATCCAAGGTCTGTCTGCTGCCTTGGAAGCTCAGACTGCTGCTATCGTGGCTCTAGGGACCACTGTGGAACGGGGCTTCCAGGGCATCACAGCACTCCAGCACTCCGTTCTCCAGACGATCACCAGGGTTGCTGAGGTGACACCCCAGGAGAGTGGCAGTGGCACCATGGCAGTCGGACCTGCTGATCTCTCTCAGGACGACAGCATTCCTTCTCCCACCCCTGCCACTCCGCCAGTGCCCCTGTTGTTGCCACTCGGCCAGCCAGGCCAGACTGCTGCAGCCCATGTTGAGATGGTGCAGTCTGAATCCTGGCCCTCCAGGCCCAGAGCTGCTTGAGGTCGTCCTCCAAGGCCATCTGGACGTTCTTCCATTGAAGGCCAGCAGCTTTCCACCACCCATGCTGCAGCCACTGGGGAAGCACCTCGTAGGAGCACTAGGATAGGTAAAGGCACATGAACAACAGGCACTAAGGGAATGCACGAGGGTGAATAGTTCTGTTATGTTTGCATAATTTTATTTATTAATCCATAAATGAGAGTTTGATTTTGCATTTGGTGGTGGTTTTTATTCATGCAATGAGTTGAGAGGGACACCAATGTGTAATCAGATGGAGGGTGATTTGATTGTCTTGTGGGAGGGGAAAGGTGGGGAATGTAGGACTGTTGGTGAGTTGGGGGATGTAGTTCCAATTATTGATAGCGGGCACGGATCAGGTGAGCACGCACATCCCTTGCAGACAAGGGTCTGGTTCCTGCTGGACCCTTGCGTCTTCCTCCACTTCCTCTTACGACTCCACCCCCTCCTCCTGCTCCTCCTCCTCCTCAGCAGGGCAATATGTGTGCAGTCCATGGCACCCTGCACCATGGGGAAGCCAGCAATGTGGGCGAACCCCCGTACTCACTCGTTCTGATTGTCTCTGTTGAGAGGAAAGGTGATGAACCTGTTCCTCATGTGGTACAGTGCATCTGTGACCTCCCTTATACAGCAGTGCAATGCATACTGCGAGGTGTTATACATGTCGCCAGCAGAGGTCTGAAATGATCCTGAGCCTTAGAAATTCAGTGCCACGGTGGCCTTCACAGCCACAGGCAATGCTGTCTTCACCCTGCTCTGAGGCTGCAGTTGTGGCCGCACCAGTTGACAGATCTCGGTGACGGCTTCCTTGGTGAACCTCAGACCTTTAAGCTGCTGCAGGCATTCAAATCCCCGCAGCAACAGCTTTTTCCTGCACCCAAGTGCAGGTGGGAAGAGCCGCTGGGACCCAACTGAAATATTTAAACGAGGCTGATCCCGGAAAATTCACCGGGGTCAGTTGCAGGTAGTGCCAGTGCCCTGTGCCTCCTCGTCCTCCGTCTCCTCACAGCTTGACATGACATTGACCATGCTCAATGCCCAATGGGAGCCCTAGCAGACTGCCCATGGTTGGCAGGAATGTTGTTCCACCAGCGTTGTAACTTTCCGACCCGTAAGGCAGTACCTGCCAAAGCACTCTCAAAAGTAGTGTTGGAACTCTCAGTAAGAATAGGGAGCTTCACAAAACACTTCCTACTCCTCCAGCAGCCAGAAGCAATAATCCAGCAACTAACCTACAACACCTGCATGGCCCTTTAAATAGCACTGGTGGGGGGCCCTTCAGGCACTGTAAGAAACCTTTAGATGGTCAGGGATAAGACTATGCGTTGAGTTGAGCATTAAGGTCGAAAATTGTGTGTATCACTTTAAAACAGCGTTGCACACTGATTGCAGCCATTTTCTCCCTACTTTGCGTGCTAACTCCTATACCAAGATGGCATCTGGCGCACGTCATGCAGAAAACATGCATGCGCATCCAAGACGCCATCTTAGATGTCGGAGAGGCCATGTAGCGCCGAAACAACGGACATTACACGGCCCAATTTAGCGCCCTTTGTGTCCTCCTCACAGCTTACTTTCCCACCTAGCTTTGTATTGTCAGCAAACTTGGATACATTACACTCGGTCCCTTCATCTAAGTCATTAATATGGATTGTAAATAAATTGTAAATAGGATTATTTACTTTTTGTTAGAGAGGATTTTCCTCTGTGTTGCCACTGGTATTGCAGCAGTGACTGGGGCAGGTGGGGGTGGAAAATTGGGTGGGAACCCTTCACACCAGACCCCTGCCCGTTTTTAATTCCTTTCTGGTTTACTGCCGGTCTGTGGAAGAACCCACTCAAATACAGGCGGGCAAATTTAAATGCGTCCAAAATGGTGGGGTTACTTTATATGTCGAAATCTGAGGCATTATTACTTCATTTACTGCTCTTCACTCCTGTATGCAACAGGCGTCCAATGTTACTAGGTGACAGGGAATCCAGAAGAAGGTGTTTCTACATGCAGCAAGCGCTTTAATTAAGGCAAATTCCTTATTGGCGGCAATTTTGCAGCTTTAGTGGAGGAAGCCGGATAGAAAATTGAGACAACGCTGCCTTGCCCTTTAAGCTGCTGCAGGCTTCAAATCCCCGCAGCAACAGCTTTTTCCTGCACCCAAGTGCAGGTGGGAAAAGCTGCTGGGACCCAGCTGAAATATTTAAACGAGGCTGATGCCGGAAAATTCATCGGGGTCAGCTGCAGGTAGTGCCAGGACGGAAAATCCCGGCTGGTGTCTCTTTATCATTAGATCTATCTTATATCGACAGCTGATAGCCTTCTTAAGTGCGCCTTTTGCCCCCATTTTAATTTTGAATTTGGAGGTTTTCTCTTCCTTTAGTGATAATAATACAAGAGGCTGCTCTATTCTAAATTGGAAACTGTCTAATTTGGCTTTTGAAGCTCTTTGCAAAGGATATTTAACTCCTCCTCCACCTCCACCAATAGACCCTTCGAATAATCATCTGCAGTTTCTCATATGGCATATTCCCAATCTGGGATTGATACCCAACAGCGATGAGGAATTTCCCAACAGGGAGAAAGGAATATTTGAACAGCAAATTGAAGGCTGTCCTCGGGCAGTTCCAAGGTTTCAAAGCAGTATGGGCAGAAACCAAGAATTAGGCAAACTGCCCTCTCACCACGATCAAAAGTGTACAGCACAGGAGAACTTTGAAAGTAATGGGAGAAAATTGCTAAAAAATCTCAAGAGATATAAAATAAAATATAAATCTGTACAGTCCACAGATGGTGATGAAGTTTGGTTTTGGCCAACTGAAGTCCCAGTAGAAAATTTGGAAAATGCCTGAAGCTCAAACACACACACATATTCCCCCTGTGATAGTCAAACGTGTAGTTATCCATAATAAGACATTTACAAATGTATAACAAAAAGAAAAATTATCCTTTAATCATAGAATCATACAGCACAGAAGGAGGCCATTCGGCCCATTGTGCCTGTGCTGGCTCTTTGAAAGACCCCTATCCAATTAGTTCCACTTCCCTGCTCGTTCCCCATAGCCCTGCAAAATTTTTCTTTTCAAGTATATATCCAATTCCCTTTTGAAAGTTACTATTGAATCTGCTTCCACCACCCTTTCAGGCAGTGAATTCCAGATCACAACAACTCGCTGCTTAAAAAATGTCTCCTCATCTCCCCTCTGGTTCTTTTGCCAATTATCTTAAATCTATATCCTCTGGTTATTGACTGTCCTGCCAGTGAAAACAGTTTTTCCCTATCTACTCTGTTAAAACCCCTCGTAAATTTGAACACCTCTATTAAATCTCCCCTTAACCTTCTCCGCTTTAAGGAGAACAATCCCAGTTTATCTAGTCTTTCCATATAACTGAAGTCCCTCATCTGTGATATCATTCTAGTAAATCTCCTCTGTACCCTCTCTAAGGCTTTAACATCCTTCCTAAAATGTGGTGCCCAGAATTGGACACAATACTCCAGCTGGGGTCTAACCAGTGATTTTTGAAGGTTTAGCATAACTCCCTTGTTTTTATACTCTATTTATTTAAAGAATATATTGGATAGGTTTGCTGGTGACATGCAACCGCAGCGTGGTGGGGGTGGGGGGGTGGGGGGGGTGGGGGTAGACCAAGGAGGTCAGAAAATTCAAGGCTGAGTGGTTGTAAAATGTGCTGGGGACACACATCACTGGGTATTTTCTGACCAGGCTCAGCTGGGTGCTTAACAGGTACGTGCTTGCTGGAGAGTGTGGGCTTTATTACGGCTCTGAAAATTATCTTCCCTCCCCACCCACGTTTCACGTGGTTTGCAATGAAATGCAAGGTCGTCGCTGAGCACCAGCACGAATCTGGCGTACTTCCAAAGTCACTTCCTGGCCTTCAGGACTGAGGCTCCTATAGGTGGAGTCCCCCTAGTTTCCTGAGTGACAATAACATACTCTTTAATGCATTTTTCATTTGCTGTTGTTGCATAGAGTCAGGTGCACTGCTGTGTTTTTGCATTTGGAAGTTTAATTTAGTGTCTTACTCTTTTTATCTCCGTCATTCTTTTCTCACCATAATTTCTTCCCCCCAATTTTTTGTACCACCTGTAATGCAAAAGAGTTTTTCTGTTCATTGCAGCAGCCTACAGTGTTGTACGGTGGGCAAATTGCCCTCAGGAAGTTGAAGGATAAGGAAGAGTACCAGAGCAGTGTTTAAAGGCAGGGCTCCTTTCACCTGAGGTGGGTGGCATAGACACACTGTTACCCAGGTATGCAGTTTCACAGACTCCACCAGAGCTGGTTGGGCATCGCAGAGGAGATTGCCACCCCAGCTTCACCAGGGAGCTTTTCTGCAGGCCAGGACTGGACCCTTAATGTGTTATCTTGTTGTACAAACATAAAAGTAATCATGAGATGCAGGGAAGTGAAATAGCACATAAACAGTGACAGACATGTGCATAACCTGCACGTCAACCTGGCTTTCAACCAGTGCAGTACTGAGGGAGTGCTGCACTGTCGGAGGAGCCGTCTTTTGGATGAGACATTTAACCGAGCCCCATCTGCTCTCAGGTAAATGTAAATGATCCCATGGCACTCTTTGAAGAAGAGCAGGTGAGCTCTCCTTCGTGTCTGGGCCAATAATTAACCCTCAACCAACATTACTAAAAAACAGATTATCTGTTCTTTATCTCATTGCTGTTTGTGGAACCTTGCTTTGTGCAAATTGGCTGCCGCATTTCTTATATTATAACAGTGACTACACTTCAAAAAAGCACCTTGTCATGTCCTGAGGTCATGAAAGGTGGTATAGAAATGCAAGTTCATTTTTTCTTTCTTTCTTAGAAAACAAATCCAAATAAAAAAACACAAGAAGCAAAAATCATAGCCTGTAAACAGCATGTTTCCTACCATATGACAGCAATGCACATTAAATATGATCAGCACAACATGTATCTGCTAACTGGACATTTACCTATCATTTTTGGAAATGCCAGAGGGAAAATTACAGAACTGTGTTATAGAGGCCTTTCGAATAAACAATTTATTACACAAAGCAAGACTTTACCTTTGAACTTTTCATGTAACTATAATATGACACCAGGATGCGATGTCTAATAATTCCTTCCCAGTGCTTGACTGCTTTTGATCTGTTGCTTGTATTATCATTTATTATCTCCCCTCCCCTGGAGCGAAACATGTGGGCCAAGAGATTAAATTGCTGGGACGGGGTCTTTTCCAGAGTCAGGGCTGGAGGCCCACAACTTTATGGGTACAACAGGGGTTTGCCCCCCCCCCAAACAACAGCCAGCCAGAAAATGAGAGTGCTCTGATGACGGAGTGTGAGGCCCTTATAGGGTCGAAGAAAAGAACCAAAATGTTTTCCTCACTTCCTCACTATGGTGATTCATTTTAAAGTAATTGATCCTGTCTAGTCCCATTAGGTCTAGTGGTGATTACTGGGGCAGAGTTCCCTGGAGAGCCCGAGAACATAATTTGATATAAGTGACCTAATTGAAAATGTTTTAAACTTTTAAAAATCTGATTATGAACCCGATCCAGGTAAATTGTTCACTGTGGTGAATGGTTTAAATACGGGGGGGACACAAGTTAAATATTAACAAGTTATAAGTAAGGAAGGAAATGAGGTAGAATATTTTGACCAACAGGGTAATAGAGATGTAGACTAAATTAACAGAGAAGCAAACTGTATAAATGGGTTCAAGAGACAATTTAATGACTTTCTGGAGAAAGGATTGAAGGATTTAGTTACAAGGTGGATAGGTGGCCTTCTGCAACTGAATGCCCTTTTCCTGCTATGGAAACTTCTTACGGCATCTCCCAGTGGCAGTATGTACCACCTGATAAGGTACCAAACCATACAGATAAGGACTGTCCTGGGATCTGTACAGAGTTGTCAGATTGTGGTGGCCTCAGGGCCCTTGGGCTAAGGAAGGAGAAGATCAGCAAGGGTCCCATTCCTTAATAAGCTCCAGTGACTCCTGCTGCAAAGTGTAGGGATGTAGACCTTGGGTGAGATAGGGTCAAATTCAACTGCGATCCATCCAGTGATGAGTGTCTGGCAGCACTCATTGTCTAGGTTCAGAAATGAAGATTGGCCACCCATGTGAAGTGCTGAAAAGCTGCTGGCACTTGTGGGACTGTATCCATGCAATTGTATCCATGCAACTGTATCCATGCAATTATATCCATGCAACTATATCAATGCATTGGATCCACCGAACTGTATTTGTGGAACTGTATCCATGCAACTGTATCCATGGAACTGTATCCATGCAACTGTATCCAGGCAACTGCATCCATGTAACTATATCCATGCAACTGTATCCACATGGAACTGTATCCATGCAACTGTACCCATGGTACCGTATCCATGGTACTGTATCCAAGGAACTGTATTCATGCAACTGTTTCCATGCAACTGTATACATGGTACTGTATCCTTGCAACTGTATCCGTGCAACTGTATCCATGGAACTGTATCCATGGAACTATATCTATGCAACTAAATCCCAGCAAGAATTACTGCCTTCAGAAGAGGGAGACAGAAATTTGGAATTTGTTAAAATGTATTTCCTTTTTCCCTGTGACCAATGATGTTGTACTTTAAATAAATAAATAAAGGCTTTGCCTGTGATTCCCACAGCTCTGCTTTCCTAGTTGGAGACCTTTGCCATCATTTTCTTGTATATTGTAGAGCAGGCAAAACCAAAAGCAAAAATGGAACAGTATTTCTCTCTCAGTTTGTAACTGTCAGGATGTTTCTCACTCTTTCCCTCTCTTGCCACATGTGTCATCATGTTTCTCTTCTTCAGTCATTTTGCTGGGAAAGCTTTTGACAGCCTGTCTCTATGTATGTGGGTGAAAGGCATCATACAGTATTAAACAGAGAAACAGCTGTAATTTGCACAACCAAAAATACAGCTCGAGGAATATTCAATTTACTGTATATAAAAGCAGGTTAGTATCCCCTGGAATTACATGTCTCTGCTGTACTTATCATATTGTAAACAATTTTACAACACCAAGTTATAGTCCAGCAATTTTATTTTAAATTCACAAGCTTTCGGAGACTTCCTCCTTCCTCATCATACTGCAAGATTTAAAAGCTGAGAGTGAGAGATATCAGAGAACTTGACAGGAATTCAGTCAATCTGTGTACCATTGATATAATTCTTTTTGTACCAGTAATTTGCATACCCCAGTGTGCTTCTTGGTCAGTTTTATAATATTTCAATCATATTAAGTTATAAGAATAATCCTTTAGTTTTATTGGGGAGGGGGGAATAGTCAAAAGCTATATGAAACACAAAGTTCTGATGAAAGGTTATTGACCTGAAATGTTAACTCTGTTTCTCTCTCCACAGATGCTGCCTGACCTGCTGAGTGTTTCCAGCATTTTCTGTTTTTATTTCAGATTTCCAGCAGCCACAGTATTTTGCTTTTGACAAAGTAGAACTTCTTGAGACAACTGTTTAGCAGCATTTAATGAACAGATTTGACACCTACCTTCTTCTGTATCGTTAAATCATTTATTTATTATAGTGTTACATAATCTCTGTCCACTGTTGCCAGTTAAAGAAAAATCCTGCACATATTCTAGAAATGCTTGGGGAACATCCTTAGAGCTGTTTAATACAAGTAAACAACAAACTACAGGTGCTTATAAAATAGGAGCTGCCAGATGCAGTGATTGTTAGTATAGAATTTACAGGGATGCACACCTAATACTCACCATCTATAGAAATAAAAAGGGAAGTAAGGGCAGAAATTGCGAAGGTACTAGTCATAATCTTCCAAACATTCGTAGATACAGGGGTGGTGCCAGAGGACTGGAGAATTGCAAATGTTACACCCTTGTTCAAAAAAGTGTGTAAGGATAAACCCAACAACTATAAGCCAGTCAGTTTAGCTTCAGTGGTGGGGAAACTTTTAGAAACGATAATCCAGGACAGAATTAACAGTCACTTGGACGAGGATGGATTGATTAGGGAAAGCAAGCATGGATTTGTTAAAGGCAAATTGTGTTTAACTAACCTGAGAGAGTTTTTTGATGAGGTAACAGAGAGTGTTGATGAGGGCAAGGCAGTTGATGTGGTGTATATGGACTTTCAAAAGGCGTTTGATAAAGTGCCTCATGGTAGGCTTATCATCAAGATTGCAGCCCATGGAATAAAGGGGACAGTAGCAACATGGATACAGAATTGGCTAAGTGACAGGAAACAGAGAGTAGTGGTGAACGGTTATTTTTTGGACTGGAGGGAGGTATACAGTGGTGTTCCCCAGGGATCAGTACTAGGACCGCTGCTTTTCTTGATATATATTAATGACTTGAACTTGGGTGTACAGGGCACAATTTCAAAATTTGCAGATGACACAAAACTTGGAAGGGTAATAAACAGTGAGGAGGATAGTGATAGACTTCAAGAGGATATAGACAGGCTGGTGGCATGGGCGGACACGTGGCAGATGAAATTTAATGCAGAAAAATGCGAAGTGATACATTTCAGTAGGAAGAACGAGGAAAGGCAATATAAACTAGAGGGCACAACTCTAAAAGGGGTACAGGAACAGAGAGATCTGGGGGTATATGTGCACAAATCGTTGAAGGTGGCAGGGCAGGTTGAGAAAGCGATTAAAAAAGCATACGGGATCTTGGGCTTTATAAATAGAGGCACAGAGTACAAAAGTATGGAAGTCATGATGAACCTTTATAAAACACTGGTTCAGCCACAACTGGAGTATTGTGTCCAGTTCTGGGCACCGCACTTCAGGAAAGATGTGAAGGCCTTAGAGAGGGTGCAGAAGAGATTTACTAGAATGATTCCAGCGATGAGGGACTTTAGTTACGTGGATAGACTGGAGAAGTTGGGGCTATTCTCCTTGGAACAGAGAAGGTTGCGAGGAGATTTGATAGAGGTATTCAAAATCATGAAGGGTCTAGACAGAGTAGATCGAGAGAAACTGTTCCCATTAGCGGAAGGGTCAAGAAAAAGAGGACATAGATTTAACGTGATTGGCAAAAGAACCAAAGGTGACATGAGGAAAAACTTTTTTATACAGTGAGTGGTTAGGATCTGGAATGCACTGCCTGAGGGGGTGGTGGAGGCAGATTCAATCATGGCCTTCAAAAGGGAACTGGATGAGTACCTGAAAGGAAAAAACTTGCAGGGCTACGGGGAAAGGCCGGGGGAGCGGGACTAGCTGGATTGCTCTTGCATAGAGCCGGCACGGACTCGATGGGCCGAATGGCTTCCTTCCGTGCTGTAACCTTTCTATGATTCTAAAAAAAAGGTGCTCTTTTATCTGTCTGTCCGTCCAGCCATTTAATTGGTTGCTAGTAATCAGGTGGCATCCCTCCCCCTGACCTCCCCTCTCCCCCTGTATCTGGTCTGTCAGTCGTCTCTGGTAACCTGAGCAACCCAAGCGACACTGCCTCCAGCAGCCCGGGAGATCAGTGATTTAAATTTCCCGCCACATCACGGCCCCCCCTCCCCCCACTCCCCCCACTCCATGACTTCACCGGCTGCTGTTGGAGAATACTCCTGCTCGGTGACGTCATCGGAGAGAGCCGCGACCACATGGCGTGCATTCAGGAGGGGGCTGGGGAATCAAGAATTAGGGGGCTCGGGAATCTGGTTGTTGGCATTCAGGGAGTCTCGGCAATTGAGAAGGGGCTCTGAAATGGGGGGGTGTCTGTGAAATGCAGGGGTCTGTGAAATGGGGGGTCTGTGAAATGGGAGTCTCTGAAATGGGGGGGGTTTGTGAAATGGGGGGTCTGTGAAATGAGGGTCTGTGAAATGGAGGTGTCTGTGAAATAGAGGGGTCTCTGAAATGGAGGGGTCTGTGAAATGGAGGGGTCTCTGAAATGGAGGGGTCTGTGAAATGGAGGGGTCTCTGAAACGGGGGTCTGTGAAATGGAGGGATCTGTGAAATGGAGGGGTCTCTGAAATGGAGGGGTCTGTGAAATGGAGGGGTTTGTGAAATGGAGGGGTCTCTGAAACGGGGGTCCGTGAAATGGAGGGGTCTCTGAAATGGGGAGGGGTCTGTGAAATGGAGGGGTCTCTGAAATGGGGGTCTGTGAAATGGAGGGATCTGTGAAATGGAGGGGTCTTTGAAATGGAGGTCTGTGAAGTGGAGGGGTCTCTGAAATAGAGGGGTCTGTGAAATGGAGGGGTCTGTGAAATGGAGGGGTCTCTGAAATGGGGGTCTGTGAAATGGAGGGGTCTCTGAAATAGAGGGGTCTGTGAAATGGAGGGGTCTGTGAAATGGGGGTCTGTGAAATGGAGGGGTTTCTGAAATGGGGGTCTGTGAAATGGAGGGATCTGTGAAATGGAGGGGTCTCTGAAATAGAGGGGTCTGTGAAATGGAGGGGTCTTTGAAATGGAGGGTCTGTGAAGTGGAGTGGTCTGTGAAATGGGGGTCTGTGAAATGGAGGGGTCTTTGAAATAGAGGCTCTGTGAAATGGAGGGGTCTGTGAAATGGGGGGGTCTGTGAAATAGAGGCTCTGTGAACTGGAGGGGTCTGTGAAATGGGGGGTCTCTGAAATGGAGGGGTCTCTGAAATAGAGGCTCTGTGAAATGGAAGTCTCTGAAATGGGGGGTGGGTCTGTGAAATGGAGGGGTCTGTGAAATGGAGGGGTCTCTGAAATGGGGGTCTCTGAAATGGAGGGGTCTCTGAAATGGAGGGGACTGTGAAATGGAGGGGCTTGTGAAATGGAGGGGTCTCTGAAATGGAGGGGCCTGTGAAATGGGAGGTCTCTGAAATGGGGGGTTCCTCCATTTCCCCTCCTCCCCACCCTCGGTTTCCCCTCTTCTCCTGCCCACGGGTGGCCTCCTGGTTCTTGGAACTTGTCACACAACAGTTGCTGGCACGAAATCACAAGCAAAAATACTGAACTACAGGGGACCCAATCTTTATACGGTAAATACAATAACATTTGTAGAAGTCATGTGATCGGATGTCATGTGATCACATGGTCAGGTGTCATGTGGTTAGGATGTCACATGATCAAACCTCCAGGAATGCCGCTACCCAAAGTTGGCAACCCTAGGCAACACTCGAAGGGTAATCTTCTGACTACACACTCCAGGCAGGGAGCCTCAGCTGCCAAAGCCACATATTGGAAATTTCAAATATTTCTGACAAAGTATAGGAAAATCGTGGGCTCCACCTGCTATGATCAATTTTCTGCATTCCTGGCAGGCAAGTCTCCTCACCGGGAATTCAAAGTGGGAAAATGACCCCCTTCTCATTTCTGATCAGTGACCTACAGATCACATGGTCAGCAAGGACCAACCAGATGCATCATTCAGTACATTTCAATTGCCATCTTGCTGTACCGTGGGCTATATGGTGTTAGCACATCACTCTGCCTCTTTGCTATCTGGCCTTGTTTCTGAATGTTCCAAGCCTCGCTGTACTCCCCCAATCCTGCAGGCCCCGGCCTCACATCTGTCGGGCTCTAACCTCATCCTTATCCCACCTTCCACTCCCAGCCTCATTGTCACCCTGCCTCCAGCCTAGGCCTTGACCTTCTCCCGGTCTCTCCCCTTGGCATCAGCTTTTCACTCCTGGGATTAGTGTTCGTCTTGGTCTCCAGCTCTCGGCCTCGGTGCAGCCACCCTACCACTCCTAGAATCAGTGCTGGTCCCTCATTGCTGGTCCACCTCAGCACTGGCCTGCTTTCCACTTCCAAGCTCAGCACCAACCTGTGTCCTGTAATCCGGCCCCTTCCTCCAGCCTCCTCCCTGCAAGTAAATCAGTAAAGGAAAATGTATGGAGAGAGGTGACAGTGGAAAGGAGCGACTTTCAGAAGAAGTGAGTGAGAAAGGGTCAGAGACAAACAAAGAGATGGAGACAGAAAAAAATAGAGTAAGAAACAAGCAGAAAGATAGTTACAGGAAGAGAGAGACACATTTTAAATTTTTCTATGCAAGAGTTGACATGGGAAATCAACTAGTGTTAATTTAATTTCAGACACCTCTAAATCTTCATTACAAAGAGCCAACCAATCTGATCAATCAATTCAAGCAAAATGGGATTGAAACTAACACTTAATTTCTACCTGCCAAATGCTAAATTCACTTTCCATATTCGCATCATATGAATCAACTTGCAGCATTTACCAAAAGAATAGAAATGCTGTGACATTTCAGGAGTCTTTATTTCAATGGGCTATGATTTGAAAGATATTTTAATTGCTTACAGATTCTGAAAAGAACCCCTTTCCCTCCAGAACTACTTTTAAATATTTATATCGGCACACCTATCAATATATGTGAAGACAGTGATCTCCGTTATTCAACTTGTGGTGCATAAAAAATGCATAGTGGACTAGTTGGCACATTGGGTTAGCACGCAAGCAATCCTCTTACCTCTGTAGATGCTTTTGTACTGAAGTATATTGGCCAGGATACCAGGGGAACTCCCCTGCTATTATTTGAATACTGTCATGGGATCTTTTATGTCCATCTGAGAGGACAGACGGGGCCTCAGTTTAACATTTTATCTGGAAGACAGCACCTCCAACAGTGCAGCACTCCCTCAGTACTGCACTGGAGCGCCAGCCTAGATTTTGTGCTGAAATCTCTGGAGTGGAGCTTGAACTTACTACCATTAAGCCAAGGCTGACACCTGAAATTACCACAGATGCTAAGCAAGTCCCATTGACCTGCATGCTTACATCATGACTCGTTACACCTACTGGACTTCCAGGAACCTGTAGTAGACCAGGAAATCCAACGCGATTGGGTCTTTACCGTTGCCGAATTTGGTGAAACAGTGATATTTACTACCAGTTGTGCCTCCAACTGAACAGGACCCATGTGTCAGGAGTCGGCAGCGCTACCATAACATAAGAGCAACCTAACACTCTTGAAATCCCGCTTAGAGAGCCTGGTGTGGGAAATAGAAAATGCCATGGTGTTCCAGCAGGGAAGTACTTTACTGAGATTGGGAAGGAGTCACGGGGACATGTACTCTGCAACTGACTGTGCCGTAATTGAGAATGTTTGATGCTCACTCTTGTATGCCTGAACTAGGAAAGTGTTCCACTCCCCAGAGCTTAAAATCATTTTTCCATGATGAGCACAAAAAGATAAATGCATACCATATTACCCGTTCACATATAATTGCGACATTTCCACCTCCTCAGCAGCTTTGGGCTGCCAAATTAAAACATCTTTTAACGCTGAATCATGGAGGAAAGGTGAAGTTTTAGCACTGTGATATGAATCTAAGGCAAATGCCAACTGTAAAATATTGCTTTTCAATCAAAGTTCAGCCGCTATATAAAATTTAAATATGATACATGTAATTAGAAAGTTGCAGGCACCCAAGGGCATCATCAAGAATTCCCAGGTCAGGTACAACACAGCCAGCTGTAGACTAAAATTCCCCTGATTCTCCCCCGAGAATGGAAGAGTATCCCCTGTGCACCAGTGTGATGTATTTGCACAATGAAGGGTTATACACTAAATATGGCATCCAAGCGAAAAGATCTGAGCATGATGATTGGCTCATCATTGAAAGTGTTGGGACATTGTGTGACAGCAACTGCAAGAGCAGATCGAATGTTTGGGGTATAAGAAGATCTATAGAGTTGGAGCCCAGAACATCACCCCGATACTCTCTGGAACAATGGTCACCGTATTTACTGAAAGATACTAATGAAATTTTTCAAATAAGAGCAACAAAGCTGGCTCCAAGTCTTAGATTGTTGAATTGTGACGAGAAGCTCCTTAACGTATTCTAAATGGGGAACATAGAAGATTAAGAGGTGAGAATTATCCAAAGTGTAATAATTGTGAACTGAATCAATAGAGTAGATATGGAGAAATGATTTGTCCGGAACCAGGAATTATGATTTTGATATCATGGTTTTGATAGAGTAAATAAGGAAAAACTGTTTCCACTGGCAGGATGGTGGGTAATCAGAGAACACAGATTAAAGATAATTGGCAAAAGAACCAGAGGGGAGATTGGCAGCCATGCCTTCATTGGCTGCTGAATATGTGAAAAATAATGAAGCCATGACATCTGTAACTTATATCATGAAGTCTATAACACCCAGGATCCAATAGCACATCGTGACATAGAAAGAAAGAAAACCTTGCATTTTTATAATGCTTTTCACAACCTCAGGATGTCCCAAAGTGCTTTAAAACCAATGAAGTATTTTTGAAGTGTAGTCACTGTTGTAATGTAGGGAAACGCAGCAGCCAATTTGTGCACAGCAAGGTCCCACAAACAGCAATGAGATAATGACTAGATAATCTGCTTTAGTGATGTTGATTGAGGGATAAACATTGGCTACAACACTGGGAGAGCTGCTGAAGCAAGTTAATTGGTTAGCTAGATTCAACTGGTACTTGAAGGTGGGGCAGGCCTGACTCATCTGAGTCTCAACTGTAGAAATACAGGGGCCTGTCAGTGCGAACAGCACGGTGTGCGGATACACAGTGTGAACTGAGTTTGGTGAGTGTGGGAGTTTAAGGGTTAATCTCTTGTGGGAGTTTAAGGGTTAATCTCTTTAAAATCTAGTGCATATTGCTTCCAACTGTTTAAGTTCAATTGCTATTAACTGTTTAAGTTCAATTTTAAAGTTTAAATTTTTAAGTTTCTGTCAGGCTTCAGCAGAGAGAGCTGCTGAAGCAAGTTAATTGGTTAGCTAGATTCAACTGGTACTTGAAGGTGGGGCAGGCCTGACTCATCTGAGTCTCAACTGTAGAAATACAGGGGCCTGTCAGTGCGAACAGCACGGTGTGCGGATACACAGTGTGAACTGAGTTTGGTGAGTGTGGGAGTTTAAGGGTTAATCTCTTGTGGGAGTTTAAGGGTTAATCTCTTTAAAATCTAGTGCATATTGCTTCCAACTGTTTAAGTTCAATTGCTATTAACTGTTTAAGTTCAATTTTAAAGTTTAAATTTTTAAGTTTCTGTCAGGCTTCAGCAGAGAGAGCTGCTTAAGCAAGTTAATTGGTTAGCTAGATTCAACTGGTACTTGAAGGTGGGGCAGGCCTGACTCATCTGAGTCTCAACTGTAGAAATACAGGGGCCTGTCAGTGCGAACAGCACGGTGTGCGGATACACAGTGTGAACTGAGTTTGGTGAGTGTGGGAGTTTAAGGGTTAATCTCTTGTGGGAGTTTAAGGGTTAATCTCTTTAAAATCTAGTGCATATTGCTTCCAACTGTTTAAGTTCAATTGCTATTAACTGTTTAAGTTCAATTTTAAAGTTTAAATTTTTAAGTTTCTGTCAGGCTTCAGCAGAGAGAGCTGCTGAAGCAAGTTAGTTGGTTAGCTAGATTCAACTGGTACTTGAAGGTGGGGCAGGCCTGACTCATCTGAGTCTCAACTGTAGAAATACAGGGGCCTGTCAGTGCGAACAGCACGGTGTGCGGATACACAGTGTGAACTGAGTTTGGTGAGTGTGGGAGTTTAAGGGTTAATCTCTTGTGGGAGTTTAAGGGTTAATCTCTTTAAAATCTAGTGCATATTGCTTCCAACTGTTTAAGTTCAATTGCTATTAACTGTTTAAGTTCAATTTTAAAGTTTAAATTTTTAAGTTTCTGTCAGGCTTCAGCAGAGAGAGCTGCTGAAGCAAGTTAATTGGTTAGCTAGATTCAACTGGTACTTGAAGGTGGGGCAGGCCTGACTCATCTGAGTCTCAACTGTAGAAATACAGGGGCCTGTCAGTGCGAACAGCACGGTGTGCGGATACACAGTGTGAACTGAGTTTGGTGAGTGTGGGAGTTTAAGGGTTAATCTCTTGTGGGAGTTTAAGGGTTAATCTCTTTAAAATCTAGTGCATATTGCTTCCAACTGTTTAAGTTCAATTGCTATTAACTGTTTAAGTTCAATTTTAAAGTTTAAATTTTTAAGTTTCTGTCAGGCTTCAGCAGAGAGAGCTGCTGAAGCAAGTTAGTTGGTTAGCTAGATTCAACTGGTACTTGAAGGTGGGGCAGGCCTGACTCATCTGAGTCTCAACTGTAGAAATACAGGGGCCTGTCAGTGCGAACAGCACGGTGTGCGGATACACAGTGTGAACTGAGTTTGGTGAGTGTGGGAGTTTAAGGGTTAATCTCTTGTGGGAGTTTAAGGGTTAATCTCTTTAAAATCTAGTGCATATTGCTTCCAACTGTTTAAGTTCAATTGCTATTAACTGTTTAAGTTCAATTTTAAAGTTTAAATTTTTAAGTTTCTGTCAGGCTTCAGCAGAGAGAGCTGCTTAAGCAAGTTAATTGGTTAGCTAGATTCAACTGGTACTTGAAAGTGGGGCAGGCCTGACTCATCTGAGTCTCAACTGTAGAAATACAGGGGCCTGTCAGTGCGAACAGCACGGTGTGCGGATACACAGTGTGAACTGAGTTTGGTGAGTGTGGGAGTTCGGTGAAGTGGGGGAAGGAGGTGCTGCTTTGCCTTGCTTTTCCTAACTTTTTCCCCAGAGCGGCAGTGGACCTGGGAGTAGAAGTCTGAGATTGGGGAATAAAAAGCAGCAGCAGACCTGCAACAAGAGACAACTACTGTGCGACGTCACAGGTGAGGCAGGAGAGTCCGAGAGGTGAGCACAGTATAAAAGGAGAGACCTAGAGCAGGAGGAGAGTCGGAGAGTGTAAGGGCAAGTCATGGCAGCAGACCTCGCACCCGTGATATGCTCCTCCTGCACTATGTGGGAAGTCATGGACACTACCAGTGTCCCTGGCGACCATGTGTGCAGGAAGTGTGTCCAGCTGCAGCTACTGGCTAACCGTCTTTCGGAGCTGGAGCTGCGGGTGGACTCACTGTGGAGCATCCGCGATGCTGAGACTATCGTGGATAGCACGTTCAGTGAGGTGGTCACGCCGCAGGTGAAGAGTACGCAGGCAGAAAGGAAATGGGTGACCGCCAGGCAAAGTAAAAGGACTAGGCAGGTAGAGCACGAGTCCCCTGGGGCTATCTCCCTCTCAAACAGATATTCTGCTTTAGATACTGTTGGGGGAGATGGCTTATCAGGGGAATGCAGCAAGAGCCAGGTTCGGGGCACCACGGGTGGCTCTGCTGCACAGGAGGGGAGGAAGAAGAGTGGCAGGGCTATAGTGATAGTGGATTCAATTGTAAGGGGAACAGATAGGCGTTTCTGCGGCCGCAAACGTGACTCCAGGATGGTATGTTGCCTCCCTGGTGCTAGGGTCAAGGATGTCACGGAGCGGCTGCAGGGCATTCTGGAGGGGGAGGGTGAACAGCCAGTAGTCGTGGTCCATATTGGTACCAATGACATAGGTAAAAAAAGGGATGAGGTCCTGCAAGGTGAATTTAAGGAGTTAGGAGATAAATTAAAAAGCAGGACTTCAAAGGTAGCGATCTCAGGATTACTACCGGTGCCACGTGCTAGTGAGTATAGGAACAGGAGAATAGACAGGATGAATGCGTGGCTGCAGGGATGGTGTAGGAGGGAGGGATTTAGATTCCTGGGAATTGGGACCGGTTCTGGGGAAGGTGGGACCTGTACAACCGTGACGGGTTACACCCGAGCAGGACCGGGACCAATGTCCTCGCGGGGGTGTTTGCTAGTGCTGTTGGGGAAGGTTTAAACTAGAGTGGCAGGGGGATGGGAACCTGAGCGGGGAGTCAGAAGGGAATAAAATTGAGAGCAGCAAGAGAGGGGAAGACCCAGGGGAAATCTACAATACAAATAGTACAAACAGTTGTTCAAGAACAAGTGAAAGGGAAAAGCGTAGAGCAGCAGAAAGAAAGTGTACTTTAGGCACGACAGAAAAAATAAAAACTAGAAGGCACAAGGCGATTAACCCAGCATCAAAGCTGTGGCAGGGGGTTGGGAACCTGAGCAGGGAGACAGAGGAAAGCCTGTCAGGAAGGGACAGAAGGTATGGAGTGAAAGGTAAAGTGTTAAAAAAGGAAAAAGCAGGAACTAAGTGTCACAAAACATATTTGAAAGTTCTTTATCTGAATGCACGTAGCATTCGTAACAAAATGGACGAGTTAACGGCACAAATAACTACGTATGGGTATGATCTTGTGGCCATTACAGAAACATGGCTGCAGGGTGACAACGACTGGGAATTAAATATGCCAGGTTATTTAACAATCAGGAAGGACAGGCAGGAAGGAAGGGGAGGTGGGTTGGCTATGTTAGTAAAGGAAGGAATCACTGTAATTCGGAGAAATGTTATTGGGACAAAGGATCAGGATAATGAAACAGTTTGGGTAGAGATAAGGAATAATAAGGGGAAAAAAACACTAGTGGGCGTAGTATATAGGCCTCCTAATAGTTGCAACTCTGCTGGAAGAAGTATTAATCAGGAAATAGTCAGGGCGTGTAATAAGGGAACAGCTATGGGGGATTTTAACTATCATATTAACTGGACAAATCAAATTGGGCAGGGCAGCCTTGAGGAAGAGTTTATTGAGTGTATTAGGGATGGATTTCTTGAGCAGTATGTAACTGATCCTACAAGGGGGAAAGCAACCTTGGACCTGGTCCTGTGTAATGAGCCAGGATTAATTAATAATGTCCTAGTTAAGGATCCCCTTGGAATGAGTGACCATAACATGGTTACATTCCATATCCAATTAGAGGGTGAGAAGGTTGGTTCTCAAACAAGCGTACTGAGCTTGAATAAAGGAGACTATGATGGTAAGAGAGCGGAATTGATTAAAGTGGACTGGGAAAATAGATTAAAGGGTAAGACGGTACATGAGCAGTGGTGTTCATTCAAGGAGTTATTTTATAACTTTCAAAAAATATATATTCCACTGAGGAAAAAAGGGTGTAAAAGAAATGACGGCCATCCGTGGCTAAGTAAAGAAATTAAGGATAGTATCCGACTAAAAACAAGGACATATAAGGTAGCCAAACTTAGTGGGAGGATAGAAGATTGGGAAGTCTTCAAAAGACAGCAAAAAGTAACTAAAGGATTGATTAAGAAAGGGAAGATAGATTATGAAAATAAATTAGCAAAAAATATAAAAACAGATAGCAAGATTTCCAAAGTTAAATAAAAAGAAAAAGGATGGCTAAGGCAAACGTAGGACCCTTAGAGGATGAGACCGGGAAATTAATGGTGGGAAACATGGAGATGGCAAAAATGCTGAACAAATATTTTGTTTCAGTCTTTACGGTAGAGGACACTAAGAATATCCCAACACTGGACAAACAGGGGGCTCGATTGGGGGAGGAGCTAGATACAATTAAAATCACTAAGGAATTGGTACTCAGTAAAATAATTGGACTCAAGGCAGATAAATCCCCAGGACCTGATGGCTTACATCCGAGGGTCTTGAGGGAAGTGGCAGTAGGGATTGTAGATGCTTTAGTAATAATTTTCCAAAATTCTCTGGACTCGGCAAAGGTCCCGGCAGATTGGAAAACTGCTAATGTAACACCGTTATTTAAAAAGGGTAGTAGGCAGAAGGCTGGAAATTATAGACCAGTTAGCCTAACATCTGTGGTGGGTAAAATTTTGGAATCTATTATCAAGGAGACAGTAGCGGAACATTTGGATAAACATAATTTAATAGGACAAAGTCAGCATAGCTTTACGAAGGGGAAGTCATGTCTGACAAATTTGCTTGAGTTCTTTGAGGACATAACGTGCAGGGTGGATAAAGGGGAACCAGTGGACGTAGTGTATTTAGACTTCCAGAAGGCATTCGACAAGGTGCCACATAAAAGATTATTGCTCAAGATAAAGAATCACTGGATTGGGGGTAATATTCTGGCATGGGTGGAGGATTGGTTATCTAACAGGAAGCAGAGAGTTGGGATAAACGGTTCATTCTCGGACTGGCAACCAGTAGCCAGTGGTGTTCCGCAGGGGTCGGTGCTGGGTCCCCAACTCTTTACAATCTATATTAACGATTTGGAGGAGGGGACCAAGTGTAACATATCAAAGTTTGCAGATGATACAAAGATGGGAGGGAAAGTGGAGAGTGAGGAGGACATAAAAAACCTACAGGGGGATATAGACAGGCTGGGTGAGTGGGCGGAGATTTGGCAGATGCAATACAATATTGGAAAATGTGAGGTTATGCACTTTGGCAGGAAAGATCAGAGAGCAAGTTATTATCTTAAAGGCGAGAAACTGGAAAGTACTGCAGTACAAAGGGATCTGGGGGTGCTAGTGCAAGAAGATCAAAAAGTTAGTATGCAGGTGCAGCAGGTGATCAAGAAGGCCAACGGAATGTTGGCTTTTATTGCTCGGGGGATAGAATATAAAAACAGGGAGGTATTGCTGCAGTTATATAAGGTATTGGTGAGACCGCACCTGGAATACTGCATACAGTTTTGGTGTCCATACTTAAGAAAAGACATACTTGCTCTCGAGGCAGTACAAAGAAGGTTCACTCGGTTAATCCCGGGGATGAGGGGGTGGACATATGAGGAGAGGTTGAGTAGATTGGGACTCTACTCATTGGAGTTCAGAAGAATGAGAGGCGATCTTATTGAAACATATAAGATTGTGAAGGGGCTTGATCGGGTGGATGCGGTAAGGATGTTCCCAAGGATGGGTGAAACCAGAACTATGGGGCATAATCTTAGAATAAGGGGCTGCTCTTTCAAAACTGAGATGAGGAGAAACTTCTTCACTCAGAGGGTGGTAGGTCTGTGGAATTTGCTGCCCCAGGAAGCTGTGGAAGCTACATCATTAAATAAATTTAAAACGGAAATCGACAGTTTCCTAGAAGTAAAGGGAATTAGGGGTTACGGGGAGCGGGCAGGAAATTGGACATGAATTTAGATTTGAGGTTAGGATCAGATCAGTCATGATCTTATTGAATGGCGGAGCAGGCTCGAGGGGCCGATTGGCCTACTCCTGCTCCTATTTCTTATGTTCTTATGTTAACTCCCCAGCTCTTCCTCAAATAGTGTCATGGGATCTTTTATGTCCATCTGAGAGGGCAGACGGTTCCTCGATTTAACGTCTCATCTGAAGGACAGCACTTCTGACAAGTGCAGCATTCCCTCAGTACTGGCACTGTGAGTTGTACGCCTGGATTATGTGCTCAAGTCTCTGGAATGGGACTCGAACCCATGATCTTCTGACGTAGAAGCGAGTAGTAGAAGTTAATGTCGGCATTAACTTCTTGTTGGGATATGGTTCCATCGGGCTCCTTGCCCAAGTGGCTATTCCTCATGTGTGCCAAAACAGTGGATGTTGGCAGAGAATTTAACCAGAGGGCCAGTACAGCCAAGTCTGATCCTGTCCTCACTAAATGTCCATGCCAGCACACTTCCAGCAGGGATCGTTGATAACAATTAGAACAGGAATTCTGACCAATTGTTCTCTCCCCAACTAAGGAGCACAGAGGCTAATTGTAGCACCTCCATTGCCACACTATCAACAACAACAACTTACAATTTTTTTTGTGCTTTTAAGGCAGTAAAATGTCCCAAGGTACTTCACAGGAGCGGAATCAAACAAAATTTGACTCTGAGCCACGTAAAGAGATATCAGGACAGGTGACCAAAAGCTTGGTCAAAGGTTTTAAGGAGCGCCTTAAAGGAGGAGAGCACGGTAGAGAGGCGGAGAGGTTTAGGGAGGGAATTTCAGAACTTAGGGCCTAGGCAGCTGAAGGTACGCCTGCCAATGGAGGGGCGATGGAAATCGGGGATGCACAAGAGGCAAGAATTGAAGGAGCGCAGAGATCTCGGAGAGCTGTAGGGGTGGAGGAGGTTACAGTGATAGGGAGGGGCAAGGTTACGGAGGAATTTGAACACAAATTTGTAGCGTTGCCTGACCGGGAGCAAATGTAGGTCAACGAGCACAGGGGAGATGAGTGAACGGGACTTGGTGCTTAGCTAACTCAGCAGAGACCAAAGATTGAATATGGGACTTTCCTTGATCTGCATTGCTTAGGCTGCTGACTGTCTTAACCAACTCTCCCATTGGAGGCCCCTTTTATTCTTTGTTTATGTAAGTACTGGTGAATGTTCTTTATAAATCTTATTATTTGTTCAATTGCCTGAAAGTGCTTGCATTTTTTTGTTTCGACATTCTACTGTGTGGTTTTCTTTCATTAGGGACAGAAATTGACCTCGCATATCTGCAGCAAATTAGGATGTCTGGTATGTACTTTTGCTGTGTTTAGTCCAGTGGACTGCGGTTTGTTAATATTTTGTGTCCAGACATTTGCGTAGTCTGGAATTTTGTTGCTCTTTGTTTTTCTTTTAATTCTTCTACATTGAGTAGTTAGTGTGTTCTTTACCATTACTTTTATAATACTTCCTGATTTCTTAGACTCGTTTTTGGTTCACCATTGTCTGTGTTTCAGTTCAGCACCGTGTAATGTGTACATATGATATAGGTCCTGATTGGATTGACTGTTTTGCTTGCTTTCTGGTTTTAATGTCCTCGTGTCTCTTGAGCTGGTATGTGTGCCTGCCTTCTGATGAGTACTTTTTTACTCATGCCCCTAGTTGTCTGTCACTTCATGTTATATATCATTCAATAAACCTGTTTTTCCAAAACAACAACAACTTGGATTTATATAGTACCTTTTACATAGTGAAATGTTCCAAGGTGCTTCACAGGAGTGTAATCAGACAAAAATTGACACTGAGCCAAAGGAGACATTAGGACAGGTGACCAAATGCTTCACTAAAGAGGTAGGTTTTAAGCAGCTTCTTAAAGGGGAGAGAGAGATGAAGAAGTAGAGAGGTTTAGGGAGGGAATTCAAGAGAATAGGGCTTAGACAGTCTGGCACAGCCTTGATTTTAAAATTCTTATCCTTGTTTTCAAATCATTCCATGGCTTCACCCCTTCCTATTTCTGTAACCTCTTCCAGCCCTACAACTCGCCGAGATCTCTGCGCTCCTCCAATTCTGGCCTCTTGCACATTCCCGATTTTCATTGCTCCACCATTGGCGGCTGTGCCTTCAGCTGCTTAGGCCCTGAGCTTTGGAATTCCCTCCCTAAACCTCTCTGCCTCTCTATCTTTCTCTCCTCCCTTAAGATAATCCTTAATACCTACCTCTGACCAAGCTTTTGGTCACCTGTCCTAATATCTCCCTATGTGGCTCAGTGTCAAATTTTGATTGATAACGCTCCTGTGTAGCACCTTGGGACGTTTTACTTTGTTAAAGGCACTATATAAATGCAAGCTGTTGTATTTGAAATTTGTTCAGTTTTGATACACCGTAAAATGTTTTAAGAACATAAGAAATAGGAGCAGGAGTAGGCCAATCGGCCCCTCGAGCCTGTTCTGCCATTCAATAAGATCATGGCTGATCTGATCCTAACCTCAAATCTAAATTCATGTCCAATTTCCTGCCCGCTCCCCGTAACCCCTAATTCCCTTTACTTCTAGGAAACTGTCTATTTCTGTTTTCAATTTATTTAATGATATAGGTGACCCCTCCACCACCTTTGACCCCATGTTTAATGGGCTGCAGGACCAATTCCATATGGCCCCCACCCCCTGGGGGGGATGACTTATCACTCTCCTCCTTTACCACACCCCCTGGGGGGGGACTTACCTCTCTTCCCCCTTTACCCCCATCCCCTGGGGGGAACTTATCACCCTGCCCCTTTACCCCCCATCCCCTTGGGGGGCACTTATCTCCCTCCTCCTTTACCCCCACCTCCTGGGGGGAACTTATCTCTCTCCCACTTTACCACCACCCACTCCCTGGGGGGGGGACTTATCTATCGCCCCCATTTACCCCCACCCCCTGGGGGGGACTTATCTCTCTCCCCCTTTAGCCCCTGTGGGGGACTTATCTCTCTCTCCCTTTAGCCCCTGTGGGGGACTTATCTCTCTCTCCCTTTACCCCTCCACCCTGAGGGGAACTTATCTCTCTCCCCCTTTACCTCCCCCCACCCTGAGGGGAACTTATCTCTCTCCCCCTTTACCTCTGCCCCCTGGGGGGAACTTATCTCTCTCCCCCTTTACCCCCCCACCCCCTGTGGGGAACTTATCACTCTCCCCCTTTACCCCACCCCATGGGGGGGGGGGGGGAACTTATCACTCTCACCCTTTACCCCCCCCCCCCCCCCCCCAGGGGAACTTTTCTCTCTCCCATTTACCCCCACCCACCCCCAGGGGAGAACTTATCTCTCTCCCCCTTTACCCCCTGAGGTGTCTTATCTATCGCCCTCCTTTACCCCCACCCCCTGGGGGGAACTTATCTCTCTCTGTTTTAATTTTACAGGATTTTAATTTAATTTTAATGCTAACATATTTTAGCATTTGACATGCACATTTTCAGTAACACTTACATTAGAGATTTTTTTTAAAAAGAAATTCCTTTTGGGGATTTTTTTCATCGACTGAATCATTGCGAATTAAATCTCAGTTCATATGTATAGGGGGGAGGAGGAGTGTAGATGTATATATAGCAGTGTAGTCTGTCATTTCCTTATGGTGTTGTGCCTGGATTTTTTTTTCACTGGTTGCATGTTGTCATAGTAATGGTTTCAGGAGCTGAATGTGCAGTGGATGGGATTTGAAAATTGCCCTGGGTTGATATTTATTTGCTGACAATGCAATAAGTTGGCTTCAGGCGACCGATCACATATTTTTGAATTGAACATCTTCCATAAAAAGGTTGAAAGATACCGTCTCTTAAAATTTAAAAACGGGGCCAAAAGGTTATTTTTATATGTTAATTAATGTTGGCACAGATTAGCATGATAAAAAGTAAAGTAAGTCTTGCATTTATAGTGCATCTTTCACGCCCTCAAACATCCCAAAGCACTTTACAGTCAATGAAGTACTTTTGAAGTGTAGACACTGTTGTAGTGTATTAATTATTATTAATTGATATAAGTAAGGTCCATTGTTAGGAGTGGTAAAATTAAATGGCTGCAATACACCAACCGTTTTGACCCATTTCCATGCGTTTGCTGGGAGCCCAACGCTGGCAAAAGCTCCCATTTCACAAAGGCATCCGTTGGGGTTTGGGACAATTTCTGGAAATGGATTGAATGGGGGAGGGGAAGAGGAGAACATGGTTAAATCATTTTGAAGGGACCTTTCAAATACATCATCTAAATCTGGCTTGCATTTTTACACACAATCATTTAACAGAAATCTCTGGTTTCAGTGTCTGCATCC
This sequence comes from Heptranchias perlo, assembly GCF_035084215.1. Lineage (NCBI taxonomy): Eukaryota > Metazoa > Chordata > Chondrichthyes > Hexanchiformes > Hexanchidae > Heptranchias > Heptranchias perlo. The sequence goes on from NC_090332.1 coordinate 72,060,774, forward strand.
AAGAAGGGTAAAATCAGTGGGCTATATTAGGATGTGAGATTGACAACAAAGAGGGAAGAGGGAAGTGAGAGCTATTCATGTAAAGACAAAAAGACCGTGCATTTATATAGCACCTTGAACAACCCAAAGCACTTAAAGCCAATACTTACCTGGCAGGGGCATTCCTAAGTGATCATGAAGGCCGGGTCCCAGGATGAGCAGGACAAGTAGAATCAGCTATAACCAGCTGTAAGCTGTTTGTAGCTTTACTAACGTAGAGGTAAATCTCACTGCTGGCCGGAGACCTATCTAATGCCTTTTTCCAGTAAGATGAAGACAGTTTCTTCTTCGCAGCTCACATGGCAACCAGAGGTTCCAGAACACCGGGGCCTGGGGTGAGCAACACTGTCAGGCTGACCACAAAGACGGGTGAAGGACCCACACCATGGCAACGGGACGTCTTTGTGAGGAAGATTCTGTTGGAAGCCTGCAGATTCGTGCCAACGGACATCTTCTGCCTGCAGGACTTCCCGAGGAGAGGTTATTTCAACATGACCTTTAAGAACGTCGAAAGATGCCTGAAGATGTCCCAGGCCTTCAAGGACAAGACGAAGGAAGCACCGTTGTCGCTCCTCAACATGGAGCTGCTCTTCGCGCTCCTGCAGGAGAAGGAATGGACGCTAACGGTCCACATGGTCAACCCGCATGTGCCCGTCGTGGATGTGCTGATGTTCCTCAAGCAACACGTGGATGGAGCGGAGCATCGACATCGCGGATATGCTCGGGACCTGGACCAGAAAGAGGAACATCCAGACAAAACTGAGGGCGGACGGCGATGGAAACATCATCCACCTACCATCAAGCTTTGCAATTGGGACAAGTCAAGGATACATGGTGTCCCTGGGGCAGCCCAGAGTGCGCTGATCCTGCGGCAAACCCGGGCACGAAGCCGCCTCCTGCAAGGATGTGATCTGCAGGAACTGCAAGCAGGAGGGCCACCAGACACTGGACTGTCAGGAGGCCAAGTGCTGCAGCCTGTGTGGAGAGGCTGGTCACCTATACAAGACCTGTCCAAACCTTAGACTAAACTATGAACAGGCAGTGAGAGGCGAGGTGACGCAGGAGAAGAGAGCAGCAGTCGTAGCTCCCCCAAAGGAGATACGACTGCTGCTCTCGCTGTGGTCCCACGTGAAAGGGCCAACGACCAGCAGGAGGACAAAGAGCAGGGAAGAAGTGTTGAGGAAATCAACCAAACCCTGACACCCAGCCCTGAAACTACCCCTGAGAACGCAGCGCCAATGAAAGGCGAACCAGGGACGGATGAAGGATGGATGATACAAGCAAAGAAAAAGAGGAGTTCCCGCAGGACCAGAGGCACGAACACCAAAGGTGCGGCCAGCAGCAAGAGGAGACTGGAGTCCCCAACAGACAACAGCGACACCTCCTCGGACGACGACCAAGGGAAGGGGGGAGCCCCACCTTCATCAAAGGAAGAGGCAAAACGCGACGGTGACCAGAGACACTGGCAACTTGCTCCAACTCCAGAAACCTGGGACAACAACACCCATCTCCAGGGCACTGGGAGCAGCGACGTGCCCAGCACACCCCAACTCCGGGACGCCGGGAGCAGCAACGCAGGGAGCGAGGTCCTCCAACTCCAGGCAATCGGGAGGCTCTCAGGTTAAGGCCTCCCTGTATGTGGACGACGTCACCGTCTTCTGCTCCGACTAGCAGTCGGTCCACACACTGATGGGCATCTATGACCATTTCGAGCTGGCCTCAGGCCAGAGTGAACCGAAATAAAAGCGAGGCCTTGTTCTTTGGCAGGTGGGAGGCCCAGTCCTTTGTCGCCTTCACCGTCAGGTCTGACTACCTGAAGGTGCTGGGGATCTGGTTCGGGGGGGGCCCCAGGCCTGCACCAAGAACTGGGAGGAGCAGATCGCTAAGGCCAAACAGAGGCTTGGTATGTGGGTGGGGCGATCCCTCTCCATAACCGGCAGCAACGTGGTGATAAGGTGTGAGGTACTCACGGTGCTGCTCTACGTGGCCAGGATCTGGCCCATTCCCCATAACTCCGCCGTCACAGTCACCCGAGCTATCTTCCACTTTGTCTGGAGGTCCAAGGTAGAACGCGTCCGCAGGACCACCATGTACAAGACACCAGACAAAGGGGGGAAGCGCGTCCCCAATGCCGCCCTGATCCTGATGGTCACCTTTGTGTGTGGCTGCCTCAGGATGTGTGTAGAGCCACAGTACGCAAACACTAAGTGTCACTACGTGCTGAGTTTCTACCTGTCCACCACACTGAGAAGGCTGGGTCTGGCCATGCTGGCCGAGCAGGCGCAGGATGTCCCGTCCAGCTGGACCATCCACCCCCCCCCCCCCCCCGCCTGTCCCAGGTGGAAAGTTCCTGAGGAGGAACCCCTTCGACCACAAGGCCGTCAGACAGTGGTCGACACAAAAGGTTCTAAGAGTCCTGCAAGGAACAGAGAGGGTGGACTCGATCAGTTTCTTCCCCAACCAGACAGTCGATGCCATTTGGCAGAATGTCTCATCGCCGGATAGGCACCAGGATGTATCCTGGATGATGGTGAGAAAGGCCCTCCCAGTGCGGTTCTTCCAACACACACGGAACCTCAGCACCACCGCGACCTGCCCTCGAGGCTGCGGCGTGTAAGAGACCGTCTCCCACCTCCTGATGGTCTGCCCCCTTGCACTGAGCGTGTGGAGAGAGATGCATTGGTATCTGTCCTGGTTCATCCCAAACAGTTCGGTAACACAGGACTCTGTGCTCTACGGGCTGTTCCCCGGGGCGCACACCGAGACAGACGTCACCTGCAGCTGGAAGACCATCAACTTGGTGAAGGAGGCCCTTTGCTCTGCCCGTAACATGCTGGTCTTCCAGCTGAAGGAGCTGTCCACGACCGAGTGTTACCACCTGGCACACTCCAAGGTCCAGGAGTACGTGCTGCGGGATGCACTGAGGCGAGGTGCAGCCTATATAAAGGCTTTATGGGGAAAGGCCACCGTATAGAGCTCTTCTGCCATTGTATACCAAGGGGCTGGAATCAGGGAAAAACCACCTTGGGCAGAATGTAAAATGATAAATGAACGTAATGAAATGTACTGTATTTGTAACTGGTAACGACTGTAATGTAATGAGGCACCCTAAGGTGCCATGAAATGTATGTACAATGTATGGTGTGTAACTGCATTTATTGTACTGGGACCGTTGATTTGTACTGTATGGACCGTTGTACATTGTATGACCTGTATTGTATTGTTTGAAGCATGACTTGAATTGCTCTGTATGTACCCTTACAAATTTTATGAATAAAGTTTATTTTGGAATATAAAAAAAAGCTGTACAGCCAATGAAGTGTAGTTACTGTTGTAATGTAGAAAACACAGCAGCCAATTTGCACACAGCAAGGTCCCACAAACAGCAACGTGATAATGACCAGATAATCTATTTAGTGATGTTGGTTGAGGGATAAATGTTGGCCAAGACAGGGGGAAACCTCCCCCGCTCTTCAAAATAGTGCCATGGACAGCACTCCCACAGTACTACATTGGAGTGTCAGCCTATATTATGTGCTCAAGTCTCTTTGTGGGATTTGAACCCTGGACCTTCTGACTCAAAAAGGTGAGAGTGCTATCACTGAGCTAAGGCTCACACTTTTAAGATCGCTCTTGCATTAAAATCGATTTAATGTTGCATTCCCAGTCTCGGTGTTGGGTTTTAGATGTTCTGCGGGTTTTAACGGGGGCACAGCATTGATATTGTCACACCGAGAGAGAGAAAACGAAACAGAAATAACAGTCGGAGTGGGAGATGCATCTGGCAGAGAGGAGGGAAATGTGAGAGGCTGCAGGCAAAAAGAAGCCAGTGCACAGCTCGGCTCGGCGATTCAGGTCCCTCTGAAAGATCCCCCTTGTCTGTCCGACCCACTGCACATCTGCGAACCCGAGTCGGGGCAAATGACAAATGAAATCAAAAGCATCTGACCGACCCCCGGCGCATCGGCGAGGATGTAGAAAGGGGGAAGACAAAGAAAGAAAGGAAGAAAGAGAAGAAACCCTTAGCAATCGAGGGCAGCATCATCTTGGACAAGACAAAGGAGGGGAAATCAATGCTTGGGACAAACTGAGAGATGGAGACTCGGACCTGGATCACTGCTGTTAGCCTGCTCCTCAGTGTCTCTGCCCTCCTGCTGCTGACCACCGCTATTTTCACCGATCACTGGTACGAAACGGACACCAGGAGGCACAGGGAGAGCTGCGACGGTCAAAACACAGAAACCAGCGGCGAGGAGCACAACCGAGTGATGCCCATCCTCAACCTCCCCCTGCGGGAGCGCGGCACGCCAGAGGAGCCGGCGTCCCCCAACACGGGAGCTCCCGATACAAGAGGCTCTTTGAACGGGGCTCCTCCGGTGGCTAGCGACGAGGATTTACTGGAGAGCTGGCGCTCCGTCCTGGGGCTCGGGGTCTTCGAGTCGGACTGCGCCCGTCCTCTGTTCGCCACCTACACCGGACTGTGGAGAAAATGCTACTATATGGGCATCGACCGCAATATTGACCACCTCATATCCAAAGGTAAGACTCAGGACAAAATGGTCCTTGGATGGGACAATGGCAGACTTCATAATCAGTCATCTTCTCAAATCCATTAAACGTCTAAAAAGTACAGTATGAATAGAAGGATTTAGCTAAATAGGATCAGATGGTTAAGAGCTGGTCAATATGCCCCATGTACATCTAATAGAGAGTGATGTGGTCCTTCAACGGGAGGTGTCGATATATTCTGACTCTAAAACAAACGCCTTTGGCTTCCTGCCATCACCCCCTTGTTATTGGGAATACAAACTGGGGATTGGTTCTGGGAATCGTGCACTCACTGGAGTGAAATTCCGCTTTATCCCCGAATTCTTATTCAAGGATAGGTTTCTCAAACGAAAAGAAGACTTAGAGTGGCTTTAAAAATAAATTTGTGCTGTTGATATGTGGATTTTTACATTCTCCCAAAAACATTATATATCCCAGAATGATTTGAAATTCCATTTCTGTGTGACTTATGGTGTTCAGTTTGTATCCAGGACAGTTTGATACAAAGTAAGAAAGATTTTTATTTATATAGTGCCTTTCATGGCTTCAAGCACTTTACAGCCAACCAAGTACTTTTTTTTTAATGAGTAGTCACTGTTGTAATGTAGGAAACACTGCAGCCAAATTGGTGCACAGCAAGGTCCCACAAACAGCAATCAGATAATGACCAGATAATCTGTTTTTGGTGTTAGTTGAGGGATAAATATTGACCAGGACACTGGGGAGAAGTCCTCTGCTTTTCTTTAAATAGTGCCATGGGATCTTTTACATCCACCTGAAAGCGGAAACAGGGCCTCAGTTTAATATCTCATCCAAAAGATGGCACCTCCAACAGTGCAGCATTCCCCCAGTACTGGACTGGGAGCATCAGCCTAGATTATTTGCTACAGTCTCTGGAGTAGGACTTGAACCCACAATCTTCTGACTCAGAGACAAGAGTGCTACCAACTGAGCCGAGGCTGACAATGTAAAGTAGCTTATTTTGTCTTTTTTTTCTAACTGTGAAAACTGTTACATTGAGCCTGTCATTAATTATATTTCTCTTTAGTTTTGGGGAATTTCTAGTTGTCTTAGGGCTTCACTAATGTCATGCATTATTTCTAAACTGCAGAGTCCTAGGCGATCTGCTCTCCCGGGTGTTTGTCTGTGCTTTGTTTCAGTTGGTTGGTAGATGTGAATGAATGTAGCATGAGTTGACTTTACGAGTGTAAAGCAGCAATTTTCACGACTTAATGGCAACATATATATTGAATCAATCGTGGCTGTTGGGTATTACATAAATATCTAGCAAAAGTTACACAAATACTGCCGAGTACAAATGATCCTAATGTCATAGGAACAGGAATAAGCCATTCAGCCCCTCGAGCCTGTTCCGCCAAGGAAAATGTATTTTCCTCAGGAATTGTGTTGTTTAGATGATGTTCAGTTCTGGAGAATGGAAGACTCCCCCACATTTTACTCCTCAGTTTGGGAATTGAGTGCTCCCTGGTCCACCATAGCATAACTGAAATTAAGAGTTGTGCTTCTTCCAGGTTGCTTGAATCCCATCGTTCCTAGAGAACCCAGAACTGCACCAGTCTGATATTTTGCATTCCAACATCAAAAAGAAGAATTTGCAGTTATATAGCGCCTATCAGAACGTCCCAAAGCGCTTCACATCCAATGAAGTACTTTTTGACGTGTAGTCACTGTTGCAATGTAGGGAAAGGTAGCAGCCAATTTGCGCACAGCAAGGTCCCACAAAACAGCAATAAGATAAATGACTAGATAATCTATTTTAGTGGTGGTGGTTGAGGGATAAATATTGGCCAGGACACCGGGAGAACTTCCCTGCTGTTCTTCGAATAGTGTCATGGGATCTTTTACATCCACCTGAGAGGGCAGATAGGGCCTTGGTTTAACATCTCATCCGAAAGATGGCACCTTTGACAGTGCAGCACTGCCTGAAGTGTCATCTTAGATTAAATACTCAAATCCTGGAATTAAGTTTGAACCCACAACCTTCAAGCTCAGAGGCAAGAGACCCTACCACTGAGCTAAGGCTGACACCTTTATGGCATCAGCCCTCTTTATGGTGTTTCTGAGACACGATTACATTTTGGTGCTGTTTGGTGCCATATTATGGGTACTTTTACGTTGCTGGTTTACACTGTCATTTCACTTAGTGCCCTTACACGAGTAAAGACAGTCTCAACTCATTTCCTATAGGACGTGAGTCTGTAGCACAAAACAGTTCATAATTCAGCACAAATTGGCACTGAATTATCAACTTCAGTTATTGAAGTTAGAAGGATGTCTCAGTGGGAAACAGAGGAACAAAAATCAAACTGGTGTAGTATGGCATGGAGTTATGATATAAGTGGGTAAGAATTGCTCAGGTCTCTATCTTTAACGACCTCGTATAAGTTTATAATTTTGTTACACATCTCAGCCATCATTGAAACAGAGCAGAGGGGCTTTCATTCTGCATTGGATTGTGCTATGCATGACCTGGGAGTGTTTGATTCTTGCATTTGGTGCCAAAAGTGGAAAGTATTCTATTCTTCACAACAGGCATCCCTCAGCTATCAATTCCTTGTGGTTTCAAGTCCTACTCCAGAGACCTGAGCACATAATCTAAGTTGACATGTCAGTGCAATACTGAGAGAGTGCTGCACTGTTGGAGGTGCCATCTGTCAGATGAGATGTTAAACCGAGATCCTGTCTGCCCTCTCAGATGGACGTAAAAGATCCCATAGTACGATTCGAAGAAGTGCAGGGGAGTTCTCCCGGTCTCCTGGCCAATATTTATCCCTCAACCAACTGTGCACAAATTGGCTGCCGCGTTTCCCTGCATTACAACAGTGACTACACTTCAAAAAGTACTTAATTGGCTGTAAAGCACTTTGGAAATGTCATTAATGCAAGTCCTTTCTTTCCTGCTTTTCAACACATTAATTTCTGCTCATCAATCCATTGATGATCAAAGAATAATGGTTCTATGTATATTCGTTTGTGTATGATAAAAAGGTTTTACACACTTGTATATGGGATTTCAGATTTTAAAAGTGTGATTTGCATTGAAATAACACCTTTTCCTGTCAAAGTGCTGCACATACAATGAATTACTATTATTTAGGCAAACATGGCAGTCATTTTGTGCACATCAAAAACCTACGAACACACTGAGATGACTAACCAGTCAGTCTATTTTTGGTGGTGTTAGTTGAGAGAGAAATATTGGCTAAGACACCAGGAGAACTTCCTGTTTTTCTTTGGATAGTTCCGTAGGGTCTCCAACATCCATTGGAACAGACAGAGCCTTGGTTTACTGTCCCATCTAAACAGTGGCACCTCCAACAAGAACAGTTTTAAAAATTAATTCTCAGGATGTGGGCATTGCTGGCAAAGCTGGCATTTATTGTCCATCCCTGGTTGTCCTGAGAAGGTGGTGATATAACTGAGTGGCTTGCTAGGCTTCACTTCAGAGGGCAGTTAAGAAACAACCATGTTTGTGTGGGACTGAAGCCAGACTGGGTAAGGACGGCAAATTTCCTTCCGTAAAAGCGTTAGTGAACCAGTTGGGTTTTTATGACAATCCGACAACTTCAGGGTCACTTTTTGCTGATAGCAGCTTTTTATTTCCAGATTTTTAAAAACTGAATTCAAATTCTCAAACTGCCATGGCGGGGTCTGAACATCCACTGTTATTGTGCTGAAGTGTCAGTATAGATTATATGCTCAAGTCCTAGTGGGGGCTGGGTTGAACCTACAGCCTTCTGACTTGAAGGCAAGAGTCTTACCACGTGAGGCAAGCTAACACAATATTGGCCTTGCCTTTCCCTATTCTTAACAATTTTTATAGAAAGCCTTCAGAAAATATATGTACATAATTTTCTGAAACCAAATTTAAGAAATCACAAACATTTCAATGTTATTCATCCAATGATTAGTGTCCTTTTATCAAAGTCTTATATTTTATCCCACAGGTCGTAGGTGAAAATTGTTTGTCAAGATGTGGCTTTGGAGACCCTTAGTGGACATTCTAGTTACTGCAAGTTCTTATTCTGTTCGTACTTCTGTACATTAAAACCAGCCTTGTAGTTCACTGTGCTATTAGCACTCACAAAGATTATTTGCTTTGAGAGTAGGAATGACCTTTGAGCTTTTCCAGGGTTCAGGTGGGGATGAGCCACCTTCTTGAACCGCTGCTGTCTTTGTAGCAGATTGATACAACTGAGTGGCTTGCTAGGCCACTTCAGAGGACTATAACCTGGTGTTGTAAGATTCTTTACAACTTCAGAGGGAAGTTAAGAGTCAACCACATTAGTGTGGGATTGGAGTCACTTATAAAGTAGACCGAGTAAGGACAGCAGGTTTCCTTCCCTAAAGGAGTTTAATGAACCAGTTGGGTTTTTACGATAATCCAGTAACCTTTAAGGTCACTTTTTTTACTGAAATCAGCTTTTTTTATTTCTAGATTTTTCTAAAAACTGAATTCGAATTCTCAAACTGCCCTGGTGGGATTTGAACTCATCTTCTGTGGATTATTAGCCCAGGCCTCTGGATTGCGCATTACCATGTCATCAAATAGGTTCAAAGCATTTCACACAATGATTTATTTTTGGAGTGCACTGACTGCTGTTAAGTTCCACCAATGGACAACAATGAATGACTGGTAAAGCTGTTTCATAAAATCATAGACTCTTACAGCACAGAAGGAGGCTATTCGGTCCATCGTGCCTGTGCCGGCTCTTTGAAAGAGCTATCCAATTAGTCCCATTCCCCTGCTCTTTCCCCATAGCCCTGCAAATTTGCCCTTTTCAAGTATTTATTCAATTCCCTTTTGAAAGTTACTGTTGAATCTGCTTCTACCACCCTTTCAGACAGTGCAATCCTGATCATAACAACTTGCTGTGTAAAAAAATTCTCCTCATCTCCCCTCTGGTTCTCTCGCCAATTATCTTAAATCTGTGTCCTCTGGTTTCTGACCCTTCTGTCAGTGGAAGCAGCATTCTTTCAAAGTGCTTATGGTTGAGGGAGGAATGTTCAGCTCCTCTTCAGATAGTGTTCTGGAATCTTTAATATCCACCAATGCAACAGGACACCTGGTACAAAAGTGCAGCTAAACCTCACTTGCATTTTTTCTTGTTACATGTGTAATAGTCAGCGGGATGAGAGGAAAATAGTGCAGTGAAACCCCCATCTTCTTCCTAGTACTGCTAAATGTCAGCCTTGGCTCAGTGCTAGCACTCTTGCTACTGAGGCAAAAGCTTGTGGGTTCAAGTCCCACTCCAGAGATTTGAGCACAAAATCTAGGCTGACACTCCAGTGTAGTACTGAGGGTGTGCTGCACTGTCAGAGGTGCCATCTTTCGGATGAGATTTTCAACTGAGGTCCTGTCTGCCCTCTCAGGTGGACATAAAAGATCCCATGGCGCTATTTGAAGAAGAGCAGAGGCGTTCTACCTGGTGTCCTGGCCAATATTTATCCCTCAACAAACATCACTAAAACAGATTATCTGGTCATTATCTCATTGCTGTTTGTGGGATCTTGCTGTGCTCAGATTGGCTGCCACGTTTCCTATATTACAACAATGACTACAGTTCAAAAGTACTTAATTTGTTGTAAAGCGCTTTGGGACATCCTGAGGTCGTGAAAGGCGCTATGTGAATGCAAGTTTGTTCTTGACATTTGGAACATCTTGCATTCCACTTTGCTATGTGTTCTCAGCTTTAAAACTAGCAAGGGATTAAAAAAATACATAAAGGAATATATGGTAAATAAAGGCTGCTTATTTATGGTTTTCAAAGAATAATGGACAGAGTTGTGGCATAAGAATCCTAGAATAGCATTTAATAAAAATGGAATTTGATGTATTTAGTCACGTAAAATGGATGGCCCTGATGTTATCCCCGACATGGTATGAACACCTCCATTGTCATAAAACAGCAAATTCTCTGATTCACCGTAAGCAATGCCATCTGCTATATCAATCTCCTGTGATTTGCACACAGTGAGTTGGAGAACATGTCACTCTCTTACCTGTCTATGATGTCCTCATATTGCTGATTCTCTCCTTTTCTGCTTCTGTCTCTCACTTTCTCTTCTCTGCTGCTTCTCTCCCTTTAACGCCTTTTGTTTCTCTCTTTTTCATTTCTTCCTTCCTTTTGGGTGACCAGGTGTGTCACCAGAACACTGTCATGTCTCTCTCTCTTCCGTACACAATCTCTGTGTTATTGAAGAAAACATTCAATATAAATTTACCTTAGTAAAGCTTTTGAAATATGTCCTGGTGGCTTTTTAAATAATTATTTGAAGAAAAGCTATTGGACAGAAAGTGCTAGAAGCAGAGGAAAAATATCCCATTGGTAGAACTGACTAAACAGTATGATTGCAACCTGTGAAATTAGGTATATTGCGCATGCTCATTTTAGCAAATAACCAATAAGCAGTAACCAAAGAAGTAAAGCACACACAACAATCAAAAAACACTTGCACACTCTGCTTTTCGTCTTAACATTTTACCAACAAATATACAAAAAGGTTAACGTTCACATACAAACATCGTGCGAATACGAGTATTGAAATCACAGACCCAATGACGGTGTCTATTACTCATTTGTTATTCACTACTCAGAAATCCAATGAGCTGCATCTGGATTCCCAATTAGCCACATGTGGCTAGTGGCGAACGTGTTGGACAACACTGACATATATGGAGTGATGATATTTCAGTAAAAATCTTACATGAAGGGTGTTATTTCATGAGTTAAACATTGTAGATTATGGCAATAATTAATTATCATTATTTTGATGCTTACATAATATCATTTATATTAGTTTTAATTTCATCATCTGCATTATAAATGTATAATCATATTAATTGCGATGGTCAGTACTTATGAATGCTATTTATATGATTACTGCAGACTTCCATTGACATTTAATTCCCAGTTGCCTGATGTTGATGAATCTCATTTTCCCCTCAGGAATTGCACAGAGATGCACATCTGTCAAGTATCACTACTCCCAACCCATCCGTCTAAGAAATATTCCATTTAATCTTACAAAAACCATCCAGCAGGATGAATGGCATCTGTTGCGTAAGTATGAATTAGCACAATACTGTGCTGTACTAATGGTTCTTTCGAGCAATCCTTTCCATTTCTCCTCTCCTTGCAGGTGGTTCTACCCACCTTTTCCAGCTGGGAAGGTAGAATCACTTCACCCACAGACTTAACCCTAATTGCTGTTGATGCAGCTCTGTGGTTACTTGCAGGAGGTGTCAGAAACAGGGCAAGTGGCGGGAACTTTCTCGGGTCAACTCCCACTCCGCCACTGTACTTTCAATGGAAGTTCGGCAGAAACCCCGTTTACACGCATAAACGGAGTTGCCACCGAAGTTAAGGCCGTGGAATGGGAGAAGCCCTGAGGAAATTCCCGGCCATGGTCTGGAAATCTTATGCCGTAAAAGAAAGATGTCTTCCTATATAGTTATTTCTTTTTATTATTCATTCTTGGGTAGTGGGCGTAGATGGCAAGGTTGCATTTATTGCCCATCCCTTGTTGCCTTGGAGTATGTGGTGGTGGGCCTTTTTCTTGAACCGCTGCAGGCCATGTGGTGAAGGTGCTCCCACAGCGCGATTAGGTCAGGAGTTCCAGGATTTTGATCCTGTGATGATGAAGGAACGGCGATATATTTCCAAGTTGGGATGGTGTGTGATTTGGAGGGGAACTCGGAGGTGATGCTGTTCCCAGGCATCTGCTCCCTTTGTCCTTCTAGGTGGTAGAAGTCACAGGTTTGGGAGGTGCTGTCAAAGAAGCCTTGGCGAGTTGCTGCAGTGCATCCTGTGGATGGTACACACTGCAGGCACTCAACATCCAGAACCCCACATTTAAAACCCAACTTGATCTGAGTGGTATTCTGCAGACAGGAGCATATAATAGGGTGTGGGAACCATTACATCAGAGCCCTGTTCATTTCTATATCCACTGAATTTTCCAATGTCACTTCTGCTGGATGTCAGAACTGCCTGTCCAAATAGGAACAAGCATAGTTGAATGAGGTGGGAATGGCATGGTGATACCACAGGTCCCATTTTCAGTCATTACCAACTCATTTACATTGGACGTTAGTCATGCTTGTATAAAGTAGGCATGCAGTGTTGCTAGGCACTAAGTTAAAGACAGAAGTTAAAGGTGGCACACAAGCAATGCCATGGGAGATCCGTTAGCTTTGTAAATTATTTTGACCCTCAACTTTGCGTCCAAAAAAAAAGTCGGCGTGGGACCTGGTAGAGGTGGTGAAAGATGCAAAGCTATGCGACGTCTTCAGCTACCCTGCAGACGGAGCGCTGCAGAGATACACCTGGTTCAGGCCAGACGGGTCCGTCCGTTCTAGGATAGATTTCCTTTTTGAGGCCCCAACACTCAAGGTCTGATCCACCGACGTCCAGCCGTTGTCCACTCTGACCATTGCATCCTACTGGCCGACTGTCAATCGCAGAAGGACCAGAGGGCATGCAGGGGGATATGGAAGCTGAACGAGAGACTGTTGACCCCGGAGAACATCAAGGAACTAAAGAGGCCGCAAGCCTCACTCTTCACCTCCAAGGCCTCAGAGATCATCTTCCGGTCCAGAGTCTGCTCCATGGAACAGGGCAAGAAATGCTCGGGCTTCTTCTTCTAGAAGCTGCAAAGAGAGACCTCTGTGATCAGCAGCCTGAAAGAGGAAGTCGGCTGTATGACATGAAGCCCACAGGCAGCACGGCCTCCCAGTCCTTCATGTCCTCTGTCACAGAAGTCATAGAGGACAGCGAGCAGGAGAGCATGGATCGGCCACTGACCTTGGATGAGCTGACAAAGGCCGTCCGGTCCTTCGACAAGAGTAGAAGTCCTGGAAGTGACGGCTTACCAGTGGAGTTGTACTCAGCTCTGTGGGACTGGATAGGCCCAGACCTGCTGGAAGGGTACAGTGGTATGCTTCTGGCAGGCAGCATGTCAGAATCCATGAGGAAAGGCATCATCACCCTCATCTACAAGCAGAAGGGGAGAGGGAAGAAATCAAAAATTGGCGACCCATTTCCTTACTAAATGTCGACTACAAGATTCTGTCTAAGGCCGTCGCCAACAGACTCAATCTGCTCTGGAGCGGGTGATCCACCCCGATCAGACCTGTACTGTACCCGGCAGGAAGATCTCTGATAGCCTTGCGCTGCTCAGGGATACGACCGCCTACGTGCAGGACTGGGGGGTGAACTCCTGCCTCATCAGCCTGGACCAGGAGAAGGCCTTTGACAGAATATCCCACATGTACATGATGGATATTCTCTCCAAAATGGGTTTTGGGGAGGGAATCTGCGATTGGATCCGACTGCTCTACAAGGACATCCGTAGCACAGTCCTAATCAATGGTTGGGAGTCAGAGAGATTTTCAATCAGATCTGAAGTCAGGCCAGGCTGTCCTCTCTCCGCGGTCTTGCTCGTATGTTGTATCGAACCGTTTGTATCGGGGTGTGACGATCCCAGGCAGCGGAGGCTGTCAGGTTAAGGCTTCCCTGTACATGGACGATGTCACCGTCTTCTGCTCTGACCAGCAGTTGGTCCACACAGTAATGGGCATCTGCGACCATCTCGAGCTGGCCTCGGGGGCAAAGTGAACCGAAATAAAAGCAAGGCCTTGTTCTTTGGCAGTTGGGAGGCCCGATCCTTTGTCCGCTTCACCGTCAAGTCCTACTACCCGAAGGTGCTGGGGATCTGGTTCAGGGACCCCTGGCCTGCACAAAAAACTGGGAGGAGTGGATCGCCAAGGCCAAACAGAAGCTTTTTATGTGGGTGGGACGATCCCTCTCCATGACCGGCAGGAACCTGGTGATAAGTTGTGAGGCACTCGCAGTGATGCTCTATGTGGCAAGGGCTTGGCCCATTCCCCACAACTCCACCGTCACAGTCACCCGAGCTATCTTCCACCTTGTCTGGAGGTCCAAGGTAGAATGCGTCAGCAGGACCACCATGTACAAGACCCCAGACAAAGGGGGGGAAGAGCGTCCCCAATGCCATCCTGATCCTGATGGCCACCTTTGTGTGTGGCTGCCTCAGGATGTGTGTAGAGCCCCAGTGTGCAAACACCAAGTGCCATTGCCTGCTGGGTTTCTTCCTGTCCACCACACTGAGAAGGCTGGGCCTGGCCACGCTGGCTGAGCAGGTGCAGGATGTCCCATCCAGCTGGACCGTCCCCCCCACCTGTCCCAGGTGGAGAATTTCCTGAGGAGTAACCCCTTCGACCACGAGACCATCAGACAGGGGTCAACACGAAACGTTCTCAGAGTCCTGCAAGGAACGGAGAGGGTGGACTCGATCAGTTTCTTCCTCAACCTTACAATCGATGCCATTTGGCAGAGCGTCTCATCGCCGGAACTGACCAACAGGCACCAGGAAGTAGCCTGGATGGTGGTGAGAAAGGTCCTCTCAGTGCAGTCTTTCCTACACGCATGGAACCTCTGCGCCACCGCAAACGGCCCTCGAGGCTGTGGTGAGGAGGAGACCCTCTCTCACCTCCTGATAGGCTGCCCCTTTGCGCAGAAGGTGTGGAGAGAGATGCGTTGGTATCTGTCCCAGTTCATCCCAAACAGTTCGGTAACACAGGACGCTGTGTTCTACGGGCTGTTCCCTGGGATGCACACCGAGACAGATATCACCTGCGGCTGGAAGACCATCAACTCGGTGAAGGAGGCCCTTTGGTCCGCCCGAAACCTGCTGGTCTTCCAGCTGAAGGAGCTGTCCACGACCGAGTAATGCTGACTGACACACTCCAAGGACCAGGAGTACGTGCTGCGGGACGCACTGAAGTGAGGTGCGACCTACGCAAAGGCTCTATGGGGAAAGGCCACCGTTTAGGGCCCTCCCGCCAGTTTACCGAGGGGCTGGAATCAGGGAAAAACTTCCTCGGGCAGAATGTAAAATGATAACGAAGTAACGAAATATACTGTATTTGTAACAGGTAACGACTGTAATGCAATGAGGCACCCAAGGGTGCCATGAACTGTATGTACAATGTATGGTGCGTAACTGCTTTGATTGTACCGGGACCGTTGAACTGTGCCGTATGGACCGTTGCAAATTGTATGACCTGTACTGTATTGTATTTGAAGCGTGACATGAATTGCACTGTATGTACCCTCACAAATTTCATGAATAAAGTTTATTTTGAAATATGAAACAAAGTGGGACCTGGACCCCGGCTTTCTACCGATTCCATTTTTGAACAGACCACTGGCAGAATTTTTACCTGCGCCTCTAAGGGGTGATGCCTGCGATCTGCTTAGCTCCTTCCACGCAGTTCAGCTAAATTGGGAATTCAGTTTAAGGAATTACAAGGCAGAACCCCAAGTCCCATTGCTGTGTGATCCAGCTCGCATTAGTGGTGTTGTGGTTCATAATTTTAACCGTAATAAGAATAAGCCACATTTTATTTTATAGAATTTGTTCAATGGAATTGTTGGAACTAATACCTTTAGTGTCTTCTTACAAGAAATACCAACAAGATTTTCTTTTTCCCTCTCCTACCGGCTCAGATTTGAGGAGGATCACTGCTGGATTCTTGGGCATGGCAGCAGCTGTCCTGCTGTGCGGGTGTATCGTGGCGTCGATGAGCTTCTTCTGGGAAGAAAGCCTCACTCAGCACGTGGCAGGTCTCCTTTTCCTAATGGCAGGTCATTTTCCAGCACTTTTCTTCAACAATCTGTGTGTCTGTGGTATTTTCTAACTATGTCGTTGGTACCGATATGAAGGTGCAACCCGTCTGGCCTGTACAGGTCACCTCCCTCAGAACTGATCTCAATGCCCCTGGAATCTGAAGCCCTCCTTCCTGCATCATCTCTCCAGCCACGCATTCATCTGCTCTATGCTCCTATTTCTATACTCGCTAGTGCGTGGCACCGGGAGTAATCCAGAGATTACTAATTTTGAGGTCCTGATTTTTAATCCCTTTCCTAACTCCTTAAAATCTGCCAGCAGGACCTCATCCCTCTTTCTAACTATGTCGTTGGTACCGAAATGGACCACGACCTCTGGCTCCAGAATGTTCTGCAGGCACTCAGTGATATCCTTGACCCTGGCACCAGGGAGGCAACATACCATTCTGTCTGACAACTATCTTCATTTATTATTGTTTCAAACATTCATCTTAAGACTTCTGCAGTGCTTCCATTTCTAACCGTTTCTATATCAATTTCTTATTTTCTTTTTCCTTTAACTCTTCCGTTAAACATTTAATTCTGTCAGACAGGGCTTTGGCCACAGCAAATAGTCCATGTATCACAGCGGTCTCAGTCCTGTCCTTTTTAAGGGGCTCCACTAATTCACCCAGAGAACCGATTGGTCCCCTAAGATTTCCAATCTTTAGAAGCCCGCCACCATGCCGAACAAGCTCCTGGTCTACATATTCTCCTAACTGTTCCATCATTCAAATATCCAAAATGAACAAATGTATCCCTTCTATTACCGTACGAGTCATTTCAAATCAGAGCTGGCCGTTCCTGGATTTCACGTTGAAACAACTACTAGTCTTAGCTAACGCCAGCAGTTGCCAAAATGTTAGGATAATTCCTTCCTTATTCTTTTTAATAATAGATTCAAAAAGTTAGAGACAGTAATATGTCTGACAATTGACTTCATTTATTATTGTTTCAAAACATTCATCGTAAGACTTCACACAGATTAGTACAGAGCCCTATATCTAAAACTTACTTGTAAAGAACTTTGAGGGAATCGTGAGCATACCTTGCCTTGAAGGTAGTCAAAATTCCTGAAGAGCTTTGCTTCATACCTGTCTTATAGTTCTTGCTGGGTTCAACTTTACTGGATTTTTATGACCCTTAGATCATTAAACAGATTGCTGGACAAAGATGGGGGGCCTTATGTCTTGTAAAATTGTACCTTTGCTTCCTATCTTTGCTCTTCCCAAATTATAGCCTTTATTGTACAAGCCTTTGACGTCTTATCTCTTGCAAACTCTATAATAAAACTAACCTATTCCCTTATTTGTACTGCAGTGATTTCCTTCTTTTACACTCCCCTTGCTGTGTTAAAAAGCCTTTGTGTTTTAACCTAACAACCCTTTTAGCTCCATATTATATCATTAATGCCAATTTATTTAATAATCTACATGTGCCTATCCTTACAAAGTACAATGTCTTTGGCCCTGAAATTCATCCTTCTCCAATGTTATCAGTGTTATTGAGGGGAGAAGATTGGATTTGCAAGCACACAGTTTAAACCAATTCTGTCTACATTAGCTGTTCTGTCTTTGTTCTGTATTAGAATAATGTAAAAACATATCTATATTCTTACAGTGCCATGGGATCTTTTACATCTACCTGAGAGGGCAAACAGGGTTTAACATCTCATCCGAAAGCCGACACCTCCAACAGTGCAGTGCTCCCTCAGTACTGCACTGGAGTGTCAGCCGAGATTTCATGCTCAAGTCCCTGGAGTAGAGCTCCAAACATGTGTATCCAATCAGTGAGAAGTTTCAAAGAATTGCAAGAGCAGATGGGACAGTGAACTTATTTCAAGCATTAAAAACTGGCATCAAAATGGGCCATTTTAAAACAAAAACACAAAGTAACTTTAAAAAGTATTATTTTCCATGCTTGCAGATGTAAAGTGAAATGATTCAAGGCTTCCTCTTGAAACTGATCTCATTTAGCTCAACGCTATAATGGAATTCCAGCATAGTTGTGGTGTGGATCACAATTTGGCTGGAGCCCAGATCCGTTGGTTGAGTTAAAAATCCCAACCTATACTCCAGTTATACTCATCACTTCAGGACAGGGAGAAAATTGGCCAAAAAAAAGTGAGTTTTCTGGCATTCTGTTCGTGCGAGATATGGCAGTCTGAATATTGCTTCTGTTTTACACTAAAATGAGTACCTTTGTGAAAATGTGATATATATATATATATATGAGTCTGAGTCATATTGTATAATGGATTATTTCTGGACTGTTGCTTACACGTGAAAAAAAACCTTACGTGGATGTAATTTTGTGAAGTGCTGTGTTTTAAATGTCACCAGCCATTTTCTAATACACCCAAATACCTGTCAAAATACAATCCATTTAAACTAATTTGCCACACATTTCTTTCACTGACTTCTTGGTGAAAAATGCTACATTGTTGAATAGCATTATATTGAGGATATGAATAACGGCAATTTTTCTTTCTCATTTTTAGGAATTTTTTGCACAATTTCTCTTTGCACATTTGCAGCTAGCATTTCATATGATCTGTCGCGTCAACCAAAATTTATCTATGGGCTACCAAGTGATGTTGACCACGGGTACAGTTGGTCCATTTTCTGTGCGTGGTCAAGCCTGGGATTAACGATGATGGCAGGCTGCTTGTGCACTGCTTTTCCATTCCTTAGCAGAACCAAGACAATCCACCAGAAGTCCATCAGAGATTCCTCCGTGTGAGCACACCTTGATAAAATACTGTAGATTCTATGAGCAACCTATGCTTCTCCGATCTGATCATGTGTTGGGAGTGTGGCATACGAATAATGTACCTATGTTTTTGATTCTTCGTACGTTATGCCAAGAATTATTTCTAACGATATATTTTAGCTTGTGTCTTTAAAACACAAAGTGGTTATTTGAAAGAACTGCAGCTTTCAATGCGAAGCTATGAAAACACAGAAAGGACCGTTAAGCAGCTACTGATTATATTCTACTTAAAACGACAAATATTTTATGACTGACTGCTGCCGTCTCCATTTTGTTTTGTCATTCCAGTTCTGAGATTGTTTTCCTGTGGGTGCTTGTTTTCTGTAAAATACCAATATTTTATTGTTGTACTCCAAATTCAAAAAAGTAACAGAACTATTATACTGGGCTCAGATATTAAAATATCAATTGTATCTTAGGTTTTGGTCATGGTACATTTTTGGTGTCCAACAGAAAAACGTTTCAATACTTTTCCATAGGTAAAGCACATTGGGAGTGGAATTGGTCTTTGACGGTAGCGCTAAATGGGCAGTAGCGAGTCGGCACCCCGTTTTACACCCGCCCAATTCTCTTCTCCATTCGATTGAAAAGAAAACCAATTCGCTGTCGCTCGTCTTGTGCTACTGCCAAAGACCACGATCACCCCATTTATTTTAAACTGTCAGGTCCAGTGTCAACTTGCACTTTTACATTCCAAATATTGCCTCTCTTAGAACTGTGGTGATTCTTTTACTAAATAGTGTATTTTGAATAAGGATCAACTGTAATTATTGAATAGTGAATTCTGACAATAGTGTGCTGTCGTTTGTTGTGTTAAATAATGTGAATGAAAATGTGAGTAATTGGTACAATTGTTACAACGTTTCCATAAATGTGGTACTGAGTTCTTTGTGTTCTTTGTCTATATACACAGTTTTTATTTGATAAAATTGAAGATTCAATGACCTAGAAATTATAATGCGCCTTATTGGATCCCGGTGCAATGCACTCTGCAAGCGCCTAATGAGGTCGGTGGCTGGACCACGTAAAATTGGTCCGCCAGCCTCATTTGTTTACGACCGGCCAGCTGCGGGTGCCAGTCGTGGCCGCAGAGGCAGCTCGCGGTCCCGGGAAGAACAAAGATCGGATGGCTGAGGTGGTAAGCAGAGTGGGAAGGGGAGGGGGAAGGCAACCTGGAGGCCGCAAATTTAATGTGGAGTTGGCAGGAACGCTCCTGCTCCTCCCGGATCCACAATAAGCTAAGTTAAAAAAATAAAAACTCACCTTTCGGGAAGCAGTCTCCAGCGGTCCCTTTAAGGACAGTTGGTTTAGCTGTGAAGCACCTGAGAATACTGACTGTAGCCTGTATGGTGCACACTGCAGTCAGTCTCTAACGAATTAAGAGAGGGGGCCTCAAACAGGCGATAGGCCCCCATTAACTCACGCAAAGGGCCTAACACCTGTTTCAGACCGGGGCTCTGGATGCCTATACAGGAGCCTTTACCATTATGATGGGCAGTGCACTTTGAATGCAGAATGCGCGCGCGCGTGTTGCCCGCCATATTGGATATTTAGGCGCCCATTTTACACCTGTAAAACAGGCGCAGTGCCAACGAATTTCTAGGCCAGTATGTTCTTTAAAAAGAATCTACAAGATATATGCTTAGATACTATACGAGATAATATATGTATAGCTCTGTACGAAGTATCTATACTTAGATGTTGTACAAGGATTCTGTATGATGCAAACTTTTTAATGCCTGTACATTGTGAGCAAACGGTCATGTTTTTTCAAAAGTGAAGTAAGCATATCTAGTAACAAAATCTTTTCTCCCAATAAAAATTACCCAGTAGAAAATTACTTTTTCCTCCAATTATTCTGAATTCTACAATGTTAGTCACCAACCATGAAGTGAAAGTTTAACTCAACGTGAAGTTAACAAAATAAATGTGCTGCTCACAACGTAACTGTAAGATCTCATAAAAAGATTCAGAGTCCGGCGGTATGGTAATTTCAGGAGAAGTTTATTACGGTACGTCAGTCATGGTGACTGTCCTCATCGAACTAACCAACAGAAATTTTGAAGTGGAGATGCCGGTGATGGACTGGGGTTGACAATTGTAAACAATTTTACAACACCAAGTTATAGTCCAACAATTTTATTTGAAAATCACAAGCTTTCGGAGGCTTCCTCCTTCCTCAAGTGAATGTGGAAATTTCATTTCACCTGAGGAAGGAGGAAGCCTCCGAAAGCTTGTGGATTTTAAAATAAAATTGTTGGACTATAACTTGGTGTTGTAAAATTGTTTAGAAATTTTGAATACAGTGTTCTCCATACAGTACACATACCATTGGCTTACCGACATCAGGTGATCTGAGTTGTAATGCTGTGGTTGGTCCCCTGGGTCCGAATTCAAGAGGGTTCCACACATACACAGCTTGACTGCTGACAGTGGTTTCTCCCACTGCTGCCCCCTGGTGCCACATTGTGCAATAGCCTAACATCTAGTCGAGCAACAATTAGCTTTATTATTACACATCTCTATCAGTCCCAGTGACGGCTAATAATTCTCTATCAGTCCTCCCTTTGATTCTCCCTAATACAGAATCACAAGAGTTAAAACATCAGACATCACTACAAACTAACTACAAACTAACTCCATACATGTTCCCTTATCGAAGGAGATTCCCCCCCCACCATAGCTTCGCAACATCACTTCATAGACAACTTTCCCTCAAACATAACATCCCCCTGTGCGATGTAGACATGGTTTGCGGGAACCTGCAAAGCGTCTCACCTGCGGGGCAGCAGCTACAGCCGCCTGGTTGCAACAGCATTTAATCAACATATACAAGCAATATAAAAGGAAGATAATTACAAGGAATAAAATTAGACCTTGCACCAATGAGGTTCCTAGTGAGCCTAGCCATCCCGTCGCCCAACCCCACAAGGTGGAGGCTGGAGGCTGCTTAAGCTTTTCTACCTCCTTTCGGATATGCTCTGCCAGATTAGTGATCTCTTCGGAGCTATCTGGGATGTAGGTACAACATTCGGCTCCTATCAGGGCACAAGTACCACATAGTTCAGCCAGAAGGTAGTCAAGGGCCATTCTGTTCTGTAGGGCTACCGTGCGGATTGCTACCATTTCCGCACTAATCTTACCCAGTGCTTCAGAGGTATCATTGGCCACCTTTTCTAGGACGGATGCCATGTTAATGGACTCACTTGGCCGCTTTGCGGTCCCATACCAGGGAACCAAGATAGCGAAGAATCTCTCCGTTTCTGTAATTGATCGTCTCACTCTTTGCCAGCGAGGCGGCTCCGGCAGGGGCAGGGGGCTTCAGTTGGGGCATTATTGTGATGGGTCCGGGATTATTTTTCTGACAGACCACACAGCGGTCTGCTACCAGCTGAGCGTGTTTTTTGAATCCCCGACCCCACCAACTTTTCTGAAACCTGGCTGTCATCTGTTGTGGAGCCAGGTGTCCCCATGAGTGGATCTGTTGGGCTAAGAAGGGCATCAGTGCCTGTGGCGCGACTGGCTTGTCGGTATCTCTTTGTCTCCAGACGCCATCTTCACATAGCTTAATTCCTGCCTCCATCCACGTCCATTTTTCCTCTTTAGAGCAATCGCCTTGCATTGTCCGTAGGTCCTGTGTCAGACTGAGTGCTGCTAGTCTGCACATCTGTGGTGTTTCTTCTGGGAATTGTAAAGCCGCTTCTTTGGCTGCCTGATCAGCTAGGGCGTTTCCTTGTGCTTCTGTGGTATCTTCTTTTGTATGGGCTTTACATTTCAAGATAGATACTTCCTGGGGTAACTGTATGGCTTCTAGTAAATCTCAGACTTCTTTTCCATTTCGAATAGGTGTTCCTGCTGCCGTGAGAAATCCTCTTTTCCGCCATAATTGACCAAAGTCATGAGCAACTCCAAAAGCGTAGCGTGAGTCCGTGTGGATATTAGCTGTTTGTCCTTCCACTACCCGACATGCTTCCGACAGGGCTCGCAACTCAGCCTGTTGGGCTGACGTTCCTGAGGGTAGGCAGCCTTTTGTCACGACCTCATGTAAGGTTGTAACGGCCCATCCTGCTTTTCTGGTGCCATTGTCAACAAAGGAGGAACCATCTGTAAAAAGGATGAGGTCTGGATTGCGCAAAGGTTTTTCTGCTGCTAATGCTGCTTCTTCTGTTTCTTTTAAAATCTCCACACAGTCATGCTCTTCTCCATATTCTCCTCCCCCCTTTTGCTCCTTGGACAGCGGGAGCATAGTTGCGGGATTAATTGGGCTGGCCCGAACGATATGGAGGTTAGGAGCTTCCAAGACTGCTGTCCATCGGGTCCATCTAGCTGCTGTCATCTGAGACACTCTATTCATAGACAGCAAGGCGTGCACGGTGTGGGGACACTTGACAACCAGCTTTTGGTCGAGGACTAGACTCGCAGTGGTCATTACCGCTCGACATGTAGCTTCCATAGCCCTTAGGCAACTTCCCCATCCAAGGTCTACCGCATCCAGTTTTGCCGAATAATAGCCAATAGGCCTTTGCCGATCCCCATGTTCTTGCGTCAGTATAGCTGTCATGTATCCTTCTTTCTCATGGACAAACAGGGTAAATGTCTTACCACTGTCGGGGATCCCTAGAGCCGGTGCCGAGCACAAGGCCTTTTTCAAATTCGCGAAGGCCTCGTGCTGTTCTTCCGTGTTGGAGGCTAACAGAATATCATCCACGTACTGGATAACCGTGGAGGGCATTGTCGGTAATTCTCGCAAATGGCTTTGTAAGGCCATGTGATATACCGTAGGGCTGTTGTGAAACCCCTGTGGTAGCCGGGTCCAGGTATACTGTTGCTGTTGGACGGTAAAGGCAAACCACGGTCGGACCTCAGGTGCCAATGGCACCGACCAAAATCCGTTGGCCATATCTATAACCAAGTGGCGTCCCTGGGTGGGCTCCTTTCCTAGTTCCATCTCGACCAGTCCCGTTTCGACGGTACCACCATTCGGCTGTCTCCTTTTCGGTAAACGAGATGGGCCTCAAGGGGATGCCTCCTCTAGAATGTGAGCACATACCCAGCAACTAGAAACATTATTCCCCTTGGCATAAGTGTAGACAGCTAATAATTCTCTTATCAATAACTATTTGACACCTGATGAAGGAGGAAGCCTCCGAAAGCTTGTGGAATTTAAAATAAATTTGTTGGACTATAACTTGGTGTTGTAAAATTGTTTACAATTCTTGAAGTCTGTTCAATCCTCCACATTGTTTACTACATTTTTGAGTTTTGTGTCATCTGCAAACTTTGAAATTATACCCTCTATACCCAAGTCCAGGTCATTAATATATATCAAAAAGAGCAGTGGTCCTAATACTGACCCTTGGGGAACACCATTGTATACCTCCCTCCAGTCTGAAAAACAACCATTCACCCATACTCTCTGCTTCCTTTAGGAATGTGTCTACTTTGTACCCGAATCAACTCCTCCTTGAAGGCCTCCCATTGTTCAATTACTGTTTTGCCTACCAATCTTTGATTCCAATCCATCTGGGCAAGATCCCTTTTTAACTCACTGAAATTAGCCCTCCTCCAGTTAAGCATTTTCACATTTGATTGCTCCTTGTCCTTTTCTATAACTATTCTAAACCTAATGATATTATGATCACTGTTCCCCAAATGCTCCCCCACCGAAACATGCTCCACCTGCCCCACTTCATTCCCCAGATTTAAATCCAGCATTGTTTCCTTCTTTCCTCATACACACTGTTCCAGAAAGTTCTCTTGAACGCATTTCAGGAATTTCTCTCCCTCTTTGCCCTTTACACTGTGACTGGCCCAGTCTATACTGGGATAATTGAAGTCCCCCATTATCACTACTCTATAGTTCTTGCATCTTTTTGTAATTTGCTTGCAAATTTGCTCCTCTATCTTCTTCCCACCATTTGGTGGCCTACAGTATACACCTCAAAAGTGTAATAGCTCCTCTATTGTTCCTTAATTCTAACCAAATGGATTCTGTCTTTGACCCCTCAACTACATCATCCCTTTCCAGTGCCATAATAGTTTCTTTGATCAATACTGCCAGTACCCCCAACCCCCCACTCCTTTCTTTCCTTCCCTAACTTTCCTGAATACCTTGTAGCCAGGAATATTAAGTACCCAATCCTCCCCTTCTTTGAGCCAGTTCTCTGTTATTGCCACTATATCATAGTCCCATGTGGCGACTTGAGCCTGCAGCTCACCAACCTTATTTACCAGGCTACATGCATTTATGCACATGCACTCAAATCTCATCTAAGACTGCCTCGCATCTGCCCCCTGTCTGATCCCTCCTATTTCTGAACTATCCTTTACTCTAGTGATACTTGTCCCTCCCAGTCCTCTGTGCACCTTGTTACTTTTCTCTAATGTTTCATCCTGTTGCCCACCCCCCCTGCCAAATTAAATTAAACCCTCCCCCACAGCACTGGTTAAGCTCCCGCGAGGACATTGATCCCCGTTCTATTGAGGTGCAACCCGTCCATCTTGAACAGATCCCTCCTGCCCCAGAACTGGTCCCAATGCCCCAGAAATTTGAAACCCTCCCTCCTGCACCATTGCTCCAGCCACGCATTAACCTGTCTTATCCTACTATTCCTTTACTGATTAGCACGTGGCACTGGGAGTAATCCAGAGATTACTACCTTTGAGGTCCTGCTTTATAACTTCCTCCCTAACTCCTGAAACTCTGACTGCAGGACCTCCACCCTTTTCCTTCCTATGTCATTGGTTCCCACATGGACCACGACTTCTGGCTGTTCCCCATCCCCCTTAAAATGTTCTACACCCTCTCAGTGATGTCCTTTACCCTGGCACCAGGGAGGCTACACACCACACCATGCATCAGCGGTTGCAGAAACACCTGTCTGTCCTCCTACTGAATTGCCTATAACAACTGCATGTCCTTCACCCCCCCTCCCCGCCACACCGTGCAGCCGAATCTCCCACTTTAAACCTAATTATAATTTGATTGGTATTATCCAGATGTTCCCCCACTGAAACACACTCCACTTGCCCTACTTCATTGCCCAGAACTAGATCCAGCACTGCTTCCTTCCTCGTTGGGCTAGAAACATACTGATTAAGAAAGTTCTCCTGTACACATTTTAGGAATTCTTCACCCCCCCCCGCCCTTGCTCTTTACACTACTTTTTCCCCAGTCTATATTAGGGTAATCGAAGTCCCCTACTATTACTGCTCTATTATTTTTACATTTCTCTGATATTTGCCTACAGATTTGCTCCTCTATCTCCTTCTCACTATTTGGGGGTCGATAGTAAATACCCAGCAATGCAACAGCTCCTTTTCTGATCCTTAACTCTAACCAAATAGATTCAGTCTTTGAACCCTCTACTATGTCATTCCTCTGGAGAATTGTAAGATTATCCTTAATCAATACTGCCTCCCACACCCTCCCACCCTCCTTGCTTTTTTCCTTCCTCATCCCTCCTAAATACATTGTATTGTATATTTACTTTTATATCAAAATATACTTTATTTCATAGAGTTTAAAGATACACACAGTTCAATATAATATCACAATTCCAAAGCAACACAGTTCAAAACAATACAATACAGATCGTACACAATACGATCCCAATATTACAATTCAAACACAGTACATATCTTATGATACGTGGTGTACAATACAAGGGTGGGGTGGCCTTACATGGTGGCCTTTCCCCATAGAGCTGTTGCGTAGGCCGCACCTCGCCTCAGTGCGTCCCGCAGCACATACTCCCGGACCTTAGAGTGTGCCAGTCGGCAACACTTGATCGTGGACAACTCCTTCAGCTGGAAGACCAGCAGGTTTCGGGCGGGCCAAAGGGCCTCCTTCACCGAATTGTTGGTCTTCCAGCCGCAGGTGATATCTGTCTCGTTGGGCGTTGTGGGGATGAACCGGGACAGATACCAACGCACCTCTCTCCACACCTTCTGCGCGAAGGGGCAGTCCATCAGGAGGTGGAAGGCAGTCTCATCCCCAGTGCACCCTTGAGGGCTGCTCACATTGGCGCTGAGATTCCATGCGTGCAGGAAAGACCACACTTTCTCACCACCATCCAAGCTACGTCCTGGTGCCTGTTGGTCAGTTCCAGCGATGAGATGTTCTGCCAAAAGGCTTTGACCGTCTGGTCAGGGAAGAAACCGAACAAGTCCACCCTCTCCGTTCCTTGCAAGACTCTGAGAAGGTTTTATGTCGACTACTGTCTGACAGCCTTGTGGTCAAAGGGGTTCCTCCTCAGGAACTTCTCCATCTGGGACAGGTGGGAGGGCGGTCAAGCTGGATGGGACGTCCTGTGCCTGCTCGGCCAGTGTGGCCAGACCCAGCCTTCTCAGTATGTTGGACAGGTAGAAACTCAGCATGTAGTGACACTTGGTGTTTGCGTACTGGGGCTCTACACAAATCCTGAGGCAGGCACACACAAAGGTGACCATCAGGATCAGAGCGATGTTAGGGTCGCTCTTCCCCACTTTGTCTGGGGGCTTCTACATGGTGGTCTTGTGGACGCGTTCTACCTTGGACCTCCAGATAAAGTGGTAGATAGCTCGGGTGACTGTGACGGCGGTGTTGAGGGGAATGGTCCAGACCCTGGCCACGTAGAGCATCACTGCGAGTGCCTCACACCTTATCACCAGGTTCCTGCTGGTTAAGGAGAAGGATTACCCCACCCACATACCAAGCTTCTGTTTGGCCTTGGTAATCCGTTCCTCCCAGTTCTTTGTGCAGGCCAGGGGCCCCCAGAACCACATCCCCAGCACTTTCAGGTGGTCAGGCCTGATGGTGAAGGGAACAAGGGATCGGGCCTCCCACCTGCCAAAGATCATGGCCTCGCTTTTGCTTCGGTTCACTCTGGCCCCCGAGGTCAGTTCGAAACGGTCACAGATGCCCATCAGTGTGAGGTCCGACTGCTGATCGGAGAGACGGTGACGGCGTCCATGTCCATGCCTGAGAGTCTCCGCTGCCTGGGATCGTCACCTCCGTGATATCTGCGTCCTTCCTGAAGGATGCGGCAAACAGCTCAATACAACATATCCCTGTACACTTCCAGTAGGTCTGGGCCTATCCAGTCCCACAGAGCCAAGTACACCTCGATTGGTAAGCCATCACTTCCAGGAGTTCTACTCTTCTCGAAGGACCGGATGGATGTTGTCAGCTCGTCCAAGGTCAGTGGCCGATCCGTGCTCTCCGGCTCGCCGTCCTCTAAAAAGACCTCCAGCACCTCCCAAGATCTCATTGAAACATACAAAATTCTTAAAGGGCTCGACAGGGTAGTTGCAGGGAGGATGTTTCCCCTGGTTGGGGAGTCTAGAACCGGGGGTCACAGTCTCAGAATAAGGGGTGGGCCATTTAGGACTGAGATGAGGAGAAATTTCTTCACTCAGAGGGTAGTGAATCTTTGGAATTCTCAACCCCAGAGGGCTGTGGAGGCTCAGTCATTGAGTACATTCAAAACAGAGATCGATAGACTTCTAGATATTAAAGTCATCAAGGGATATGGGGATGGTGCAGGAAAATGGCATTGAGGTAGAAGATCAGCCATGATCTATGGCAGAGCAGGCTCGAGGGGCCGGATGGCCTATTCCTGCTCCTATTTCTTATGTTCCATCCGCTCGCTCCAGAGGGTCGGGACATACACATCGATCAGTCGGAGTGGGGTGTTCTTGTATAGAATGTCTACTACGAGCAGGCGGCCCCTCCACCACCTCCTTAACCTCGGTGTTGGTGAATTGACCTCGCAGCAGAATCCCCAGGCCTGAGGAACGACAATCGTTGCCTTCCGACCAGATTGACTGCCCGTGGGTCCACGTATGTGACCACTGCCAGTAGTTGCTGAGGTGCGGGATCCCGCACTCCTGCAAGAACAGCAGGTCCCTCTTGACTCTGGATAGGTAGTCCAGGGTCGCGGCACATCGCCTAGTCGATTTGATCCTACGCACGTTTATGGATCCAATTTTTAAATCCATTTTAAAGTAAAAGGAAACAAAACATTCAGGTCTTACTATTGCATCAGTCTGGGGTCTACATTACCGGCCATTTGGGACCCTGGGTTCAGATTCTGCATTTGTGTGGTGTGCTGGAACTTCTGGACGGTCCTTGGGCTGAGGAAGGAGGCCTGTCCTCCGTTGGGGGAGGGTCCTCGGGGGTCGACGGCGGGGTCTTGTGGGGTGGTGTGTCCGTGAGATCCACAACCAGGTCCGGCTCCTCGTCCGTCGCAGAGAGATCGCTCTCCGCGTCCGCTGTGTTGCACTCGGTTGCCCGGAGTTTGGGGACCTCGCTCTCCGGGTTGCTGCTGCCGGGGTCCCGGAGTTGGGGTGTGCTGGGCATGTCGCTGCTCCTGGTGCCCTGGAGCTGAGTGTTGCTGCTCCCAGGTTCCTGGAGTTGGAGCGCCTTGTCTGTGTCTCTGGTCACTGTCGCGTTTTGCCTCTTCCTTTGATGAAGGTGAGGCTCCCCCCACTTTCCATGGTCATCGTCCGAGGAGGTGTCGCTGTTGTCTGTTGGGGTCTCTAAGCTCCTCTTGCTGCTGGCCGCACCTTTGGCGTTCGTGCCTCTGGTCCTGCGGGACTTCCTCTTTTTCTTTGCTTGTATCATCCATCCTTCATCCGTCCCTGGTTCACCTTCCATTGGCTCTGCGTTCTCAGGGGTAGTTTCGGGGCTGGGTGTCAGGGTTTGGTTGTTTTCCTCGACTCTGCCTCTCTGCTCTTTGTCCTCCTCCTGGTCGTTGGCCCTTTCACGTGGGACCACAGCGAGGGGGAGGGGTCTGGCCTCCTTTGGGGGAGCTACGACTGCTGCTCTCTTCTCCTGCGTCACCTCGCCTCTCGCTGCCCGTGCAGAACTAGTCTATGGTTTGGACAGGCTTCTCCGCACAGGTTGCGGCACTTAGCCTCCTGACAGTCCAGTGTCTGGTGGCCCTCCTTCCTGCAGTTCCTACAGATCACCGCCTTGCAGGAAGCTGCTTCGTGCCCGTGTTTTCCGCAGGATCGGCGCGCTCTGGGCTGCCCCGGGTACACTGCGTACCCTCGACTCATCCCAATCGTGAAGCTTGATGGTAGGTGGATAATGTTTCTATTGGTGTCCGCCCTCAGCTTCTCCTGGATGTTCCTCTTGCTGGTCCCGATCCCGTGCATGTCCGCGATGTCGATGCTCCGCTCCGTCCACAAATCACTTGAGGAACATCAGCACATCCACGACGGGCACATGCGGGTTGAACATGTGAACCGATGGCGTCTGTTCCTTCTCCTGCAGGAGCGCGAAGAGCGGTTCCGCGTTGAGGAGCGACAACAGCGTTTCCTTCCCGTTCTCCTTGAAAGCCTGGGACATCTTCAGGCATCCTTTGACGGTCTGGAAAGTCACGTCGAAATAGCCGCTCCTCGGGAAGTCCTGCAGGCAGAAGATGTCTGCTGGCACGAATCCACAGGCTCCCAACAGTACCTTCCTCACAAAAATATCCCATTGCCATGGCATGGCTCTTCATCTTTGTGGTCAGCTTGACCATGTTGCTCACCCTATGCCCTAGAACCTCTGCTCGCCACATCAGCTGTGAAAAAAGAACCGTACACCTTACTGGAAAATGTCACAATGTCTTCACCTTCGACAACCAGTTCTTTACCCAAACACACGGAACATGTCAGTAAAACTACAAACAAATTACACCTCGTTCTGGGAGATCCACCCTATGCACCACAGATTCTCCCAAGCCAAATAAGTCTACTATTAGTTTGAACACAAGCCCCACCAAAAGCAGGGCCTCAAAAAATTGCTTAAAACTCCGAGTGTTCCTCTCCACGGAAATCTTTAGTAAAAGGCAATTTTATTTTTCATTAAAATATACTTTATTCATAAAATTTGCAGCAATATATACAATACAGTTGTCATATCACATTCCAAATGTACACAATACAGATTATACAATTTGCAGGTTACATCAAGTACAGTTCAATGAACACATTGTACATAATTACAGTTCATGACACTCTTGGGTGCCTCATTGCATTACACTCAATACAGATTATTGATAACAGATTCTTTTTTTTTCAGGAAAATTTTTTTATTGGTCTTAAACAAATGTACAATTTACAGGGAAAGGTAGAAAGCTGAAACAAAAAGAAGTCACAAAAAGCAGGTTCCTAACGTAGTCGTCCACCCTCTGGAAATAGGCGAGTAATGCAGCGTCGGCACAGCTAATTTTGGATGTTCCAATGTTTCCCTGTTACTTCTTGCCTGACTTCTTAATGCCTCATGCAATGAGTGACCCTTTGCGTGCAGCTTTTATTTTCATCTCATCAAGCTTTTTCTGCTCCTCCTTCTTCTTCTGTTTGAAAGCAATATCATCCTCATCCATTTTCTTGTTGGGATTATTGATTACAGATTCATTAATTTTTTTTTCATTAAAATATACTTTATTCATAAAATTTGCAGCAATACATACAATACAGTTGTCATATCACATTCCAAACGTACACAATACAGATTATACAATTTGCAGGTTACATCAAGTACAGTTCAATGAACACATTGTACATAATTACAGTTCATGACACTCTAGGGTGCCTCATTGCATTACAGTCAATACAGATTATTGATTACAGATTCATTACAGGTACATTACAGATTCATTACAGGTACATTACATCAATTTGAATTTTACATTCTGCCCGGTGGGGGGGGGGTTTCCCTGATTGCAGCCCCTCAGTATACAATGGTGGGAAGGCTCTAAACGGTTACCTTTCCCCACAGAGCCTTTGCGGCGGCCGCACCCAGCCTCAGGGCGTCCCTGAGCACGTAGTCCTGGACCTTGGAATGTGCCAGTCTGCAACACTCAGTCGGGGACAGCGCGCGGTGGCATTGAGAGTCCGGGAGTGCATGAAGGATCTGACAGGAAGGGCCCTTCTCACCACCAGCCAAGCTAGGTCTTGGTGCTTGTTTGAAAGTTCTGGTGATGAGGTGTTCTGCCAAATGACATTGACAGTCTGCTCAGGGAACCAACCGACAGGATCCACCATCTCTTTTTCCCGCAGTGTCTCGAGGACGTTACGTGCGGACCACTCACTGATCGCCTTGAGGTCGAAAGTTTTTTTTTGCATAAACTTTTTTTTTCAAAAAATATACTTTATTCATAAAATTTGCAGCAGTTCATACAATACAGTTGTCATCTCACATTCCAAACGTACACAATAAAGATTATGCAATTTGCAGGTTACATCAAGTACAGTTCAATGAAACACATTGGACATAATTACAGTTCATGCCACTCTAGGGTGCCTCATTGTATCACAATCAATACAGGTGATTCATTACAGATACATTACAGATTTATTGCGGGTACATTACATCAATTTGAATTTTACATTCAGCCTGAGGGGGTTTTTCCCTGATTGCATCCCCTCAGTATAAAATGGCGGGAAGGCTCTAAACAGTCGCCTTTCCCCACAGGGCCTTTGCGGCGGCCGCACCCATCCTCAGTGTGTCCCTGAGCACGGAGTCCTGGACCTTGGAATGTGCCAGTCTGCAACACTCGGTCGAGGACAGCTCTGTGCACTGGAAGACCAGCAAGTTTCGGGCAGACCAAAGGGCGTCTTTCACCGAGTTGATTGTCTTCCAGCAGCAGTTGATGTCCATCTCGGTGTGCGTCCCTGGGAACAGCCCGTAGAGCACAGAGTCCTGTGTTATGGAACTGCTCGGGACGAACCTGGACAGATACCACTGCATCTCTCTCCAGACCTTCTTTGCAAAGGCGCATTCCAGAAGGAGATGGGTGACGGTCTTGTCTCCACCGCAGCCTCCTCGGGGACAGCGCGCGGTGGCGCTGAGACTCCGTGAGTACATGAAGGATCTGACGGGAAGGGCCCTTCTCACCACCAGCCAAGCTAGGTCTTGGTGCTTGTTTGAAATCTCTGGCGATGAGGCATTCTGCCAAATCACATTGACAGTCTGCTCGGGGAACCAACCGACAGGATCCACCATCTCCTTTTCCCGCAGGGTCTCAAGGACGTTACGTGCGGACCACTTACTGATCACCTTGTGGTCAAAGGTGTTTTTTTGCATAAACTTTTCGACGAAGGATAGGTGGGGCGGAACGGTCCAACTGGACGGAGAGTTCCGTGGCAGCGTGGCCAGGCCCATCCTTCTCAACACCGGGGACAGGTAGAACCTCAGCACGTAATGACACTTTGAGTTTGCGTACCGAGGGTCTATGCACAGCTTGATGCAGCTGCACACGAAAGTGGCCATCAGGATGAGGGCGACATTGGGCACGCCTTTCCCCACTTTCTCCGGAGATTTGTACATCGTGTCCCTGTGGATGCGGTCCATTTTTGATCTCCAGATAAAGTGGAAGATGGCTCGGGTGACTGTCGCAGCGCAGGAGCGAGGTATGGGCCGGACCTGTGCCACGTACAGCAACACCGAGAGCACTTCGCACCTGATGACCAGGTTCTTGCCCACGATCGAGAGGGATCGTCGATCCCACAGTCCCAGTTTCTGCTTCACCTCAGAAATACGCTCCTTCCAGTTCTTGGTGTATGCCCCGGCCTCCCCGAACCAGATCCCCACCACCTTCAGGTAATCCGACCTGACGGTGAAGGGGACAAAGGATCGGTCGGTCCAGTTCCCAAAGAACATGGCCTCGCTCTTGGTACGATTTACCCTGGCCCCTGAAGCCAGTTCGAACTGGTCGCAGATGCTCATCAATCTGCGGACTGACAGCTGATCCGAGCAAAAGAGGGTGATGTCGTCCATGTACAGGGAGGCCTTGACCTGAGTGCCTCTGCTGCCTGGGATCGTCACCCCTCTTATGCCCGCATCCTTCCTGATGGACTCGGCAAAGGGTTCGATGCAGCACACGAACAAGACGGAGGAGAGAGGACAGCCCTGCCCGACTCCAGATTTGATCGGAAAGCTTTCTGATTCCCACAGATAGAAACTCAGCACGTAGTGACACTTGATGTTTGCGTACTGGGGCTCTACACACATCCTGAGGTGATCATC
This sequence comes from Heptranchias perlo, assembly GCF_035084215.1. NCBI lineage: Eukaryota > Metazoa > Chordata > Chondrichthyes > Hexanchiformes > Hexanchidae > Heptranchias > Heptranchias perlo. The sequence continues at coordinate 72,094,848 of NC_090332.1, forward strand.
TTGGCCCTCAAAGGTGGCCATCAAGATCAGGGCGGCATTGGGGACACCCCGCCCCGCCTTTGTCTGGGGGCTTGTACATGGTGACTTTTTTTAACTTCAAAATATACTTTATTTCATAGAATTTAAAGATACACCCAGTTCAATGTAAATATCACAATTCCAAACCAGTACAATTCAAACCAAAACACTGCAGATCGTACACAAAGTGATCTCATTATTACTATTCAAACACAGTATTTCTTATGACTCATGGTGTACAATACAAAGTGGGATGGCCTTACATGGTGGCCTTTCCCCATGGAGCCTTTGCGTAGGTCGCACCTCACCTCAGTGCATTCCGCAGCATGTACTCCTGGACCTTGGTGTGTGCCAGTTGGCAACCCTCGGGCGAGGACAACTCCTTCAGCTGGAAGACCAGCACGTTTCGGGCAGACCAAAGGGCCTCCTTCACTGAGTTGATGGTCTTCCAGCCGCAGGTGATATCTATCTCTGTGTGCGTCCTGGGGACAGGAAGGCCGTACTGCCTGTGGGCTTTGAGACACACAGCCCGGCATAAAAGGATTTGCTGATCCTCAGTATATCGGCCTGCGAGGACGTCAGCGAGCCGTCTTCCTCTTTCAGGCTGCTGATCACAGGGGTCTCTGTGCAGCTTCTGGAAGAAGAAGTGTGAGCACTTCTCGCCCTGCTCCATGGAGCGGATTCTGGACCGGAAGATGTTCTGCGAGGCCTCGGAGGCGAAGACCGAGGCTTGCTGGCCCTTCACCTCTCTGAGTTCCTCCTCGACATCGACCCCCATCGACTGCAGCTGGAGTCGACCCTGCATGCTTTTCTGGAGCTGTGACACTTCCCTCTGAGTCTCCTGTGGAGTCGAAGAGGGGTTTCGCAGTTCTCCAACATGAGTAATCCCTCTTTAGTTTCTTAAAGTTCTCTGGGGTCAACAGTCTCATGTTCACCTTCCATATCCCCCTCCCGCCCTCTGGTCCTCCTGCGATTGATAGTCGGCAAGTAGGAAGCAGTAGTCAGAGAAGAACACCGGCTGGACGTCGGTGGATCTGACCTTGAGCGTTGGGGACACGAATTGGACGTCTAGCCTGGAACAGACGGACCAGTCTGGCCTGGGCCAAGTATATCTTCACCACGCTCCATCTGCAGGGCTGTTGAAAGCGTCTTGAATGTGTTGCCCAGTATCCCGTCAGCCCTTCTGGATGTCCAGCTGCATCAATTACACAGTCCACGTGTCCAGCAAGAACAAATGGCCGAAAGGTCCACAGCAGCATCTGGAGAGAATAGAACCAGCTACTATCTCGGGGCGTGCACATTGATTATTCTGAATTTCTGCTACTGGCCCCCGTCACCTCAATGGTGAATTGGCCACGTGGAAGCAGAAGACAGAAAACTGAAAATTATCACCCACCGACCAGCAGGTACAACCACTTCACACAGTGAAACCAAAAACTTCTTTCACCACAGTCTGTTATTAATTTGAAAACAAGCCCCACCAGAAGCAGGGCCTCAAAAAATTGCTTAAAACTCCGAGTGTTCATCTCCACGGAAATCTTTAGTAAAAGGCGAAAGATTTATACGATCTGAAGAGAAACCAGAGTGTACTGAAGAAAATCACTCGCTCTACTCTCACCCACCGCGCGCTTACCTCTTTAACATTGTACTGAGCTACTATCGACTGTCGACATCGACACCAGAGAAAGTCAATTTTTTTCCGAAATAGATGTTATTATAAAAACTACCCAAAAACTCTCGATATCTTCGACAGAAAGAGGAATAACTTTTCACATTTCTCAAAGCATTCTGGTTATGCAAATAAGAGGGCGGGGCCTCTCCCGCTGCATCAGCCGCCCTTGTTTGCTGCAAGGAGTCGCACAACACCAGGTTATCGTCCAACAGCTTAATTTGAAATCACAAGCTTTCGGAGCTTTGCTCCTTCGTCACCAGCACTGCATTCTGGTATTTGCAGTTTTACTCCAACTTTTTGAGGGTCAGAATTTAGGGAGGATGGGTCCTGTTTTAGTATTTTTTTTAAATTTCAAAATATAGTTTATTTCATAGAATTTAAAGATACACACAGTTCAATGTAAAAATCACAATTCTAAGCGATACAGTTCAAAACAACACAACACAGATCATACACAATACGATCACATTATTACAATTCAAAACACAGTACACATCATCGAATTATGGAAAGGTTACAGCACGGAAGGAGGCCATTCGGCCCATCGAGTCCGCGCTGGCTCTATGCAAGAGCAATCCGGCTAGTCCCACTCCCCCATCCTTTCCCCTAAGCTCTAGAAATTTTTTCCTTTCGTGTACTTAACCAGTTCCCATTGAAGGCCATGATTGAATCTGCCTCCACCACCTCTTCTGGTAGTCCATTCCAGCTCCTAACCACTCGCTGTGTTAAGAAAGTTTTTCCTCATGTCACCTTTGGTTCTTTTGCCAATCACCTTAAATCTATGTCCTCTGGTTCTTGACCCTCCGCAAATGGGAACAGTTTCTCTCTATCTACTCTGTCTAGACCCATCATGATTTTGAATACCTCTATCAAATCTCCTCGCAACCGTCTCTGCTTGTTTGACAATCCAATCCCGTCATTACAATTCAAACCACAGTACATATCTTCTTATACATTCTGTACAATACAAAGGTGGCCTTACACGGTGGCCTTACCCCATGGAGCCTTTGTGTGGGTCCGGGAACGCCTCGATTTTAAAATTCATATCCTTGTTTTCAAATCCCTCCTTGACCTCACCCCTCCTGTCTCTGTAACCTCCTCCAGCCCTACAAACCTCCGAGATCTCTGCGCTCCTCCAATTCTGGCCTATTGCTCATCTCCGATTTTAATTTTTTTTTCAAAAAATATATTTTATTCATAAAATTTGTAGCAAAAACATACAATACAGTTGTCATATCACATTCCAATCATACACAATACAGATTATACAATTTGCAGGTTATATCAAGTACAGTTCAATGAACACATTGTGCATAATTACAGTTCATGACACTCTGGGGTGATTCATTACAAGTACATTACAGCAATTTGAATTTTACATTCTGCCCCGGGGGGTGGGGTTTCCCTGATTGCAGCCCCTTGGTATACAATGGCGGGAAGGCTCTAAATGGTTGCCTTTCCCCACAGAGCCTTTGCGGCGGCCGCATCCAGCTTCAGTGCGTCCCTGAGCACGTAGTCCTGGACCTTGGAATGTGCCAGTCTGCAACACTCGGTCGAGGACAGCTCCGTGCACTGGAAGACCAGCAGGTTTCCGGCAGACCAAAGGGCGTCTTTCACCGAGTTGATGGTCTTCCAGCAGCAGTTGATGTCCGTCTCATTGTGCGTCCCCGGGAACAGCCCGTAGAGCACAGAGTCCTGTGTTACGGAGCTGCTAGGGACGAACCTGGACAGATACCACTGCATCTCTCTCCAGACCTCCTTTGCAAAGGCACATTCCAGAAGGAGATGGGTGATGGTTTTGTCTGCACCGCAGCCTCCTCGGGGACAATGTGCGGTGGCGCTGAGAGTCTGGGAGTGCATGAAGGATCTGACAGGAAAGGCCCTTCTCACCACCAGCCAAGCTATGTCTTGGTGCTTGTTTGAAAGTTCTGGCCATGAGGTGTTCTGCCCAATGACATTGACAGTCTGCTCGGGGAACCAACTGACAGGATCCATCGTCTCTTTTTCCCGCAGGGTCTCAAGGACGTTACATGCGGACCATTTACTGATCGCCTTGAGGTCGAAAGTGTTTTTTTGCATAAACTTTTCGACGAGGGACAGGTGGGGCGGAACGGCCAGACCTGTGCCAAGTACAGCAACACCGAGAGCACCTCACACCTGATGACCAGATTTTTGCTCACAATCAAGAGGGATCGTTGATCCCACAGTCCCAGTTTCTGCTTTACCTTGCTCCAACTCTTGCCAATTGTGCAACCCCCACTTTCTTAGCCCCTCAATTGCTGGCCATGCCTCAGCCATCTAGGCCCTAAGAATTCCCTCCATAAACCTCCCCAACTCTCTGCTCCTTTAAGGCGCTCCTTTGACCAAGTTTTTGGTCACTTGTCCTTTTGTCTTCTTCTTTGACTCAGTGGTGAGAAGGGCCCTTCCTGTCAGATCCTTCATGCACTCCTGGACTCTCAGCACCACCGCACACTGTCCCCGAGGAGGCTGCGGTGCAGACGAAACCGTCACCCATCTCCTTCTGGAATGCGCCTTTGCAAAGAAGGTCTGGAGTACGTTTGGAATGTGATATGACAACTGTACTGTATGTTTTGCTACAAATTTTATGAATAAAGTGTATTTTTTGAAAAAAAACGCAGAGTTCTCAGAGGGTTGTGTAGCTGGAGGAAGTTATGGTGATCGGGAGGGAGCGAGGCCATGGAGCGATTCGAACACGAGGATGAGAATTTAATCTCATCTTCAAAATCCACCTTGGCCTCACCACACTCTACTTCACAACTCCTCCAGCCTTACATCTCATCCTGCACTATGACTCCACCCTCTGAACATCACCTCCTCCCTCTACCCATGATGTGGAGATGCCGGTGATGGACTGGGGTGGACAAATGTAAGGAATCTTACAACACCAGGTTATAGTCCAACAAATTTATTTTAAAATCACAAGCTTGCGGAGATTATCCCCTTCGTCAGATGAACGAGTGAAAAGTTTCTCAAATCGCATATCTTATACTATGCTGGGACAGCATCACACCAATCAAAAGGTGTCGTTGTTATTCAAACAGGCCAGTCATGGAGAACAGCACGTCCCAGTACACTGGATATACATTGTGTCAATTACACAGACAGGCAGAAAGAAACCCAAAATGGCAGAGAGAGAGAGAGGGAATATTAAAAAACATAATTTTTTTACCCCTTTTTGCTGGTGGGGTTACGTGTAGCGTGACATGAACCCAAGATCCCGGTTGAGGCTGTCCTCATGGGTGCGGAACTTGGCTATCAACTTCTGCTCGACGATTTTGCGTTGTCATGTGTCTCGAAGGCCGCCTTGGAGAACGCTTACCCGAAGATCGGTGGCTGAATGTCCTTGACTGCTAAAGTGTTCCCTGACTGGGAGGGAACCCTCCTGTTTGGCGATTGTTGTGTGGTGTCCGTTCATCCGTTGTCGCAGCGTCTGCATGGTCTCGCCAATGTACCATGCTCCGGGGCATCCTTTCCTGCAACGTTTGAGGTAGACAACGTTGGCCGAGTCACAGGAGTATGAACCATGTACCTGGTGGGTGGTGTCCTCTCGTGTGATGGTGGTATCCGTGTCGATGATCTGGCATGTCTTGCAGAGGTTGCCGTGGCAGGGTTGTGTGGTGTCGTGGACGCTGTTCTCCTGAAAACTGGGTAACTTGCTGCGAACGATGGTCTGTTTGAGGTTGGGTGGCTGTTTAAAGGCGAGTAGTGGAGGCGTGGGGATGGCCTTATCGAGGTGTTCGTTGTTATCCTATTCCTCTACCCCACCAGTGGCGCGAGTCGGACTAAAATCAGTTTTACAGCACAGGAGGCTGCCACCCGGCCCGTGGTGCCGGTTATTTCAAACACACCCCGATTAGTCTAAAAAATTGATCCAAGCCGCCTCGAAACGATAAAAACAACCGCGTAGAGACACGACTAAAACATCACGTAAACCAAATCTTTCTTTCAATATTAAGTGAACCCCACAAAAGCAGGGTCTCAAAAAATTAATTAAAACTCCGAGTGTTCCTCTCCACGGAAATCTTTAGTAAAAGGCGAAAGATTTATACGATCTGAAGAGAAACCAGAGTGTACTGAATAAAACCACCCTCCCTACTCTCACCCACCGAGCGCTTACCTCTTTAACATTGTAGGGAGACACCATCGACAATCGCTATAATTAACACCAGAGGAAGTGCAAGTCAACCGAAATAGATTTTATTGTAATAGTATCTGAAAACTCACAATATCTTCGACAAAAAGAAGATTATAATTTTACCTTTCGCAAAGCATTCTGGTTATGCAAATGAGAGGGCGGGGCCTCTCCCGCTGCATCAGCCGCCCTTGTTGGTGATTGTGGTTCCCGCGCGGCTCAGTTGGCCCCAAGTTTATTATTTCTTCTCTTTCATTCACAAAGTGACTTTTCACATAATTTCTCGAGGAAAGGGAAGTCCAGTGTCTGGAGTAGTCAGCACTGCACTCTGGTATTTGCAGTGTAACCCCAACTTTTTAAGGGAGGATGGGTCCTATTTTAATATTTTTTATTTCAAAATATAGTTTATTTCATAAAATTTAAGGATACACACAGTTCAATGTAAATGTCAAAATTACAATTCAAAACAATGCGATACAGATCGTACAGACTACGATCCCATTATTACAATTCAAAGCACAGTATAGATCATCTAATACATTCTCTACATTACAAGGTCGGGTGGCCTTACACGGTGGCTTTGCCCCATAGAGCCTTTGCGTAGGCCGCACCTCGCTTCAGTGCGTCCCGCAGCACGTACTCCTGGACCTTGGAGTGTGCCTTGGAATCGGCAACACTCAGTCGTGGACAACTCCATCACCTGGAAGACCAGCAGGTTTCAGGCAGACCAAAGGGCCTCCTTCACTGAGTTGATGGTCTTCCAGCGATCTGTCTCAGAGTGCATGCCGGGGAACAACCCGTAGAGCACAGAGTCCTGTGTTACCGAGCTGTTGGGGATGAACCGGAACAGATACCAATGCATCTCTCCCCACACCTTCTGCCTGAAGGGGCAGTCCACCAGGTGGTGAAGGACGGTCTCGCCCCTGCCGCAGCCTCGAGGGCTGCTTGCGGTGGCGCTGAGATTCCGTGCATGTTGGAAAGACCGCACAGGGAGGGCCCTTTTCACCTCCATCCAAGCTACATCCTGGTGCCTATTGTTCAGTTCCGGCAACGAGACGTTCTGCCAAATGGCTTCGACCATCTGGTCAGGGAACTGCCCAATCGGTTCCATTCCTCCTCCTTTCCCTACAGGACGTCTAGAACATTCCGTACCGACCACTGTATGACGGCCTTGTGGTCAAAGGGGTTTCTCTTCGGGAACTTCAACTGGGACAGGTGGTGGGATATGGTCACACACAAAGGTGGCAATCAGGATCAGGGCAGCATTGGGGAAGTCCTTCCCCACTTTGTCTGTGGGCTTGTACATGGTGTCCCTGTGGGATACCTTGGGTCCATCTTGAAACTCCAGACAAAGTGGTAACTCTGTCGCTATCTCGCCTTCTGAACAACTTTGAGGATGAAGAACCTCTTGATGTTGGCCTTGATCACGTCCCATCAGTGCAGCATGGCATCAAAGAGGGGTTTCACGGCCCTCCAACCTGTGTAATCCTGTTTGTGTCCCCGAAGCTCAAGGTCAGATCCACCAAGGTCACTCCGGTGTTCTTCTCTGACCACTGCCTCATCCTGGCTGACTGTCACCTACAGGACGATCAGAGAGTGGGCAGGGGTACATGGAAGCTGAACATGAAACTGTTGACCCCGGGAAGCATTGAGGAACTGAAGAGGGATTACAAAGGTTGGAGAACCATAAAGCCCCTCTTTCACTCCCCAAAGCACTGGTGGGAAGTCATCAAGGCGAACATCAAGAGGTTCTTCATCCTCAAAGGTGTTCACAAGGCAAGAGAGAGGCAGAGGGCAACATCCCGACTCCAGAAAAGCATGCAGAATCTTCTCCTGCTGCAGTCGATGGGGATCGATGTCGGGGAGGAACTCAGAGAGGTGAAGGACCAGCAAGCCTCGCTCTTTGCCTCCGAGGCCTCCAAGATAATTTTCCGGTCCAGAGTCCGCTCCGTGGAGCAGAACGAGACTTGCTCGCGTTTCTTTTTCCAAAAGGTACACAGAGAGAGCTCTGTGATCAGCACCTGAAGGAAGAGGACGGCTCGGTCACGTCCTCACAGCCCGACATACTGAGGATCTGCAAATCCTTTTATGCCGGACTGTACGACGCGAAGCCCACAGACAGTGCGGCCTCCCAGTCCTTCTTGTCGTCTATCACGGAGGTTCTAGACGACAGCAAGCGGGAGAGTCTGGATCACCCACTAACTCTGGACGAACTGACAAAGGCCGTCCGTTCCTTTGAGAAGAGTAAGACTCCCGGAAGCGACGGCTTAACGGTGGAGTTGTACTCGGCTCTGTGGGACTGGATAGGCCCAGACCTGCTGGAAGTGTACGGGGGTATGCTCCTGGCAGGCAGCATGTCAGACTCCATGAGGAAAGGCATCATCACCCTCATCTACAAACGGAAGGGGCAGAGGGAAGAAATCAAAAATTGGCGACCCATCTCACTACTTAACGTGGACTACAAAATTCTGTCCAAGGTCATCGTCAATCGGGTCAAGTCAGCCCTGGAGGTGGTGATCCACCCCGATCAGACCTGCGCCGTACCCGGCAGGAAGATCTCTGATAGCCTGGCGCTACTCAGGGATATGATCGCCTACGTACAGGACAGGGGGCTGAATACCTGCCTGATCAGCCTGGACCAGGAGAAGGCCTTTGACAGAATATCCCACACGTACATGATGGACGTGCTCTCCAAAATGGGATTTGGGGAGGGAATCCGCAATTGGATCCAACTGCTCTACACAAACATCAGTAGCGCAGTTTCAATCAACGGGTGGGAATCAGAAAGCTTCCCGATCAAATCTGGAGTCAGGCAGGGCTGTCCTCTCTCCTCCGCCTTGCTCGTGTGCTGCATCAAACCCTTTGCCGAGTCCATCAGGAGGGATGCGGGCATAGGAGGGGTGACGATCCCAGGCAGCGGAGGTACTCAGGTCAAGGCCTCCCTGTACATGGATGACGTCGCCGTCTTTTGCTCAGATCAGCTGTCGGTCCGCAGATTGATGAGCATCTGCGACCAGTTCGAACTGGCCTCGGGGGCCAGGGTAAATCGCACCAAGAACGAGGCCACGGTCTTTGGGAACTGGACCAACCAATCCTTTGTCCCCTTCACAGTCAGGTCAGATTACCTGAAGGTGCTGGGGATCTGGTTCGGGGGGGCCGGGGCGTGCACCAAAAACTGGGAGGAGCGTATTTCTGAGGTTAAGCAGAAACTGGGACTGTGGGATCAACAATCCCTCTCGATCGTGGGCAAAAACCTGGTCATCAGGTGCGAGGTGCTCTCGGTGATGCTGTACGTGGCGCAGGTCTGGCCCATACCTCGCTCCTGCGCCGTGACAGTCACCCGAGCCATCTTCCACTTTATCTGGAGATCAAAAATGGACCGTGTCCGTAGGGCCGCGATGTACAAATCTCCGGAGAAAGGGGGGAAAGGCGTGCCCAACGTGGCCCCTCATCCTGATGGCCACCTATGTGTGCGGCTGCATCAAGCTGTGCGTGGACCCCCGGTATGGAAACACAAAGTGTCATTACGTGCTGAGGTTCTACCTGTCCCCGGTGTTGAGAAGGATGGGCCTGGCCACGCTGCCACGGATCACTCTGTCCGGTTGCACCGTTCTGCCCCACCTATCCTTCGTCGAAAAGTTTATGCAAAAAACACTTTCGACCACAAGGCGATCAGCAAGTGGTCCGCACGTAACATCCTCGAGACCCTGAGGGAAAAGTAGATGATGGATCCTGTCAGTTGGTTCCCCGAGCAGACTGTCAATGTCATTTGGCAGAACGCCTCATCGCCAGAACTTTCAAACAAGCACCAAGACATAGCTTGGCTGGTGGTGAGAAGGGCCCTTCCCATCAGATCCTTCATGCACTCCCGGGCTCTCAGCGCCACCGCGCGCTGTCCCAGAGGAGGCTGCGGTGGAGACGAGACCGTCACCCATCTCCTTCTGGAATGCGCCTTTGCAAAGAAGATCTGGAGAGAGATGCAGTGGTATCTGTCCAGGTTCGTCCCCAGCAGTTCCGTAACACACGACTCTGTGCTCTACGGGCTGTTCCTGGGGACGCACAACGAGACGGACATCAACTGCTGCTGGAAGACCATCAACTTGGTGAAAGACTCCCTTTGGTCTGCCCGAAACCTGCTGGTCTTCCAGAGCACGGAGTTGTCCTCGACCGAGTGTTGCAGATTGGCACATTCCAAGGTCCAGGACTACGTGCTCAGGGACGCACTGATGCTGGGTGCGGCCGCCGCAAAGGCCCTGTGGGGAAAGGCAACTGTTTAGAGCCTTCCCACCATTGTATACCGAGGGGATGCAATCAGGGAAAACCCCCCCGGGCAGAATGTAAAATTCAAATTGCTGTAATGTACCTGTAATAAATCTGTAATGTACCTGTAATGAATCTGTAATCAATAATCTGTATTGAGTGTAATGTAATGAGACACCCCAGAATGCCATTAACTATAATTATGTACAATGTGTTCATTGAACTGTACTTGATGTAACCTGCAAATTGTATAATCTGAATTGTGTACGTTTGGAATGTGATATGACAACTGTATTGTATGTATTGCTACAAATTTTATGAATAAAGTATATTTTTTGAAAAAAAATGAAAGATTTCCGTGGAGAGGAACACTCGGAGTTTTAAGCAATTTTTTGAGGCCCTGCTTTTGTGGGGTTCACTTAATGTTGAAAGAAAGACTTAGTTTTCATGATGTGTTAGTCGTGTCTTTATTCTGATGTATTTATCGTGCGGAGGAGGCTGTAGTTGTACAAGGACGGTGTGCGGACAGCACAGTGTGAACTGCTGAGAGTTTGGAACGTGTGGGAGTTCAAGGGTTAATCTCTTTAAAATCTAGCGCATATTGCTTCCAACTGTTTAAGTTCAATTGCTATCAACTGTTTAAGTTCAATTTTAAAGTTGAAATTTTTAAGTTTCTGTCAGGCTTCAGCAGAGAGAGCTGCTGTAGCAAATTAATTGGTTAGCTAGATTCAACTGATACCTGAAGGTGGGGCAGGCCTGACTCATCTGAGTCTCAACTGTAGAAATACAGGGGCCTGTCAGTGCGACAGCACGGTGTGCGGATACACAGTGTGAACTGCTGAGAGTTTGGTACGTGTGGGAGTTTGGTGAAGTGGGGGAAGGAGGTGCTGCTTTGCCTTGCTTTTCCTGACTTTTTCCCCAGAGCGGCAGTGGACCTGAGAGTAGAAGACTGAGATTGAGGAATAAAAGCAGCAGCAGACCTGCAACAAGAGACAACTACTGTGCGACGTCACAGGTGAGGCAGGAGAGTCCGAGAGGTGAGCACAGTATAAAAGGAGAGACCGAGAGTGGGGAGGAGAGTCTGAGAGTCTAAGGCAAGTCATGGCAGCACAGCTCGCACCCGTGATATGCTCCTCCTGCACTATGTGGGAAGTCATGGACACTACCAGTGTCCCTGGCGACCATGTGTGCAGGAAGTGTGTCCAGCTGCAGCTACTGGCTAACCGTCTTTCGGAGCTGGAGCTGCGGGTGGATTCACTGTGGAGCATCCGCGACGCTGAGACTATCGTGGATAGCACGTTCAGTGAGGTGGTCACACCGCAGGTAAAGATTACGCAGGCAGAAAGGAAATGGGTGACCACCAGGCAGAGTAAAAGGACTAGGCAGGTAGAGCAGGAGTCCCCTGGGGCCATCTCCCTCTCAAACAGATATTCTGCTTTAGATACTGTTGGGGGAGATGGCTTATCAGGGGAAAGCAGCAAGAGCCAGGTTCGGGGCACCACGGGTGGCTCTGCTGCACAGGATGGGAGGAAGAAGAGTAGCAGGGCTATAGTGATAGGGGATTCAATTGTAAGGCAAACAGATAGGCGTTTCTGCGGCCGCAAATGTGACTCCTGGATGGTATGTTGCCTCCCTGGTGCTAGGGTCAAGGATGTCACGGAGCAGCTGCAGGGCATTCTGGAGGGGGAGGGTGAACAGCCAGTAGTCGTGGTCCATATTGGTACCAACGACATAGGTAAAAAAAGGGATGAGGTCCTGCAAGGTGAATTTAAGGAGTTAGGAGATAAATTAAAAGCAGGACTTCAAAGGTAGTGATCTCAGGATTACTACCGGTGCCACGTGCTAGTGAGTATAGGAACAGGAGAATAGACAGGATGAATGCGTAGCTGCAGGGATGGTGTAGGAGGGAGGGATTTAGATTCCTGGGACATTGGGACCGGTTCTGGGGAAGGTGGGACCTGTACAAGCGTGATGGGTTACACCCGAGCAGGACTGGGACCAATGTCCTCGCGGGGGTGTTTGCTAGTGCTGTTGGGGAAGGTTTAAACTAGAGTGGCAGGGGGATGGGAACCTGAGTGGGGAGTCAGAAGAGAATAAAGTTGAGAGCAGCAAGAGAGGGGAAGACCCAGGGGAAATCTACAATACAAATAGTACAAACAGTTGTTCAAGAACAAGTGAAAGGGAAAAGCATAGAGCAGCAGAAAGAAAGTGTACCTTAGGCACGACAGATAAAATAAAAACTAGAAGGCACAAGGCGATTAACCCAGCATCAAAGCTGTGGCAGGGGGTTGGGAACCTGAGCAGGGAGACAGAGGAAAGCGTGTCAGGAAGGGACAGAAAGTATGGAGTAAAAGGTAAAGTGTTAAAAAAGGAAAAAGCAGGAACAAAGTGTCACAAAACATATTTGAAAGTTCTTTATCTGAATGCACGTAGCATTCGTAACAAAATGGACGAGTTAACGGCACAAATATCTACGTATGGGTATGATCTTGTGGCCATTACAGAAACATGGCTGCAGGGTGACAACGACTGGGAATTAAATATGTCAGGGTATTTAACAATCAGGAAGGACAGGCAGGAAGGAAGGGGAGGTAGGGTGGCTATGTTAATAAAGGAAGGATTCACTGTAATACAGAGAAATGATATTGGGACAAAAGATCAGGACAATGAAACAGTTTGGGTAGAGATAAGGAATAATAAGGGGAAAAAAATACTAGTGGGCGTAGTATATAGGCCTCCTAATAGTTGCATCTCTGCTGGAAGAAGTATTAATCAGGAAATAGTCGGGGCATGTAATAAGGGAACAGCTATAATTATGGGGGATTTTAACTATCATATTAACTGGACAAATCAAATTGGGCAGGGCAGCCTTGAGGAAGAGTTTATTGAGTGTATTAGGGATGGATTTCTTGAGCAGTATGTAACTGATCCTACAAGGGGGCAAGCAACCTTGGACCTGGTCCTGTGTAATGAGCCAGGATTAATTAATAATGTCCTAGTTAAGGATCCCCTTGGAATGAGTGACCATAACATGGTTACATTCCATATCCAATTAGAGGGTGAGAAGGTTGGTTCTCAAACAAGCGTACTGAGCTTGAATAAAGGAGACTATGATGGTATGAGAGCGGAATTGATTAAAGTGGACTGGGAAAATAGATTAAAGGGTAAGACGGTACATGAGCAATGGTGTTCATTCAAGCAGTTATTTTACAACTTTCAAGAAATATATATTCCACTGAGGAAAAAAGGGTGTAATAGAAATGACAGCCATCCGTGGCGAAGTAAAGAAATTAAGGATAGTATCCGACTAAAAACAAGGACATATAAGGTAGCCAAACTTAGTGGGAGGATAGAAGATTGGGAAGTCTTCAAAAGACAGCAAAAAGTAACTCAAGGATTGATTAAGAAAGGGAAGATAGATTATGAAAATAAATTAGCAAAACATATAAAAACAGATAGCAAGAGTTTCTATAGTTACATAAAAATAAAAAGGGTGGCTAAGGCAAACGTAATTCCCTTAGAGGATGAGACCGGGAAATTAATGGTGGGAAACATGGAGATGGCAAAAATGCTGAACAAATATTTTGTTTCAGTCTTTACGGTAGAGGACACTAAGAATATCCCAACACTGGACAAACAGGGGGCTCTAGGGGGGGGGAGGAGCTTAATACGATTAAAATCACTAAGGAATTGGTACTCAGTAAATTAAAGGAACTCAAGGCGGATAAATCCCCTGGACCTGATGGCTTACATCCTAGGGTCTTGAGGGAAGTGGCAGTAGGGATTGTGGATGCTTTGGCAATAATTTTCCAAAATTCTCTGGACTCGGCAAAGGTCCCGGCAGATTGGAAAACTGCTAATGTAACACCGTTATTTAAAAAGGGTAGTAGGCAGAAGGCTGGAAATTATAGACCAGTTAGCCTAACATCTGTGGTGGGTAAAATTTTGGAGTCTATTATTAAGGAGACAGTAGCGGAACATTTGGATAAACATAATTTAATAGGACAAAGTCAGCATGGCTTTACGAAGGGGAAGTCATGTCTGACGAATTTGCTTGAGTTCTTTGAGGACATAACGTGCAGGGTGGATAAAGGGGAGCCAGTGGACGTAGTGTATTTAGACTTCCAGAAGGCATTCGACAAGGTGCCACATAAAAGATTATTGCTCAAGATAAAGAATCACTGGATTGGGGGTAATATTCTGGCATGGGTGGAGGATTGGTTATCTAACAGGAAGCAGAGAGTTGGGATAAATGGTTCATTCTCAGACTGGCAACCAGTAGCCAGTGGTGTTCCGCAGAGGTCGGTGCTGGGTCCCCAACTCTTTACAATCTATATTAACGATTTGGAGGAGGGGACCGAGTGTAACGTATCAAAGTTTGCAGATGATACAAAGTTGGGAGGGAAAGTCGAGAGTGAGAAGGACATAAAAAACCTACAAGGGGATATAGACAGGCTGGGTGAGTGGGCGGAGATTTGGCAGATGCAATACAATATTGGAAAATGTGAGGTTATGCACTTTGGCAGGAAAAATCAGAGAGCAAGTTATTATCTTAATGGCGAGAAACTGGAAAGTACTGCAGTACAAAGGGATCTGGGGGTCCTAGTGCAAGAAAATCAAAAAGTTAGTATGCAGGTGCAGCAGGTGATCACGAAGGCCAACGGAATGTTGGCTTTTATTGCTGGGGGATAGAATATAAAAACAGGGAGGTATTGCTGCAGTTATATAAGGTATTGGTGAGACCGCACCTGGAATACTGCATACAGTTTTGGTGTCCATACTGAAGAAAAGACATACTTGCTCTCGAGGCAGTACAAAGAAGGTTCACTCGGTTAATCCTGGAGATGAGGGGGTGGACATATGAGGAGAGGTTGAGTAGATTGGGACTCTACTCATTGGAGTTCAGAAGAATGAGAGGCGATCTTATTGAAACATATAAGATTGTGAAGGGGCTTGATCGGGTGGATGCGGTAAGGATGTTCCCAAGGATGGGTGAAACTAGAACTGGGGGCATAATCTTAGATTAAGGGGCTGCTCTTTCAAAACTGAGATGAGGAGAAACTTCTTCACTCAGAGGGTAGTAGGTCTGTGGAATTTGCTGCCCCAGGAAGCTGTGGAAGCTACATCATTAAATAAATTTAAAACAGAAATCGACAGTTTCCTAGAAGTAAAGGGAATTAGGGGCTACGGGGAGCGGGCAGGAAATTGGACATGAATTTAGATTTGAGGTTAGGATCAGATCAGCCATGATCTTATTGAATGGCGGAGCAGGCTCGAAGGGCCGATTGGCCTACTCTGCTCCTATTTCTTATGTTCTTATGTTCTTATGTAAGTCAGTTCGGGAAGTGATTGCATTTCGGATAAATTTTTTAGACTAATCGGTGTGTGTTTCAAATAACCGGCACTATGTGCTGTAAAACTGATTTTAGTCGGACTCGCACCAGTGGTGGGGTAGAGGGAGGAGGTGATGTTCAGAGGGTGGAGTCATAGTGCAGGATGAGATGTAAGGCTGGAGGAGTTGTGAAGTAGAGTGTGGTGAGGCCAAGGTGGATTTTGAAGATGAGATTAAATTCTTATCCTCGTGTTTGAATCACTCCATGGCCTCGCTCCCTCCCGATCACCATAACTTCCTCCAGCGACACAACCCTCTGAGAACTCTGCGTTGCTCCGACTCTGGCCTTTTGTGCATCCCCCACTTCCTTCACCCCTCAATTGCTGGCCATGCCTCAGCCATCTAGGCCCTAAGAATTCCCTCCATAAACCTCCCCAACTCTCTGCTGCTTTAAGGCGCTCCTTTGACCAAGCTTTTGGTCACTTGTCCTAATGTCTTCTTTGACTCGGTGCCAATTTTTGTCTATTTACGCTCCTGTGAAGCCCATAAGGACATTTACTATGTTAAAGGTGACATATAAATGTAAATTGTTGATGTGGTGGTTGTATTTATTATTTCTTAAGATATATTTTATTTTAAAAGTGCCTGTATCCCACTCATTCTAAGTGAATTGAATAGATAATTTCAAAGTTTGCAGATGACAACAACAACTTGCATTTATATAATGCCCTGAACGTAGTAAAACGTCCCAAGGCACCTCACAGCAGCGTTATCAAACAAAATTTGACATCGAGCCACATAAGGAGATGTTAGGAAAGGTGAGAGGTTGGTTTTAAGGAGCGTCTTAAAGGAGGAGAGAGAGGTGGAGAGGTTTAGGGAGAGAATTCCAGAGTGTAGGGTCGAGGCAGCTGAAGGCATGGCTGCCAATGGTGGAGCGATTAAAATCGGAGATGAGCAATAGGCCAGAATTGGAGGAGTGCAGAGATCCCGGAGGGTTGTAGGGCTGGAGGAGGTTACAGAGATAGGGAGGGGTGAGGTCAAGAAGGGATTTGAAAACAAGGATAAGAATTTTAAAATCGAAGCGTTCCTGGACCTATACAAAGGCTCCATGGGGTAAGGCCACCGTGTAAGGCCATCCCACCTTTGTATTGTACAGAATGTATAAGAAGATGTGTACCGTGGTTTGAATTGTAATGACGGGATTGGAGTGTCAAACAAGCAGAGACGGTTGCGAGGAGATTTGATAGAGGTATTCAAAATCATGATGGGTCGACAATTGTAAACAATTTTACAACACCAAGTTATAGTCCAACGATTTTATTTGAAATCTACAAGCTTTCGGAGGCTTCCTCCTTCCTCAGGTAAATGTCAGGAATTCCTCGAAGCCTACGCATTTATAAATCAGAGAACAATACATGGTGCCATGATCTCTCTGTCTGAACACGGTGATTGCCTTGGCAACGGGCAGTTGCAGGGGCAGTCTGTAATCACCATGTATTGTTCTCTGATTTATAAATGCGTAGGCTTCGAGGAATTCCTGACATTTACCTGAGGAAGGAGGAAGCCTCCGAAAGCTTGTAGATTTCAAATAAAATCGTTGGACTATAACTTGGTGTTGTAAAAAATTGTTTACAATTGTCAACCCCAGTCCATCACCGGCATCTGCACATGATGGGTCTAGACAGAGTAGATAGAGAGAAATTGTCCCCATTTGCGGAGGGTCAAGAACCAGAGGACATAGATTTAAGGTGATTGGCAAAAGAACCAAAGTTGACATGAGGAAAAATTTTCTTCTCACAGCGAGTGGTTAAGATCTGGAATGGACTACCAGAGGAGGTGGTGGAGGCAGATTCAATCATGGCCTTCAAAGGGAACTGGATAAGTACACGAAAGGAAAAAAATTTTAGAGCTTAGGGGAAAGATGGGGGTGTGGGACTAGCCGGATTGCTCTTGCATAGAGCCAGCGCGGACTTGATGGGCTGAACGGCCTCCTTCTGTGCTGTAACCTTTCGATAATTCGATGATGTGTACTGTGTTTTGAATTGTAATAATGTGATCGTATTGTGTATGATCTGTGTTGTGTTGTTTTGAACTCTATCGCTTAGAATTGTGATTTTTACATTGAACTGTGTGTATCTTTAAATTCTATGAAATAAACTATATTTTGAAATTTAAAAAAAATACTAAAACAGGACCCATCCTCCCTAAATTCTGACCCTCAAAAAGTTGGAGTAAAACTGCAAATACCAGAATGCAGTGCTGGTGACGAAGGAGCAAAGCTCGGAAAGCTTGTGATTTCAAATTAAGCTGTTGGACGATAACCTGGTGTTGTGCGACTCCTTGCAGCAAACAAGGGCGGCTGATGCAGCGGGAGAGGCCCCGCCCTCTTATTTGCATAACCAGAATGCTTTGAGAAATGTGAAAAGTTATTCCTCTTTCTGTCGAAGATATCGAGAGTTTTTGGGTAGTTTTTATAATAACATCTATTTCGGTAAAAAAATGACTTTCTCTGGTGTCGATGTCGACAGTCGATAGTCGCTCAGTACAATGTTAAAGAGGTAAGCGCGCGGTGGGTGAGAGTAGAGCGAGTGATTTTCTTCAGTACACTCTGGTTTCTCTTCAGATCGTATAAATCTTTCGCCTTTTACTAAAGATTTCCGTGGAGAGGAACACTCGGAGTTTTAAGCAATTTTTTGAGGCCCTGCTTCTGGTGGGGCTTATTTTCAAATTAATAACAGACTGTGGTGAAAGAAGTTTTTGGTTTCACTGTGTGAAGTGGTTGTACCTGCTGGTCGGTAGGTGATAATTTTCAGTTTTCTGTCTTCTGCTTCCACGTGGCCAATTCACCATTGAGGTGACGGGGGCCAGTAGCAGAAATTCAGAATAATCAATGTGCACGCCCCGAGATAGCAGCTGGTTCTATTCTCTCCAGATGCTGCTGTGGACCTTTCAGCCATTTGTTCTTGCTGGACATCCAGAAGGGCTGACGGGATACTGGGCAACACATTCAAGATGCTTTCAACAACCCTGCAGATGTAGCGTGGTGAAGATATACTTGGCCCAGGCCAGACGTCCAATTCGTGTTCCCAACGCTCAAGGTCAGATCCACCGACGTCCAGCCGGTGTTCTTCTCTGACTACTGCTTCCTACTTGCCGACTATCAATCGCAGGAGGACCAGAGGGCGGGAGGGGGATATGGAAGGTGAACATGAGACTGTTGACCCCAAAGAACTTTAAGAAACTAAAGAGGGATTACTCATGTTGGAGAACTGCGAAACCCCTCTTCGACTCCACAGGAGACTCAGAGGGAAGTGTCACAGCTCCAGAAAAGCATGCAGGGTCTACTCCAGCTGCAGTCGATGGGGGTCGATGTCGAGGAGGAACTCAGAGAGGTGAAGGGCCAGCAAGCCTCGGTCTTCGCCTCCGAGGCCTCGCAGAACATCTTCCGGTCCAGAGTCCGCTCCATGGAGCAGGGCGAGAAGTGCTCGCACTTCTTCTTCCAGAAGCTGCACAGAGACCCCTGTGATCAGCAGCCTGAAAGAGGAAGACGGCTCGCTGACGTCCTCGCAGGCCGATATACTGAGGATCAGCAAATCCTTTTATGCCGGGCTGTGTGACTCAAAGCCCACAGGCAGTACGGCCTTCCTGTCCCCAGGACGCACACAGAGATAGATATCACCTGCGGCTGGAAGACCATCAACTCAGTGAAGGAGGCCCTTTGGTCTGCCCGAAACGTGCTGGTCTTCCAGCTGAAGGAGTTGTCCTCGCCCGAGGGTTGCCAACTGGCACACACCAAGGTCCAGGAGTACATGCTGCGGAATGCACTGAGGTGAGGTGCGACCTACGCAAAGGCTCCATGGGGAAAGGCCACCATGTAAGGCCATCCCACTTTGTATTGTACACCATGAGTCATAAGAAATACTGTGTTTGAATAGTAATAATGAGATCACTTTGTGTACGATCTGCAGTGTTTTGGTTTGAATTGTACTGGTTTGGAATTGTGATATTTACATTGAACTGGGTTTATCTTTAAATTCTATGAAATAAAGTATATTTTGAAGTTAAAAAAAGACACCATGTACAAGCCCCCAGACAAAGGCGGGGCGGGGTGTCCCCAATGCCGCCCTGATCTTGATGGCCACCTTTGAGGGCCAGGATGATCGCCTCAGGATGTGTGTAGAGCCCCAGTACGCAAACATCAAGTGTCACTACGTGCTGAGTTTCTACCAGTGGGAATCAGAAAGCTTTCCGATCTTGTTCGTGTGCTGCATCGAACCCTTTGCCGAGTCCATCAGGAAGGATGCGGGCATAAGAGGGGTGACGATCCCAGGCAGCGGAGGTACTCAGGTCAAGGCCTCCCTGTACATGGACGACGTCGCCGTCTTTTGCTCGGATCAGCTGTCAGTCCGCAGATTGATGAGCATCTGCGACCAGTTCGAACTGGCTTCAGGGGCCAGGGTAAATCGTACCAAGAGCGAGGCCATGTTCTTTGGGAACTGGACCGACCGATCCTTTGTCCCCTTCACCGTCAGGTCGGATTACCTGAAGGTGGTGGGGATCTGGTTCGGGGAGGCCGGGGCGTGCACCAAGAACTGGAAGGAGCGTATTTCTGAGGTGAAGCAGAAACTAGGACTGTGGAATTGACGATCCCTCTCGATCGTGGGCAAGAACTTGGTCTTCAGGTGCGAAGTGCTCTCGGTGTTGCTGTACGTGGCACAGGTCCGGCCCATACCTCGCTCCTGCACCACGACAGTCACCCGAGCCATCTTCCACTTTATCTGGAGATCAAAAATGGACCGCATCCACAGGGACACGATGTACAAATCTCTGGAGAAAGGGGGGAAAGGCGTGCCCAATGTGGCCCTCATCCCGATGGCCACTTTCGTGTGCGGCTGCATCAAGCTGTGCGTGGACCCCCGGTACGCAAACACAAAGTGTCACTACGTGCTGAGGTTCTATCCATCCCCGGTGTTGAGAAGGATGGGCCTGGCCACGGTGCCACGGAACTCTCCGTCCAGTTGGACCGTTCCGCCCCACCTGTCCTTCGTCGAAAAGTTTATGCAAAAAAACACCTTTGACCACAAGGCGATCAATAAGTGGTCCACACGTAACGTCCTCAAGACCCTGCGGGAAAAGGAGATGGTGGATCCTGTCAGTTGGTTCCCCGAGCAGACCGTCAATGTCATTTGGCAGAACGCCTCACCGCCAGAGCTTTCAAACAAACACCAAGAACTAGCTTGGCTGGTGGTGAGAAGGGCCCTTCCCATCAGATCCTTCATGCACTCCCGGACTCTCAGCGCCACCGTGCGCTGTCCCCGAGGAGGCTGCGGTGGAGACGAGACCATCACCCATCTCCTTCTGGAATGCGCCTTTGCAAAGAAGGTCTGAAGAGAGATGCAGTGGTATCTGTCCAGGTTCGTCCCGAGCAGTTCCATAACACAGGACTCTGTGCTCTACGGGCTGTTCCCAGGGACGCACACCGAGACAGACATCAACTGCTGCTGGAAGACCATCAACTCGGTGAAATACTCCCTTTGGTCTGCCCGAAACTTG
This sequence comes from Heptranchias perlo, assembly GCF_035084215.1. Taxonomy (NCBI): domain Eukaryota; kingdom Metazoa; phylum Chordata; class Chondrichthyes; order Hexanchiformes; family Hexanchidae; genus Heptranchias; species Heptranchias perlo. Next base: position 72,115,836 of record NC_090332.1, read on the forward strand.
ATGGTCTTCCAGTGCATGGAGCTGTCCTCGACTGAGTGTTGCAGACTGGCACATTCCAAGGTCCAGGACTACGTGCTGAGGGACGCACTGAAGCTGGGTGCGGCCGCCGCAAAGGCTCTGTGGGGAAAGGCAACCATTTAGAGCCTTCCCGCCATTGTATACCGAGGGGATGCAATCAGGGAAAACCCCCCTCAGGCTGAATGTAAAATTCAAATTGGTGTAATGTAATGTACCTGTAATGAATCTGTCATGTAGCTGTAATGAATCTGTAATCAATAATCTGTATTGAGTGTAATGCAACGAGACACCCGAAAGTGTCATGAACTATAATTATGTACAATGTGTTCATTGAACTGCACTTGATGTAACCTGCAAATTGTATAATCTGTATTGTGTACGTTTGGAATGTGATATGACAACTGTATTGTATGTATTGCTGCAAATTTTATGAATCAAGTATATTTTATGATAAAAAACCTGTCCACCACACTGAGAAGGCTGGGTCTGGCCATGCTGGCCAAGCAGACGCAGGATGTCCAGTTCAGCTGAACCATTCCCCCACCACCTGGTCCCTGGTGGAGAAGTTTATGCAAAAAAACACTTTCGACCTCAAGGCAATCAGTAAGTGGTCCGCACATAACGTCCTCGAGACCCTGCGGGAAAAAGAGTCAATGGATCCTGTTGGTTGGTTCCCCGAGCAGACTGTCAATGTCATTTGGCAGAACGCCTCATCACCAGAACTTTCAAACAAGCACCAAGACATAGCTTGGCTGGTGGTGAGAAGGGCCCTTCCTGTCAGATTCTTCATGCACTCCCAGACTCTCAGCGCCACTGCGCGCTGTCCCCGAGGAGTCTGCGGTGGAGACGAGACCGTCAGCGATCTCCTTCTGGAATGCGCCTTTGCAAAGAAGGTCTGAAGAGAGATGCAGTGGTATCTGTCCAGATTCGTCCCGAGCAGTTCCATAACACAGGACTCTGTGCTCTACGGGCTGTTCCTGGGGACGCACACTGAGACGGACATCAACTGCTGCTGGAACACCATCAACTTGGTGAAAGACGCCCTTTGGTCTTCCCGAAACCTGCTGGTCTTCCAGTGCACGGAGCTGTCCTCGACCGAGTGTTGCAGACTGGCACATTCCAAGGTCCAGGACTACGTGCTCAGGGACGCACTGAAGCTGGGTGCGGCCGCCTCAAAGGCTCTGTGGGGAAAGGTAACCGTTTAGAGCCTTCCCACCATTGTATACTGAGGGGCTGCAATCAGGGAAAACCCCCCCCGGGCAGAATGTAAAATTCAAATTGCTGTAATGTACCTGTAATGAATCTGTAATGTACCTGTAATGAATCTGTAATCAATAATCTGTATTGACTGTAATGCAATGAGGCACCCTAGAGTGTCATGAACTGCAATTATGTACAATGTGTTCATTGAACTGTACTTGATGTAACCTGCAAATTGTATAATCTGTATTGTGTACGTTTGGAATGTGATATGACAACTGTATTGTATGTATTGCTGTAAATTTTATGAATAAAGTATATTTTATGAAAAAAAGGTTCCTGAAACCCCTTTGCCCACAAATCCTTCAGACAGTGGTCAGCACAGAACGTTCTGGGGGTCCTGCAGGGAAAAGAGAGGGTGGACCCGATTGGGCAGTTCCCAAACTAAATGGTTGAAGCCATTTGGCAGAACGTCTCAATGCTGGAACTGACCAACAAGCACCAGGATGTAGCCTGGATGGTGTTGAGAAGGGCCCTCCCAATGCAGTCTTTCCTGCACGCACTGAATCTCAGCACCACCGTGAGCTGCCCTCGAGGCTGCCGAGGGGACGAGACCGTCGTCCACTTCCTGGTGGCCTTCCCCTTCACACAGAAGTTGTGGAGAGAGATGCTGTAGGATTTAAACCCCTACTTTCAGGATTATAATTTAATCCAATCCAAGGACTGGTTCGTGACAACAGCAAGACCACCACGGTGCTGGTATTATGATTAAAGGCAAAACAGATTTATTAAGCACATCACAATTAGTACAAAGAAAGTGATACTTAACAAAGAGAAATAGTCACAGTCGGTTCCTTGCAACCTTGGAAATATCCCTCGAAGTGACTGCGGCGTGGTCTCTCTCTCTCGCTTGCTGGGTTCTGTTGACTGAAGAGTTCTCTTCTTCCTTGCCAGAATCTTGTGCGCCTTGCTCAGCTTTTGAGGTCTCTTCTTATACCCTTTTTCAGTCTATGTGGCAGTTCACCATCACATCCACATCTGTCAGCCTTACCATTAATCATGTCTCTCAACCTTCAGAAGTTACATTCCAAGCATAACTCCTGGTACCATCCGTGCTTTGTTGTTACAGACTTAACGGTACCTTATCTTAGAGTTTACATTGCCTTTTTTTTCCAAAAAATATACTTTATTCATAAAATTTGCAGCAGTACATTGCCAGCCTTCACAGAACCGTTTGTATAAACAGACTCCTATTCACTAGCTTGCGGAGGCTTAAGATAGGGAGGCCTAGGCCTGCACAACTTCTTGATTTAATTAACCTTCAGTCCCTTTATCGACATGTCTTTAGACACTATGCTATTCCAGCACATCTTCCCTTAGCGCCTGTGATTTCCCCAAGGTCTCTTAATTCCCACTTTAATGTTGCCAGCATTCTGTTAGCTTTAACTGCAAACTCGACTATAATAACCATCATGCATCCTTCTCAGCCCACCAGCTCTTTCTTATTAATCACACGTTACATGGTTCATACTATATTAATACACAGTACAGTTTACATTTATAGATACATAGGTTCATAGTACATTTCATTCTACTTCTACTATTGATTATAATTATACTAATTTATATCTGTTATTGGGTTAATTCTTACAATTCATTGGTATCTGTCCTGGTTCATTCCCCAACAGGTCGGTAGCAGAGGATGCTGTGCTCTACCGAGACGCACACTGAGACTGGTATCCCCTAATTACTAATTTGGCAGGGAGATGGACACCAGGATATAGCATTGGAAAGGAGAAACAAGGTGCACAAAGGATTGGGAGAGACAGATAGCACTAGAGTAAGAAATAGTACAGTATTAGGTGGCATCAGACTAGGAGAGAATACGAGATGGTTAAAGGTAGGTTTACATTGCATGAGTGTAAATACACAAAGCATGGTAAATAAGGTTGATGAGCTGCAGAAACAAATAGCCACATGGGAATATGATGTCGTGGCGATAATGGAGACCTGGCTCAAAAAAGGGCAGCATTGGGTGCTAAATATTCCTGGATACAAGGTGTTCAGGAAAGATAAGGAAGGAAAAATGGAGACAGGGTGGCAGTATTGATTAAGGAGAACATTACAGTGCTGGAGAGAGAGAATGTCCTGGAGGGGTCAAGGACAGATTCTATTTGATTGGAGTTAAGAAACTGTAGAGATGCCATTACATTACTGGGTGTATTCTATAGACCACCAACTAGTGGGAAGGATATAGAGGAGCAAATTTGCAGGGAAATTACAAAGAGAACCATGGAGTAGTGATAATGGGAGACTTCAACTATCCTAATATAGACTGGGATGGTAATAGCGTAAAGGGCAAAGAGGGGGAGGAATTTCTGAAGTATGTTCAGGAGAACTTTCTTGATCAGTTTTTTTCTATATTTCAAAATATATTTTATTTCATAAAATTTGGAGATACACACGGTTTACACAGAGTTCAAATAGAGGGCACAAAATGCAGCACAGCATTCAAAGTAATACAGTACAGATCGTACACACTATGATCTCATTGTTACAATTTTAAAAACACTGTACATTTTCTAATACATTCTGCTTCATCCTTCAGCTGGAAGACCCACATGTTTAGGGTGGACCAAAGGGCCTCCTTCTCCAGTTGATGGTCTTCCAGCTGCAGGTGCTATCTGTCTCAGTGTGCGTCCTGGGGAACAGCCCGTAGAGCACAGCGTCCTGTGATACCGAACTCTTTGGGATGAACCGGGACAGATACCAACGCTTCTCTCTCCACACCCTCTGTGCAAAGGGGCAGCCTATCAGGAGGTGGGAGACGGTCTCCTCCCCTCCACAGCCTCGAGGGCAGGTCGCGGTGGTGCTGAGGTTCCGTGTGTGTTGGAAGGACCGCACTGGGAGGGCCTTTCTCGCCACCATCCAGGCTACATCCTGGTGCCTGTTGGTCAGTTTCTTCGACGAGACATTCTGCCAAATGGCATCGACCGTCTGGTCGGGGAAGAAACTGATCGAGTCCATCCTCTCCATTCCTTGCAGGACTCTGAGAACGTTTCGTGTTGACCCCTGTCTGACGGCTTTGTGGTCGAAGGGGTTGCTCCTCAGGAATTTCTCCACCTGGGACAGGTGGGGGGGGACGGTCCAGCTGGACGGGACGTCCTGCGCCTACTCGGCCAGCACGGCCAGACCCAGCCTTCTCAGTGTGTTGGACGGGAAGAAACCCAGCATGTAGTGACACTTGGTGTTTGCGTACTGGGGCTCTACACATATCCTGAGGCAGCCACACACAAAGGTGACCATCAGGATCAGGGCGGCATTGGGGACTTTCTTCCCCCTTTGTCTGGGGCCTTGTACATGGTGGTCCTGTGAACGTGTTCTACCTTGGACCTCCAGACAAAATGGAAGATAGCTCGGGTGACTGTGACGGCAGAGTTGTGGGGAATGGGCCAGATCCTGGCCACGTAGAGCAGCACCGTGAGTACCTCACATCTTATAACCAGGTTCTTGCTGGTTATGGAGAGGATCGCCCCACCCACAAACCAAGCTTCTGTTTGGCTTTGGCGATCCGCTCCTCCCAGTTCTTTGTGCAGGCCAGGGGCCCCCCGAACCAAATCCCCAGCACCTTCGGGTAGTTGGACCTGACGGTGAAGGGGACAAAGGACTGGGCCTCCCACCTGCCAAAGAACAAGGCCTCGCTTTTATTTCGGTTCACTTTGCCTCCGGGGCCAGCTCGAGATGGTCGCAGATGTCCATCAGTGTGTGGACCGACTGCTGGATGGAGTAGAAGACGGTGACGTTGTCCATGTTCAGGGAGGCCTTAACCTGAGAGCCTCTGCTGTCTGGGATCGTCACCGCGCCCCCCCACCCCACCCCACCCCCGATACCTGCGTCCTTCCTGATGGATGCAGCAAACGGCTCGATACAACATACGAACAAGACCACAGAGAGAGGACAGCCCTGCCTGACTCCAGATCTGATCAGAAAGCTCTCTGACTCCCACCCGTTGATTAGGACTGCGCTAGGGATGTCTGCGTAGAGCAGTTGGATCCAATCGTGGATTCCCTCCCCAAAACCCATGTTGGAGAGAACATCCATCATGTACATGTGGGATATTCTGTCGAAGGCCTTCTCCTGGTCCAGGCTGATGAGGCAGGTGTTCACCCCCCAGTCCTGCACGTAGGCGACAGTATCCCTGAGTAGCGCAAGGCTATCAGAGATCTTCCTGCCGGGTACAGTACAGGTCCGATTGGGGTGGATCACCCGCTCCAGAGCAGATCGAGTCTGTTGGCGACGGCCTTAGACAGAATCTTGTAGTCGACATTTAGTAAGGAAATGGGTCGCCAATTTTTGATTTCTTCCCTCTCCCCTTCCGCTTGTAGATGAGGGTGATGATGCCTTTCCTCATGGATTCTGACATGCTGCCTGCCAGAAGCATACCCCCGTACACTTCCAGTTGGTCTGGGCCTATCCAGTCCCACAGAGCCGAGTACAACTCCACCGGTAAGCCGTCGCTTCCGGGAATTCTTCTCTTCTCGAAGGACCGGACGGCCTTTGTCAGTTCGTCCAAGGTCAGTGGCCAATCCAGGCTCTCCCACTTGCTGTCCTCTAAGACTTCCGTGATAGAGGGCAGGAAGGACTGGGAGGCTGTGCTGTCTGTAGGCTTCGTGTCATACAGCCCGGCATAAAAGGATTTGCTGATCCTCAGTATATCGGCCTGCGAGGACGTCAGCGAGCCGTCTTCCTCTTTCAGGCTGCTGATCACAGTGGTCAGAGAGATGCGCAGGACTCTCAGTATGTTTCCAGCCCAAAGAGGAAGGAGGCATTGCTGGAACTGGTTCTGGGGAATGATGTGGGTCAAGTGTCAGTGCAGGAACATTTAGGGAACAGTGATTATAGTAGCATAAGGTTTAAATTAGTTATGGAAAATAACAAGGAGCAATCTAGAGTAAAAATACTTAATTGGAGGAGGGCCAATTTCAGTTGGTTAACAGCAGATCTGGCCCGTGTAAATTGGAATCAAAGATTGGCAGGCAAAACTGTAATCGAACAAAGGGCAGCCTTTGAAGAGGAGATGGTTCGGGTACAGTCTAGGTACATGCCAATGAGGGGGAAAGGTAGGGCAACCAAATCCAGAGCTCCCTGGATGACGAAAGAGATAGAGAGTAAGATGAAGCAGAAAAAGGGGGCGTATGACAGATGTCAGTTTGATAACACAAGTGAGAACCAGGCTGAATATAGAAAGTACAAAGAAGTGAAAAAGGAAATAAGAGGGGCAAAGAGAGAGTATGAGAATAGACTGATGGCAAACATAAAAGGGAATCCAAAAGTCTTCTGTAGGCATGTAAACAGTAAATGGGTGGTAAGAGGAGGGGAGGGGCCAATTAGGAACCAAAAAGGAGATCTACACATGGAGACAGAGGGCATGGCTGAGGTACTAAATGAGTACTTTGCATCTGTCTTTACCAAGCAAGATGCTGCCAAAGTCACAGTAAAAGGGGAGGTAGTTGAGATACTGGATGGGGTGAGAATTGATTAAAAGGAGGTACTATACTTCAAGTAGATAAGTCACCCGGTCTGGATGAGATGCATCCTAGGTTGCTGAGGGAAGTAAGGGTGGAAATTGTAGAGGTGCAGGCCATAATCGTCCAATCCTGCTTAGATATGGGGGTGGTGGCAGAGGACAGGAGAATTGCAAATGTTACATCCTTGTTCAAAAAGGGTGTAAGGATAAACTCGGCAAGTACAGGCCAGTCAGTTTATCCTCAGAAGCTTTTAGAAATGATAATCCGATAATAGTCACTTGGACAAGTGTGGATTAATAAAGGAAAACCAGCACAGATTTGTTAAAGGCAAATCGTGTTTAACTAACTTGGTTGAGTTTTTTGATGAGGTAACAGAAAGGGTTGATGATGGCAATGTGGTTGATGTGTATATGGACTTTCAAAAGATGTTTGAAAAAGTGCCACATTGAAACAAAATTGTCAGCAAAATTGAAACCCATGGAATAAAAGGGGCAGTGGCAGCATGGATACGAAATTGGCTAAGAGACAGGAAGCAGAGAGTACTGATGATCGGTTGTTTCTCAGACTGGAGGAAGCTTTACAGTGGTGTTCCCCACGGTCAGTACCAGGACCATTGCTATTTTTGATATATATTAATGACTTGGACTTAGATGTACAGGGCACAATTTCAAAATTTGCAGATGACACAAAACTTGGGAATGTAGTAAACAGTGAGGAGGATAATAATAGACTTCAGGAGGACATAGACTGGTGGAATGGGCAGATACATGGCAGATGAAATTTAATGCAGAGAAGTGCAAAGTGATACATTTTGGCAGGAAGAATGAGGAGAGGCAATATAAACTAAATGGTACAATTGTAAAGGGGGTGCAGAAACAGAGAGACGGGGTGGGGGGGCATGTGTGCACAAATCTTTGAAGAAACATAGAAACATAGAAAATAGGAGCAGGAGTAGGCCATTCGGCCCTTCGAGTCTAATTCGCCATTCAATATGATCGTGGCTGATCCTCTATCTCAATACCATATTCCCGCTCTCTCCCCATACCCCTTGATGCCTTTTGTGTCTAGAAATCTATCCAGCTCCTTCTTAAATATATTTAGTGACTTGGCCTCTACAGCCTTCTGTGGCAGAGAATTCCACAGGTTCACCACCCTCTGAGTGAAGAAATTTCTCCTCATCTCAGTCCTAAATGTCCTACCCCGTATCCTGAGACTGTGACCCCTTGTTCTGGACACCTCAGCCAAGGGAAACATCCTCCCTGCATCCAGTCTGTCTAGCCCTGTCAGAATTTTATATGTTTCAATGAGATCCCCTCCCATTCTTCTAAACTTGAGTGAATACAGGCCGAGTCTCTCCTCATATGACAGTCCTGCCATCCCAGGAATCAGTCTGGTGAACCTTCGCTGCACTCCCTCTATGGCAAGTATATCCTTTCTTAGGTAAGGAGGCCAAAACTGCACACAATACTCCAGGTGTGGTCTCACCGAGGCCCTGTATAACTGCAGTGAGACACCCTTGCTTCTGTACTCAAATCCTCTTGCAATGAAGGCCAAGATACCGTTTGCCTTCCGAACTGCTTGCTGCACCTGCATGTTTGCTTTCAGTGACTGGTGTACAAGGACACCCAGATCCCTTTGTACATCAACATTTCCCAATCTATCACCATTTAAGCAATACTCTGCCTTTCTGTTTTTCCTCCGAAGTGGATAACTTCACATTTATCCACATTATACTGCATCTGCCATGTATTTGCCCACTCACTCAACTTGTCTAAATCGCCTTGAAGCCTCTTTGCATCCTCCTCGCAACTCACGATCCAACCTAGTTTTGTGTCGTCAGCAAACTTGGAAATATTACATTTGGTTCCCTCATCCAAATCACTGATATATATTGTGAATAGTTGGAGCCCCACTAGTCACTGCCTGCCACTGCGAAAAGGACCCATTTATTCCTACTCTCTGTTTCCTGTCTGTTAACCAATTTTCAATCCATGCCAATATACTTTAATTTTGCACACTAATCTCTTTTGTGGGACTTTATCAAAGGCGTTCTGAAAATCCAAATAAACCACATCCACTGATTCTCCCTTATCTATTCTACCAGTTACATCCTCAAAAAACTCTAGTAGGTTTGTCAAACATGATTTCCCTTTCATAAATCTATGTTGACTTTGTCTAATCCCGTTGATATTTTCTAAGTGTCCTGTTATCACATCCTTTATAATAGACTCTAGCATTTTTCCTACTACTGATGTTAGGCTAACCAGTCTGTAGTTCCCTGTTTTCTCTCTCCCTCCTTTTTTAAATAGTAGGGTTACATTTGCCACCCTCCAATCTGCAGGAACTGTTCCATAATCTATGGAAGATGACAACTAATGCATCCACTATTTCCATGGCTACCTCTTTTAGTATTCTGGGATGCAGATTATCATGCCCTGGGGATTCACCGCCTTTCAATCCCATTAATTTCTCTAGCACTATTGTTTTGCTAATACTAATTTCCTTTAATTCCTCCTTTTCACACTAGTCCCTTGGCTCCCTAGCAATTCTGGGAAGTTATTTGTGTCCTCTTCCATGAAGACAGAACCAAAGTATTTGTTTAATTGCTCTGCCATTTCCTTGTTGTCCATTTTAAATTCTCCTGTTTCTGACTGTATGGGACCTGCATTTGTCTTCACTAATCTTTTTCTTTTTACATACTTGTAGAAGCTTTTACAGTCCACTTTTATGTTCCTTGCAAGTTTACTCTCATACTCTATTTTTCCCCTCTTAATCAATCTCTTGATCCTTTTTTGCTGAATTCTAAACTGCTCCCACTCCTCAGGCTTGCTACTTTTTCTGGCAACTTTATATGACTCCTCTTTGGATCTAATACTATCCTTAATTTCTTTTGTTAGCCATGGTTGGGCCGCTTTTCCTTTTGTGTTTTTGTGCCAGAAAGGAATGTATAACTGTTGCAACTGATGCATTCGTTCCTTAAATGTTAGCCATTGCCTATCCACCATCATGCCTTTTAATGAAGCTTCCCAATCTATCATAGCCAACTCACTCCTCATACCTTCATAGTTTCCTTTGTTTAGATTTAGGACCCTTAATGAAGAATTCTATCTGAAGGTGGCAGGACAGGTTGAGAAAGCAATTAAAAAAGCATACAGGATCCTAGGCTTTATTAATAGAGGCATAGAGTACAAAAGCAAGGAAGTTATGATGAACCTTTATAAAACACTGGTTCGACCACAACTGGAGTATTGTGTCCAATTCCGGGCACTGCACTTTAGGAAGGGCACGAAGGCCTTGGAGAGGGTGCAGAAAAGATTTACTAGAATGGTTCCAGGGATGAGGGACTTCAGTTACATGGATAGACTGGAGAAGCTGGGGTTGTTCTCCTTAGAGCAGAGAAAGTTGAGAGAAGATTTGATAGAAGTTTTCAAAATCATGACAGGTTTAGATAAAGTAAATAAAGAGAAATTGTTACCATTGGCAGAAGGTTCGAGAACTAGGGGACACAGATTTAAGGTGATTGGCAAAAGAACCAAAGACGATGTGAGGAAAAGCTTTTTTTTAAACACAGCGAGTACTTATGATGTGGGATGCATTGCCTGAAAGGGTGGTGGAAGCAGATTCAATCATGGCTCAAAAAGGAATTGGATAAATATTTGATGGGAAAAAATTGCAGGGAGAGAGCGGGGGAATGGGACTAACTGGACTGCTCTTATAAAGAGCTGGCACAGGCTCGATGGGCCGAATGGCCTCCTTCTGTGCTGTAACCATTCTATGATTCTAACTGCTGCTGGAACACCATCAACTCGGTGGAGGATTTTTTTTCATTAAAATATACTTTATTCATAAAATTTGCAGCAATACATACAATACAGTTGTCATATCACATTCCAAACGTACACAATACAAATTATACAATTTGCAGGTTAAATCAAGTACAGTTCAATGAACACATTGTACATAATTACATCTTTTGACACTCTAGGGTGCCTCATTGCAATACACTCAATACAGATTATTGATTACAGATTCATTACAGGTACATTACATCAATTTGAATTTCACATTCTGCCCAGGTGGGTTTTTCCCTGATTGCAGCCCCTCGGTATACAATGGCGGAAAGGCTCTAAATGGTTGCCTTTCCCCACAGAGCCTTTGCGGCGGCCGCACCCAGCCTCAGTGTGTCCCTCAGCCGTAGTCCTGGACCTTGGAATGTGCCAGTCTGCAACACTCAGTCAAGGACAGCTCCGTGCACTGGAAGACCAGCAAGTTTCGGGCAGACCAAAGGGTGTCTTTCACCAAGTTAATGGTCTTCCAGCAGCAGTTGATGTCTGTCTCAGTGTGCGTCCCTGGGAACAGCCCGTAGAGCACAGAATCCATGTTACGGAACTGCTCGGGACAAACCTGGACAGATACCACTGCATCTCTCTTGCAAAGGCACATTCCAGAAGTAGATGGGTGACGGTCTCGTCTCCACCGCAGCCTCCTCGGGGACAGCGCGCGGTGGCGCTGAGAGTCCGGGAGTGCATGAAGGATTTGACAAGAAGGGCTCTTCTCACCACCAGCCAAGCTATGTCTTGGTGCTTGTTTGAAAGCTCTAGCGATGAGGCGTTCTGCCAAATGACATTGACAGTCTACTTGGGGAACCAACCGACAGGATCCATCATCTCCTTTTCCTGCAGGGTCTCGAGGACGTTACATGCGGACCACTTACTGATTGCCTTGTGGTCAAAGGCGTTTTTTTGCATAAACTTTTCGACGAAGGACAGGTGGGGCGGAACGGTCCAACTGGACGGAGTGATCCGTGGCAGCGTGGCCAGGCCCATCCTTCTCAACACCAGGGATAGGTAGAACCTCAGCACGTAGTGACACTTTGTGTTTGCGTACCAAGGGTCCACGCAAAGCTTTTGACGCAGCCGCATACGGAAGTGGCCATCAGGACAAGGGCCATGTTGAGCACACCTTTCCCCCCTTCTCTGGAGATTTGTACATCGTGTCCCTGCGGACACGGTCTATTTTTGATCTCCAAATAAAGTGGAAGATGGCTCGGGTGACTGTCGCGGCGTAGGAGCGAGGTATGGGCCAGACCTGTGCCAGGATGCCCTTTGGTCCGCCCGAAACCACTAGTCTTCCAGCTGAAGGAGCTGTCCATGACCAAGTGTTGCCGACTGGCACACTCCAAGGTCCAGGAGTACGAGGTGTGGGACGCACAGGCAAGGTGCGGCCTACGCAAAGGCTCTAATGGGAAAGGTCACGTGTAAGGCCATCCCACTTTGTATTGTACAGAATGTATTAGAAGATATGTACTGTGCTTGGAATTGTAATAATGGGGTCATAGTGTGTACTATTTGCATTGTATTGGTTTGAACTGCATTGCTTGAAATAGTGTCCTTTTACATTGAACTGTGTCTTTAAATTTTATGAAGTCAAGTATATTTTGAAATATTAAAAAAATGGGCTGTACCACTGCAAACTGACATGACTCTTGTGTCTCCTTACAATTTATTACTTCTAAACTTGTATTAATGTTTTCATCCAATATCAGTATACAGGATTAAAAAACAGGCAAAAAATGTCACAATCTGACAACACTGGAATGGTAAGCTCCATCTGTCGGAGAGTAGTTGAGCTGCAGCCCAATGCCAACCATGCAACTAAACAATTATCCTATAGATGGCAACACACATAGCTACCAGCAGGTCAATGAACAGAGACGCCACACAATTTGTCTAATATTACGTGGGTTAAAAGGAAAGAATCTTCTGTTCTGCAATTTTCAGTTAGCTTCTTTGGGGTGCTTTAAATTCAAGCAAATTGATTTCTATGCAGTTCCATTTCACTTAAAATAAAATGTTGTAATTCTACAATCCTATCCCAAAAACCTTAATAACTCAGAATGTTAAACTCTTTTCTATGTGTTTGCAGAATCGTTATAGGGAGTCAATATCTAGGATCCTCTGCTCCTCATCCTTGATGGAAAGCATGCACGTGTCAATGTGGGTGAAGACACAATGCCTCTGCAGTGGAATAGCAAATCACCATCTGGATTCACACTTGAAGAATGGCTTCTTGGGTGAGGTGTTAGAAGGGTGCAAGTGCCTGCGGAATAGGATCAGAGCAAGAACCAGGACCATCAGGAGAATAGGGAAAGGGATCTTAAAAAGGTCCTTTGCTGATTTTGCAGCCGATGGTTTTTGGCTAGCCATTCAACTTTACTCCTGGTACTACTTGTATAAAAAAATTAACGAAAGGGAAAGTCACAAGTTACTAATGAATGGTTGACACACATGGAATGTCGATGTTTGCTTTTAGAGCCACTAAGAGGCAGACTGATAGCTTGAAATACTTGCATTTATATAGTGCTTTATCATGTCATTGAAACATCTCTAATGCTTCACTTTTGGAGTTGACTGACTGTTGCATAGGCAAACAGATCTGAACTCAGAACTTAAGACCCTCTTATCATGAAACACAAACATGCTGCGTATTTGTTTGTTGCTGATACACTGAGTGGATTAAAAGACTAGCCTGTCCTAACAGTAGCAAGAGGAATTGGGTATGAAAACATTCTTTTGGAGCGAGGCAATCAATTGACACTTACTCCTGCCCATCTTTTAAATGATTAATTTGCAGCATTCTCAATTGGCATGATTCCAGAAATACTCGAGATTTCAGTTAGGTCATATTTTGTTTCATAAACTGTGTGAATATTTAAGGATTAAAAAATGCATCTTTTTTTTAACACATAAAAAACCTTTAAAAAAATTAAGTGAGACACCTGTTGGTAAATCTAGTAACTGCAACAGTTCTTCCACTATAATCACAACAGCTCACTTCAACTCTACTAAAAATATTGCAGCAGTTTATGCACTTCAGTTTGAAGAAAAGTTTTCTCCTTTCACTACGTTTTCCCATATTTGTGATATGCATCATTCTCTGATGGAGTGGGAGTGCACATGTGCCCTGCTCTCAATCCTCTACTAAAAGCTGCCCAGAAGCAACCAGGAATTACTCATCCTTCAATTACTCCCTCTCTATAGGGAAGCTACTGGGACTGCAGTTGCTGCCTCACCAACAGCACTGCCAGGATCGGTAATTCAAATCTTAGGGAATTAGGTACACAAATATGCATCCCACCACTATACTGCCTTACTTTTTCCTTAAAAGGAAATTGTATAACATTTTTAACCTGGTAAATAGTACGATGTACTCAATGGTTGGAGTAATGCACAGATGGTTAGGGTAAGGAGACGAGGTAACCAAAATGTTCCGCAGTGTAGTATTGCCAAACATTTATAAGGCAATGAAAAGCTGTAATCTAAAAATTCAAAATATACCGGAGAGTGATTTACAGTATTAGTAAATGTTACACATCGATGCATGATTAAACACTCATCATTTCCCTTGGTGCTGTTACTAATGTCATGTTATTTGTCTGTTCTGACATTGTCCATATTAACAGTGGAATTATTTTGGAGTTGTGGACCAGGTTTGTCATTTTCCAATCCCACTAATTTGGCACTCATTTCCCACAGACGCCTGGCTGTCTCGTCCTCCAGAGCCTGTGGGGCAGGATCCTTTTGTTTAATGACATCGAAGTATTTGCCAGATACTCCTTCCAGCTCTTCTGCTACAGCCAAATATACGGAGGCTTGTGCTCCTAAGCTTGGGGATTTTACTAGAAACAAGAAGAAAGGCCCTGAAAGAGAATAAATATAGTTTATAAAAAACAAATCTAAAGATCCAACTTCTTTATGATATACAGCATTTCAGAAAACAGCTATACTGAGTGACACTCACAAAATTTCCCCGTGAGCTATTGATGGAAGATCGCAGAAAACATTCACTAAGCATTCAAAACCAGGAGAAATAGAGAGAAACAGATTTTAAAGGGCGAGGGTAAAAAATGGGTGACTGTCATCTGAAGAGTATTAGCAGGTAGCTGGGACTGAGATTACCCATTTGCAAGAAGAAATTTCGTACTAATAAAACCTTGCAGCTTCTAGCAGAGGAGAAATTAAGGCACAGATTATGTAAACTAGGAGAAATAAAAAGTAGAGGATAAGAAATTTAGTTTGAAAATAAAAACATGCTTAGCATTTTATAGCAAAATGCCAAGGTGTAAGAAAATCATTTCAAACCACAAGTCTTTTTATTTGCCAGGGATTGTTGTCATTTTCAAACTTCCTGAAGGTGATCCTCAATGCCATTTAAAATAAAGTAACATATATAGAATCGTGTTAAAGATATCACAATAATCTCAGAATAAACAAATGCAAACACACCAGTGCCTCTAAACCGTCCTTTCATTTGTACCAAAGACCTTTAGTACTACCCATACCTATGTAAAACCTGTGTATTTAAGGTGTCAGCTAGGCTTAGTTTTAGCACTGTAGCCTCCAAGTCAGAAAGTTGTGGGTTCAAGTCCCAGTAGAGGACCGGAGCTGACATTTCAGTGCTGTTCAGAGGGTGTGCTGTCTTTTGGGTTGAGACATTAGACCAAAGCTCTGTCTGCCCTCTCAGGTGGATGTAAAAGATCCCATAGCACTATTTGAAGAAAAGCAGCGAGTTCTGTGTGTTCTGGTCAACATTCCTCCTTCAACCAAAACAGGTTAACTGGACTAAAACATTTATCTCATTGCTGCTTCTGGGACCTTGGCTGCACAAATCGGCTGCCCCATTTACCTACAAAACAACACCGACTACACTTCACAAAGTCATTAATTGGCTGAGAAGCACTTTGAGATATCCTGAGGATGTGAAAGGCACTACATAAATGCAATTTTTTTCTTTCACCAAAACAAAAACAAACTAACAATTTTCTTTAAAATAGGCATTATTCTTTTTACACTCAACAATTTGTGAATGAAAACATCGCCATCAAGGGCAACTTTTAACAGCAATGCCAAAGCATACCCCCAATTTTCTCTCTTCCCCTCCCCCTTCCCCCCATTAACTCTTGTTGGGACTGTTTCTCATACCTGAAATCTCATCCAAGTGGCTGACCTTCACATATGAGCCTAGACAGTGAATCTTACTTGGTTATTTTGCCATGTTAAGGAATCGGAGCTGAGCCGTATTCTGTTTTCATCCTTCATCAACACAGGTGGACTTTGTGGTTAGTGATCAGCAGATAGTCGATTGATTTTGTCCCTTCCTGGCTCAGGGGTACAGAAACCAATCGTATCGCTGCCAGTTGAGATCATCTAACACAGCACAACTCCGGGTTTGATTGGTTGGATTGAACACAAGACACTTCAAGTCTGTGATTGGGCAGTTCCTTTACCCATTAGGCCATTACGGGGAGCCAAGGCATTTTAAAGTGAGAAAATTATCACAAGGTAACAATGAGATGTGTTTTGAAAGAAGTTATCAATACCGTATAATGCTAAAGTACTATTTATTATGGGTAAGAAATGGAACCCTTCTATATTAAGCAACGGGCTGTTCCCTGAGACGCACACCAAGACAGATATCAACTACTGCTGGAAGACCATCAGCTTGGTGAAGAAGCCCTTTGGTCCGCCCAAAACCTGCTGGTCTTCTAGATGAAGGAGCTGTCCACGATTGAGTGTTGCCGACTGGCAAGCTCCAAGGTCCAGGATTACGTGCTGCAGGACGCAATGAAGCGAGGTACGGCCTACGCAAAGGCTTTATAGGGAAAGGCCACCGACTAAGGCCATCCCACCTTGTATTGTACAGAATGTATTAGGGGCTACGTACTGTGTTTTGAATTGTAATAATGGGATCATAGTGTGTATGATCTGCATTGTATTGCTTGGAATATTGTTTTTTTACATTGAACTGTGTGTATCTTTAAATTTTATGAAATAAAGTATACTTTGAAATAAAAAAGCATTAAGCAACAATTCAGCTTTCTTCATGTTGTTTAGCACTCTAACACAAGCCAATATTGTTTTAAAAGGTGAATGTTGAAAGGGACCATATACAAGGCTGTAATACAGGAACGCAACAGGTTTATTTGCACTTTCACATTTAAATGCTGCTGATAAAATCACATCCATTGCCAGTAAGAACAGTGCCCAGGGCTTGCTTCTCTTTCCAGCTATTGATTTTGACATTGAAACCATATGATGAAACCATGAATTTTTATGGAAGACCATGTACATAAGATACATTTATGACATTCAAGTTTCCTATTATGCATTTTGATAGTTGGCAATATTTATTAAAAAGTATTCAAACAAGAACTTTGGTCAGTGGTGGTTTTGAAGACTATGACCCAACAGGATTTCTCTACAAAGATGATGATGAAATAAGAATTTATCAGACATCCACTGAACACACATTTCCTAGGTGACTATCAGATTCTGAAGCTAAGCTTAGATGACCTAAGATTGAAACAATGATCTGAGACCAGCAGAAAACCAATTTATTTATTTATTTGCAGGTGTGTTGTACTTGCTACAAAAATTCAAATTATCAAGTTTTGTAACAAACAGGAAACAATTTTTTTTAAAAGGGGAAAGAAAGGAAAAGAGGAGGTTGCAACTGAACGTGAGGAGGTGGAGGTGGAGGTGGACACAGCCCTACACCCTACTACTTCTTCATCTCAGATAAAAAATTTTACCACACATCAACAATTATGTATTATGAAACTAGGAACTTAATTAATGTGATCTGAACAGCTTTACCCTATTGTTGCAGCAGGTTTGTGGGGGAACGAGAAAGAAAAATTTAAAGTACCCATCTTTGGTTTTCCAAGTTCTTTGAATGTCTCTTCATATGTCAGTATAACAACAACTTGCACTTATATAGCGCCTTTAACATAGTGAAATGTCCCAGGCGCTTCACAGGAGCGTTACCAAACAAAATTTGACACCGGGCCACATAAGGAGATATTAGGAGAGGTGACCAAAAGCTTGGTCAAAGAGGTAGGTTTTAAGGAGCGTCTTAAAGGAGGAGAGAGAAGTAGAAAAGTGGAGGGGTTTAGTGAGGGAATTCCAGAGCTTAGAGTCAAGGCAGCTGAAGGCACAGCCGCCAACGGCAGACCGATTAAAATCAGGGTTGCACAAGAGGCCAGAATTCAAGGAGCACAGAGGTCTCGGAGGGTTGTTGGGCTGGAAGAGGTTACAGAGATAGGGAGGGGCTAGGCCATGAAGGGATTTGAAAATAGGCCTGAAAACCAACAGCGAGGGAAAATAACAGTGCATTTATAAAGAAACTATATCGATTTTCAAAAGGTGTTTGCCAAGGTGCTGCACAAGAGATCAGTTAAAATTAGGGGACACAGTATTAATGAGAGTGCGTCAGCATGGATAGGATGTCTGTTATAGGGCAGAGAAGAGAGTAGTGGTTACTGGATGTTTTTTGGACTGGAGGGATGGAAACAGTGGTGTCCATTATGGGTCAGTTTTGGGACCATTGCTTTTCTCAATAAATAAATGATCCGAACTTGGGTAGGAGGCACAATATCAACACTTGCACACAACACAAAAATAAGGAGCATGATAAACTGTGTACAGCACTGCAAGCGACTTCAGGAGGACATATTCAGGTTAGTAGATTGGGCAGATAGATGTCAAATGAAATTTAATGTGGAGAAATGCTAAGAGGCACATTTTGTAGGATGAATCAGGAGAGGATGTAACACAAAATGATAAGATTTTAAAAGGAGAAGAAGCGCAGAAAGAGCCTTGGAGGTTCAGATACACAAGTATTTAAAAGTGAGAGTTGAGAAAGCTATGAAAAAGCATAAGAGGATCCTAGTTTTTATAAATGGGGATGCAGAATACAAAAGCAAGAGCTAATACCAAACTTACACAAATCACTGCTTAGGCCAGTTAGAATATTGTGTCCAGCTTTGGGCACCTTGCTTTAAGAAAACTGTCAAGACCATGGAGAGGGTACAGAAAAGTTTTACGAACACAAAAGCAGGCATGAGAGGCTTTAATTATGAGGAGAAACCAGGAGGACTGGGGCTTTTCTCATTAGAACAAAGAAGTTAGGAGATCTGATAGAGGTGTTTAAAATTTTGAGAGTTTATGATAAGGTAAATTAAGAAAAACTATTTCCACTGGTTGGTGATTTAGTAGCCGGAGGGTACAAATTTAAGATCCGCAAAAGAATGAAGAGAGGGGTTAGAAGAATTTTTTTTTGAAACAGAGGTTTGGAATGCTATGCCAAAAACAATGGTGCAAACAGGGTCCAAAATAGCTTTTAAAAGGTAAGTGGATAAATATCTGTAAACCATAAATTTAAAAGGGTATGGGGAAAGAGCAAGGGAATGCACTAAGTGGCTAGCTCTTTCAGAGAGTTAGCACAGGCACAACAGAAACTTAACTGGACCAGCCATATAAATACTGTGGCTACAAGAGCAGGTCAGAGGCTGGGTATTCTGCGGCGAGTCGCTCACCTCCTGCCCCTCTGGCAGGGGAGAGACTTTGATCACGAAGGATCCTATTAGGGCTTATTTTGGATCTGAGCAAATCGGAACGCTGGCTGCGACCTCATGCGCTTGCAAAGTGCGGACTTTGCTGCGATTGGACGATTTGTGTGCTGGCCCCGCCCCTAAATTTGCATAGGGGCTACATCAATACTGCAATGGCAGCGAAGGGCACCCGGGCACTAGGCCATGGTGTGCCAAACACCGTCAGGGTGACGGTGAAGACAGTTGAAAGCGTTACACCGATGGATCGCGCGTTTTTTGTGAAACGAGTTTTGGTTGACTGTTGTGAATTCGAAGCAGCGGACATCTTCTGCCTACAGGATTTCGCTCGAAGCGGATATTTCGATGTCACCTTCAAGACCATCGCTGGATGTCAGAAGTTTCTTCAGGTGCTCAAGGAAAAGGGGAGCGAAGCTGCGGAGCCGCTCTTCACCCTCCCAACGCAGAGGAATCGGAAGCTGATTGTACACATGTACAACCCACACGTCCCGGTCGTCGATGTGCTGACGTTCCTCGCCAGATAAGTCAACGGGGCGGAGAACAGCGCCAAATGGTCAACGACTGTTTCGGGATCTGGACCAGTAAGAGGGAGGTCAGGGCAACGTTGAGAGTGGACACCCACGGCAACATCCTTCACCCCCCCATCCAGCTTCGCCATCGGTGGAAGTCGAGGGTACATCACGTACGTGGGGCAACCCAGAGTCTGTCGCACCTGCGGCAAATCCGGACACTTGGCCGCCTCCTGCACTGCAACCGTCTGCAAGAACTGCAAGCAGGAAGGGCACCAGACTAAGGACTGCAAGGAGAGCAAGCGCTGCAACCTATGCGGGGAGGATGGCCATCTCTACAGGGCCTGCCCCAAATGCAGCTTTAGCTATGCCCAGGCGGCCATGAGCAACACAGCGGAGGAGGAGGGGGCAACAAGCAAGGCTGCCCCAAAGAAGGCCAAGAACCCTTGCCCCGCCGCGACCCCCTCCGAGAAGACCCCGACCCAGGAAGACAAGGAGCGAGGAAAGGGTCAAGCCGGAAACTGCCAGACTCCGACACCCAACTCCGAGCCTTCCCACCAGACGACAGAGTCCTTGGACGAGGAGGCAGCAGAGGAAGAACAGCGGATTGTGAACAAGAAGAACAGAAAGAGGAAGCCAGAGGAAAGGAAACAAGCTCCTGCCGACACTGCAACCAGGGGTAAAAGAGAGCTCGAGTCGCAGTCGGACTGCAGCGACTACCCCGTGTCCGACGAGGAGGGACGACAGGGGCACGGCAGCCAGGCCTCTCACCGAAAGTGTCAAAACATCCAAGGCGACAGCGATGGGATCGACACCCCCCATCTCCAGAACACGAAGTGACAACGCCTCCAGCAACCTCCAGCTCCGGGACGAGCGAAGTGCCCAGCGTACACCAGCTCCAGAACACCGGGAGCATCACCGCAGAGAGCGAAGACCGGCTCCAGGAAACTTGAAGCAGCAACGAGGAGCCCCAGCCGATTGAGGATCGCATGGACTCTCCACCCGACACCACGCCGCCGATGTCACCCAGGTGGAACTACGAGCCCCTCTCTGAGGCGGAACAGGACTCGTACCTGAGCTCAGGAAGCGTAGAACACTTTGTACAGATCACCTGGATGCAGGGACACGGCCAAGAGCTGGAAACAGCAAACGGAATGTCGAGTGAGATTTTAAACTGTTGTTAAAATGGGTCTGAAAGTCGCATCTATTAACGTGCATAGCATTAAATGCACTATGCGATGTGTGTCGACCTTGGACTACCTGGCCAAGGTCAAGAGCAACCTGCTGTTCTTGCAGGAGCGCCGCACTTCAGCAATTACCGGCAATGGTCGCAGCGGTGGGCCCACGGGCCGTCGACCTGGTCAGGATGCAACGATAGCCGTGCCTCCAGCCTGGGGATTCTGCTGCGGAGAGGCAACTTCACCATCACCAAAGTAAAGGAGGTGGTGGGGGGGTCGCCTCCTCCGGCTGATCAACGTGTACACCCCGGCTCTGAACAGTGAGCGGCTGGCCGTCTTCCTGCAGCTCCCACTGCTGCTGGCGACGTCCAGGCCGGTTGTTCTCGGCGGTGACTTCAACTGCATCATCGATGCGGCTGGATGATCTGGCAGAGCCAACAACAAACTGGACGCCACGTCCAAACTCTTGATGGAAGTGGTGAAAGACGCCAAGCTGTGCGACGTCTTCAGCAACCCTGCAGACGGAGCGGCGCGTCAATATACCTGTTCCAGACCAGACGGGTCCGTCCGTTCCAGGATAGACTTCCTGTTTGTGTCCCCGACGCTCAAGGTCAGATCCACCAAGGTCACACCGGTGTTCTTCTCTGACCACTGCCTCCTCCTGGCTGACTGTCACCAGAAGGACGATCAGAGAGTGGGCAGGGGGATATGGAAGCTGAACGCGAAACTGTTGACCCTGGGAAACATTGAGGAACTAAAGAGGTATTACAAAGATTGGAGAACCGTAAAGCCCCTCTTTGATTTCCCAGTGCACTGGTGGGAAGCCATCCAGGCGAACATCAAGAGGTTCTTCATCCTCAAAAGTGTTCAGAAGGCGAGAGAGCGGCAGAGGGAAGCGTCCCGACTCCAGAAAAGGATGCAGAATCTTCTCCTGCTGCAGTCGATGGGGATCGATGTCAGGGAGGAACTCAGAGGCGAAGGACCAGCAAGCCTCGCTCTTTGCCTCCGAGGCCTCCAAGATCATCTTCCGGTCCAGAGTCCGCTCCGTGGAGCAGGACGAGACTTGCTCGCGTTTCTTTTTCCAAAAGGTGCAAGAGAGAGCTCTGTGATCAGCAGCCTGAAGGAAGAGGACGGCTCGGTCACATCCTCGCAGCCCGATACACTGAGGATCTGCAAATCCTTTTACGCCGGACAGTACGACGCAAAGCCCACAGATAGCGCGGCCTCCCAATCCTTCTTGTCGTCTATCACGGAGGTTCTAGACGACAGCAAGCGGGAGAGTCTGGATCACCCGCTAACTCTGGACAAACTGACAAAGGTCGTCCGTTCCTTCGAGAAGAGTAAGACTCCCGGAAGCGGCGGATTACCGGTGGAGTTGTACTTGGCTCTGTGGGACTGGATAGGCCCAGACCTGCTGGAAGTGTACGGGGGTATGCTCCTGGCAGGCAGCATGTCAGACTCCATGAGGAAAGGCATCATCACCCTCATCTACAAGCGGAAGGGGGAAAGGGAAGAAATCAAAAATTGGCGACCCATCTCACTACTTAACGTGGACTACAAAATCCTGTCTAAGGTCATCACCAATCGGGTCAAGTCAGCCCTGGAGGTGATGATCCACCCCGATCAGACCTGCGCTGTACCCGGCAGGAAGATCTCTGATAGCCTGGCGCGACTCAGGGACACGATCGCCTACGTACAGAACAGGGGGGTGAACACATGCCTGATCAGCCTGGACCAGGAAAAGGCCTTTGACAGAATATCCCACACGTACATGATGGACGTGCTCTCCAAATTGGGGTTTGGGGAGTGAATCTGCAATTGGATCCAAATGCAGACATCAGTAGCGCTGTTTCAATGAACGGGTGGGAATCAGAAAGCTTTCCGATCAAATCTGGAGTCAGGCAGGGCTGTCCTCTCTCCTCTGTCTTGTCCGTGTGCTGCATCGAACCCTTTGCCGAGTCCATCAGGAGGGATGCGGGCATAGGAGGGGTGACGATCCCAGGCAGCGGAGGCACTCAGGTCAAGGTCTCCCTGTACATGGATGACGTCGCCGTCTTTTGCTCAGATCAGCTGTCGGTCCGCAGATTGATGAGCATGTGACCAGTTCGAACTGGCCTCGGGGGCCCAGGTAAATCGTAGCAAGAGCGAGGCCATGTTCTTTGGGAACTGAACCGACCGATCCTTTGTCCCCTTCACTGTCAGGTCGGATTACCTGAAGGTGCTGGGGATCTGGTTCGGGGGCGCCGGGGCGTGCACCAAAAACTGGGAGGAGCGTATTGTCAAGGATAAGCAGAAACTGGGACTGTGGGATCGATGATCCCTTTCGATCGTGGGCAAGAACCTGGTCATCAGGGTGCGAGGTGCTCTCGGTGTTGCTGTACGTGGCGCAGGTCTGGCCCATGCCTCACTCCTGCGCCGCGACAGTCACCTGAGCCGTTTTCCACTTTATCCGGAAATCAAAAATGGACCGTGTCCGCAGGGACACGATGTACAAAGCTCCGGAGAAAGGGGGGAAAGGCATGCCCAACGTGGCCCCTCATCCTGATGGCCACCTTTGCGTGCGGCTGCATCAAGCTGTGCAAATACAAAGTGTTACTACGTGCTGAGGTTCTATCTGTCCCTGGTGTTGAGAAGGATCGGCCTGGCCACGCTGCCACGGAACGCACTGTCCAGTTGGACCGTTCCACCCCACCTGTCCTTCGTCGAAAAGTTTATACAAAAAAACATCTTTGACCACAAAGCGATCAGCGAGTGGTCCGCATGTAACGTCCTGAGGGAAAAGGAGATGGCGGATCCTGTCGGTTATTTCCCTGAGCAGACTGTCAATGTCATTTGGCAGAACGCCTCATCACCAGAGCTTTCAAACAAGCACCAAGACATAGCTTGGCTGCTGATGAGAAGGACCCTTCCCATCAGATCCTTCATGCACTCATGGAGTCTCAGCGCCACCGTGCGCTGTCCCAGAGGTGGCTGCGGTGCAGACGAGACCATCACCCACCTCCTTCTGTAATGCATCTTTGCAAAGGAGGTCTGGAGAGAGATGCAGTGGTATCTGTCCAGGTTCGTCCCGAGCAGTTCCGTAACACAGGACTCTGTGCTCTACGGGCTGGTCCCGGGACGCACACCGAGACGGACATCAACTGCTGCTGGAAGACCATCAACTCGGTGAAAGACGCCCTTTGGTCTGCCTGAAACTTGCTGGTCTTCCAGTACAAGGAGCTGTCCTCGACCGAGTGGTGCAGACTGGCACTTTCCAAGGTCCAGAACTAAGTGCTGAGGGACACCCTGAGGCTGGGTGCGGCCGTCGCAAAGGCTCTGTGGGGAAAGGCAACCGTTTAGAGCCTTCCCGCCATTGTAATCAGGAAATAAAACCCTCGGGCAGAATGTAAAATTCAAATTGATATAATGTACCTGTAATGAATCTGTAATCAATAATCTGTATTAAGTGCAATGCAATGAGGCACACTAGACTGTCATAAACTGTAATTATGTACAATGTGTTCATTGAACTGTACTTGATGTAACCTGCAAATTGTATAATTTGTATTGTGTACGTTTGGAATGTGATAATGACAACTGTATTGTATGTATTGCTGCAAATTTTATGAATAAAGTATATTTTTTGAAAAAAAAGCCTTTCCATCATCTACAAGGCACAAGTCAGGAGTGTGATGGAATACTCTCCACTTGCCTGGATGAGTGCAGCTCCAACAACACTTGAAGCTCGACACCATCCAGGACAAAGCAGCCCGCTTGATTGGCACCCCATCCACCACCCTAAACATTCACTCCCTTCACCACCGGCGCACTGTGGCTGCAGTGTATACCATCCACAGGATGCACTGCAGCAACTCATCAAGGCTTCTTCGACAGCTCCTCCCAAACCCGCGACCTCTACCACCTCGAAAGACAAGAGCAGCAGGCACATGGGAAGAACACCACCTGCACGTTCCCCTCCAAGTCACACACCATCCCGACTTGGAAATATATCGCCGTTCCTTCATCGTTGCTGGGTCAAAATCCTGGAACTCCCTTCCTAACAGCACTGTGGGAGAACCGTCACCACACGGACTGCAGCGGTTCAAGAAGGCGGCTCACCACCACCTTCTCAAGGGCAATTAGGGATGGGCAATAATTGCTGGCCTTGCCAGCGACGCCCACATCCCATGAACGAAGGAAAAAAAACAACAACAGAGCGAATGGCCTCCTTTTGGGCTGTATGATTCTACGATTCTATACTACTATCCTTAGCTAAAGGGGGGGATGAGAGGCTGAGTTTTCTGGTGGGGTCCAGCCCAATAAAAGTTTGAGAATCAGTGAATCAGACAGTTTTGTTCAAATTTGTCATGAATGAATTGCCTTGAGTGAAGGCATGTGGGCGATACTTGGGCATGGACAGGCTTCTATTGTTCCTAACTGTTGCACCTATGTCTTCAGTCATTTTGCCTCATTCATCTGCCAAGTCCTGCTCAGTCCAATCCCCTCCTAAAACACCCCGGGACCATGTCAAAGCATTTCGCAAAGTGCAAGTTGTTGTTCCAATCTTATGCCTGTGTAGTTGCTTTAGCCACTGGAGCTTGAAATCGTGCTACATAATGTAAACGGGCCAAATTCAGACTTAAAACACGGCAGAACTGCTGCTACTGGAAGTCACTTTGCGCAGCATCCCATTTGTATCCAGTAAAGTTAATGGATAAAAAAAACATTACTAGATGCTGCAGAAAACTGCAATCCTGCACACATTTAGGTGGTGCTGGGGGTGTGCGGTGCAATTTGATTTGGTTCTTCAATGCTCACAACCATAATACACACTTCAAACAATTTAAGTGTTTGTAGTGTGTACCATGTTGTAGTACACACTTGCTGTTTATAACGTGAAACAAAAGTAGTCTGCATCACTTACCCAATACTGTACTAGAAAATTTTGATTTGTGCATTCCTGTATGTCTGCCAAGTTCTGTGTTAGTCACCCCTGGGTGCACAGCATTGACTGTAACCCCACTTCCTTTATTAAAAAAAACACAAAGAAAGGTTTTGTCATTTTATCTGTGGAGTTAAATTTAAGGCATCAAAAATGAGAGTTGTGCGCCCCTTGATGGCTCAGCAAGTTAATCCAGTGAGTAGCTGAGACATTCAAGCTAGTTGCTGCAGTCAAATAGCTTGATGGCTCTTACTGTCAAGGCTCACACATGAATAATGTTCACTACTCCCCCCAGGGACAGGCAGGCCAATTATAGCACCTCTGCTGCAACAGGCTAACTCAATACAGGCTAGGGATTGAATCTGGGATTGTTCTGGTTTATATAGCTTACTGTCACGCCACTTACTAATTGAGACATTTTTGGAGCTCACCCAGCATATTTCTGTAATTTAATCTTTTTTTTAAAAGTAGTATAAGGAAGAATGTTAGTCAGGACTGCAAGGGAATTTTGTTTTAATAGTGCTGTGGAATCTCTTCTCTGCTTCTTTCATTCCCCTCCTCCAATTTTCTCTTTCCCATACTCCTCCACATCTGTCTCACTTCCATTTCTGTTTCCCTCTTACTTCACTTTGCTTTCAGTTTTCCTTTTTCTCTTATTCTTCCATTCATTATCTCTTGCCCATTTGTCTTTGCAAATGTTAGTGAAGAGAAGCATCACCATCGGAACTTGGGTGAGCTAGAGGCAACAGCACCGGGTAGGTGGGTTAAAAGCATCAGCACCTGTGACCAGTGTGTATGGGGCTTGGTGGGACAGAGCGCTCGATATGTTGCTGAATGCTAGGGGACAGCGGGTGTTTAACAGCCTCCAAGAAGTCACAGTCTGTTGGAAGTACAAGTTTGGACATGCTCAGACTTTATAGTCCCGCGCGAATCTTTTTAAGGGCTGATTTGAGTCAGTCAGTTGCTCCATGGTGAAGTTGTCAAATTCTGACAGCAATCCTCCCTTCCATTCCCAACACAGAGCCACAGGTTATTGGTGCGCAGTACTAAAGAAAAAGGCTAACTTCCTGCTCCCAGCAGCATTGTTGCCCTCCTCCAGTTGGGCCCTCCAGTAAGATGTGTTCCTGAGGCGGGTACTAACTGGAGAGGTGCAGCAGCGTTGGTGTGATTGTGACGTGGGTGTCAAGCCAGTGTCCGTCTTCCTGCTGTGAAAGCCAGCGGCACTACCCGATTATTTGTTCTATTCCCAATTAGCAGATCAGATCAGCTGTTTCTCCTGGCAGGTTTTTTGGAAGTGAACATTCTTCTTTAATCTCAATCACCTCACTAGTGGCTCTGTGCGTGGAAGTGAGTCACACTGGTTCAGAAGCAGCCCAAAATCTTTTCAATGAGCCAGATGGTACCTGCAGGTGCCACTTAAATATATTGGGCCAGAAATTGCTTTCAAAATAACAGAGAGCCCAACAGCGTTATTAGTAGCGAAATTGAAGAGCTAGTTCCGGCGACCGTACATGTGCAGTCAAACATGGAAATCCGGAACTTGCTCTTCTTGATTTGCGATCTGACAGTTTCGCCTTTAAGGGATATCGCCGCTGCAATCAACAGCATCAATGGACCAGCGCCAACTTGCTCTCCTGCCCAGCTGGAAACGAAGTAATATCGCCACAAAACAGGTACGCTCAGTTTTTTAAAGTCTAAAATAAAAGCAGAAAATGCTGGAAATACTCAGCAAGTCAGGTAGCACCTGTGGAGAAAGAAACAGAGTTAACGTTTCAGGTCGATGACCTTTCATCAGAACTGGAAGAAGTTGAAGATTTTAAGCAAGTACAGAGCCAGGGAATGGGGGGGGGGGGGAAGGGGAGGAAAGAACAAAAGGGAAGGTCTCTGATAGGGTGGAGGGCAGGAGTGATTAAATGACAAAAGGGACGATGGTGCAAGGCAAACGGGGTGGTAATGGGACAAGTAAAGAAACAAATGATGGGTCTAGAGGAGCTGTAAATGGCAACATCAGAACCATTACCAGCACTTGCTGTCCAAAAAATGAGAGCAGCGGTTATGATCTGAAGTTACTGAAATCAATGGTGAGTCCAGAAGGTTGTAAAGTGCCTAATCGAAAGATGAGGTGCTGTTCCTCGAGCTTACATTCAGTTTCATTGAAACAGTGTAAGAGGCTGAGGGCAGAGAGGTCAGAGTGGGAGTGGGACCGAGAATTAAAATGGCAGGTCAGGGTCATGCTTGCGGACTGAGCGATGGTGTTCAGCAAAACGATTACCCAATCTGCGTTTGGTCTCCCCAATGTAGAGGAGACTGCATTGTGTGCAGCGAATATAGTATACTAAATTGAAAGAAGTACAAGTAAATTGCTGTTTAACCTGGAAGGAGTGTTTGGGGCCCTGGAGGGTGAGAAGGGAGGAGGTGAGAAGGGAGGGGGTGAGAAGGCAGGTGTTGCATCTCCTGCGCTCGCACAGGACGGTGCCGTGGGGAGGAGAGCGGGTGTTGGGAGTGATGGAAGAGTGGACCAGGGTGTCGCAAAGGGAATGGTCACGTCGGAATGCTGAAAGGGGAGTAGAGGGGAAGATGTGTTTGGTGATGGCATCGCGCTGGAGGTGGCAGAAATGGCAGGAGATGATACGTTGAATGTGGAGGCTGGTGGGGTGGAAGGTGAGGACAAGGGGGACCCTATTATGGTTCTGGGAGGGAGGGGAAGGAGTAAGAGCAGAAGTGTGGGAAATGGGACGTACACACTCGAGGGCCACGTCAACTGCAGTGGAAGGGAATCCTCGGTTGAGGAGAAAGGAAGACATATCGGAAGCACTGGTGTGGAAGGTGGCATTGTCAGAACAGATGCAATGGAGTTGGAGAAACTGGGAGAAGGGAATAGAGTCCTTACAGGAAGCGGGATGGGAGGAAATGTAATCAAGGTAGCTGTGGGCTTATAATAGATATTGGTTGACAGCCTATCTCCAGAAATGGAGATAGAGAAATCGAGAAAGGTAAGGGAAGAGTCAGAGATGG
Source organism: Heptranchias perlo (assembly GCF_035084215.1). Lineage (NCBI taxonomy): Eukaryota > Metazoa > Chordata > Chondrichthyes > Hexanchiformes > Hexanchidae > Heptranchias > Heptranchias perlo. The sequence continues at coordinate 72,144,614 of NC_090332.1, forward strand.
ACCACCTGAAGGAGAGGGAAGGGTGGAAATTGGAAGCAAAGTTGATGAAATTTTCCGGTTCAGGGCAAGAGCTGGAAACGGCACTGATACAGTCATCAATGTACCGGAAAAAGAGGTGAGGGAGGGGACCTGAGGAGGACTGGAACAAGTAATTTTCCACGTATCCCACAAAAAGGCAGGCATAGCTAGGACCCATACGGATTCCCATAGTGACACCTTTTATTTGGAGGAAGTGAGTGGAGTCAAAGGAGAAATTGTTCAACGTAAGAACAAGTTCAGCCAGGCAGAGGAGGGTGGTGGTGGATGGGGACTGGTTGGGCCTCCATTCAAGGAAGAAGCGGAGGGCCCGCGGGCCGTCCTGTTGGGGGACAGAGGTGTAGAGGGACTGGACGTCTATGGCGAAAAGGAGACAGGTAGGGCCAGGGAACTAGAAACTGTTAAAGTGGCGGAGAGCGTCGGAAGAGTCGTGGATGTAGGTTGGAAGAGACTGGGAAAGGGGAGGAAAAAAGAGTCGAGATAGGAAGAATTAAGTTCTGTGGGGCAAGAACAGACTGAAATTATGGGTCTCCCAGGGCAGTCCTATTTGTGGATCTTGGGAAGGAAGTAGAAGAGGGCTGTGCGGGGTTGGGGGACTATGAGGTTGGAGGACGTGGGGGCGGGAAGATCACTATAGGAGATGAGGTCAGTGACGGTCTGGGAAACTATAGTTTGACGTTCGGCAGTGGGGTCATGGTCCGGACCGGAGGGTGAGGGGGTGTAGAAGGTGGTGTCAGAAAGTTGGCGTTCAGCCTCCGCAAGGCAGAGGTCTGTTCGCCAAACAACAACAGCGCTGCCCTTGTCAGCAGGTTTAATGACAATGTCAGGATTGAACCAGAGAGAATGGAGTGCTGCAAGTTCAGAGGGAGGTAGGTTAGAGTGAGTGAGGGAGGTTAGAGTGAGTGAGGGGAGTAGAGAAATTGAGACGATGTTGCGCCAGCAGTTCCCAATGAAAAGATCAAGAAAGGGTAAGAGGCCAGAGGGAGGGGTCCAGGTGGAACAAGAACTCTAAAGGCAGGAGAAAGGGTCCAATGTGCAGTTGATGGGGAAGACTCCTGGCCAAAGAAATGGGTGCGGAGGCGAAGGCGGCAGCGGCGGAAGAAGAGCTCAGCATCGTATCGAGCATAAGGGGATGAAGTTGAGGACAGATTGTTTGGGGTCAGAGAGGGGAAGGTCAGAGGGGACAGTGAAAACACGATAAAGGGTCAGATTGGAGGGAGGGATGGGTCAGAGGAAAGCGAAGGGGAAGAAAGATCAGGAGGGGCATTGGTATTGAAGAGTTGTTGATGCTTGTGGCCCTTGACACAGGAGGAAAGGAAGAAAAACAGTTTTTTGTTAAAGCTGCAGATTTTTTTTTTGAAGTCTAAGCTAAGTTTTAATGTGATAATGACTGCCAAACAATCTCTCTAGCATTAAAAATTAACTTTTAAAAATGTGGAGTCTCATAACTTCTGATTATAATCGTTTTTGGACCTTTAAAAAAAATTTAAAAATTAGAAAGTTTTTTTTACTTTTCTTTCCGTCTCTTTTATCTGAGTCTTTTAATCTTATCTTCTCTTTATTTCATTTTCTATATCTCATTTTATAATACGTTATAGGGCACATCCGGGTTTTTAGTTTGCGCTGTTTGTGAATGAATTGCACGGCCTGGTTCTCACAGTATGGCTTGTTTCAAGCCGATTGGCCGAGGGGCCGTAACCCTCCTTTCACCACTCACACAGCCCGGGAGAGAACGCTGAAGTTTTCTGAACTCTGATTTCAAGGAAGTTGCGGCCAAAAAGAATGTGGTAATTTAGTGGGTGAATTTAAATCTAACGAGCAGCGACCACTGCTGGTTCGCCACTCGGAGCAATTTACGGGCCATTAACTTGTCCATCAAGTCTGTTCGGGGAGGGAACTATATGGATCTTCACTGACAATATCTCCGCAACAGTAAAAGCACGTTCTAAACTTACAACATTAAAATTGGTATATTCTGAAAACTGAGTGGTCTTGTGTGTAACTGTTCAGAGTTTAAAATTCTGAATTTACTTAACTATTCTTAGTGGTTCACTTTTCCGCTGGCACTATTTTACAACATCTGCACACCAAACACTTACAATTTACGTTCTCGTGACTTTTGAATTACACACATTGTAGATTTTCCTTCCACATTCTCTCTTTTCAATTCATCCTTTAGAAACTCCACTTGAAATAATTACAACATGGGGTAAATTTTAACCAGGAGCTGGGAAGAGGGCGGGGGTAATTTCTGATGGGAAACTCGGAAGTAAGGGTTTCCCGGACGTCTGTACGATTTTGACATAAGGACGTCTTTTAATTTTTTTTTTGTAAGTTTCCCGCCCGACAGGCCAGCCAGATTGACAGGCTGGTTGGCAATCGGACAGGAGAAGAGCCAGGGAACGGATGCGGGCAGGAAAGCCTTAGATGGGGTGGGGGGGGTTTGGAGATCGGAGGGTTGGTCGATCGCACGTGTGGGATCGCGGCAGGTTGGCTTGTTGGGCCTGGGGGAAGAACTCCCGCTCCTCCTGGCCCACAAGCAGTGCAAACAACTTACCTGCTGAGCCGGGCCTTCCCGCCTCCTTTTACGTGGCATGAAGCAAAAGGCTTGGGAATCCCGGCCCCTAGGAGTAAAAATAAAAAAGCTGTCAAAATGGAGGCCTCCTTAAAACCTTTGACTGACCGACCTGCCTCCTGAGAGCGAGTTGGTCACTTGCCCCTCGACCTGCCTCCGTTAAAACTGGAAGTGTGCAGGTTGGTGGCAAGTCGGGGTTGGGTTTTCGTATTTGTTTACAATTTTTACCTTCCCACCCACCCTCAGCCCACCCGTTCGTGGGATTATAATTTACCCCCATATGTCACTCACTCAATAAAAGTTTTTTCATTATTGCCTCAGTTTTATTGGTATCATTTTCATCACATTCTTTTTCCTCTAGCTGTCTATCTGTTAATTAATCTTGCTGCTCTATTTTTCTTCATGTTGATTCCACCCTTCTCAGATTTGAGCCTGATTTCTCTTTTGTGCCACTCTATATACCGACTAATTACTTATTTTAACTCTTTCCCTCTAAAAATACCTCTTACTATTCTCACCATTGTCCTGTGATTCTCTCTTGGATCTCAAGTGCGCAGTGTGCTGGCTGATACAGACTAAAATCAGTGATGGATCACATCACCACACTTCCCCAATGGCTTAGTGGACAAATTGTAAACAATTTTACAACACCAAGTTATAGTCCAGCAATTTTATTTTAAATTCACAAGCTTTCGGAGATTTTCTCCTTCCTCAGGCAAATGTTTCAAGAGCTCCTTGAAGCCTACGCATTTATACATATAGAACAATACATGGTGTTTACAGACTGCCCCTGCAACTGCCCGTTGCCAAGGCAATCACCGTGTTCAGACAGAGAGGTGTCACCTGCAGAACCCCCGAATACACATTCAACAAAAAAACAAACAGGGAAAAAAAAGAGAAAAAAAACACAGAGAGAGGCAGAAACATCCGGAAGGCAGAGAGAGCCAGCAAATGACCCATTATATTAAAAACAGATAACATTTGTTCGATGGTGGGGTAACATGTAGCGTGACATGAACCCAAGATCCCGGTTGAGGCCGTCCTCATGGGTGCGGAACTTGGCTATCAATTTCTGCTCGACGATTTTGCGTTGTCGTGTGTCTCGAAGGCCGCCTTGGAGTACGCTTACCCGAAGGTCGGTGGCTGAATGTCCATGACTGCTGAAGTGTTCCCCGACTGGGAGGGAACCCTCCTGTTTGGCGATTGTTGCGCGGTGTCCGTTCATCCGTTGTCGCAGCGTCTGCATGGTCTCGCCAATGTACCATGCTCTGGGGCATCCTTTCCTGCAACGTATGAGGTAGACAACGTTGGCCGAGTCACAGGAGTATGAACCATGCACCTGGTGGGTGGTGTCCTCTCGTGTGATGGTGGTATCTGTGTCGATGATCTGGCATGTCTTGCAGAGGTTACCGTGGCAGGGTTGTGTGGCGTCGTGGACGCTGTTCTCTTGAAAGCTAGGTAGTTTGCTGCGAACGATGGTCTGTTTGAGGTTGGGTGGCTGTTTAAAGGCGAGTAGTGGAGGTGTGGGGATGGCCATAGCGAGGTGTTTGTCCTCATTGATGACATGTTGAAGGCTGCGGAGAACATGGCGTAGTTTCTCCGCCCCGGGGAAGTACTGGACGACAAAGGGTACTCTGTTGGTTGCGTCCCGTGTTAGTCTCCTGAGGAGGTCTATGCGATTTTTTGCTGTGGCCCGTCGGAACTGTCGATCGATGAGTCGAGCGTCATATCCCGTTCTTACTAGGGCGTCTTTCAGCGTCTGTAGGTGTCCATCGCGTTCCTCCTCGTCTGAGCAGACCCTGTGTATTCGCAGGGCCTGTCCATAGGGGATGGCCTCTTTGACGTGGTTAGGGTGGAAGCTGGAAAAGTGGAGCATCGTGAGGTTGTCCGTGGGCTTGCGGTAGAGTGAGGTGCTGAGGTGCCCGTCTTTGATGGAGATTCGTGTGTCAAACAGACCATCGTTCGCAGCAAACTACCTAGCTTTCAAGAGAACAGCGTCCACGACGCCACACAACCCTGCCACGGTAACCTCTGCAAGACATGCCAGATCATCGACACAGATACCACCATCACACGAGAGGACACCACCCACCAGGTGCATGGTTCATACTCCTGTGACTCGGCCAACGTTGTCTACCTCATACGTTGCAGGAAAGGATGCCCCAGAGCATGGTACATTGGCGAGACCATGCAGACGCTGCGACAACGGATGAACGGACACTGCGCAACAATCGCCAAACAGGAGGGTTCCCTCCCAGTCGGGGAACACTTCAGCAGTCATGGACATTCATCCACCGACCTTCGGGTAAGCGTACTCCAAGGCGGCCTTCGAGACACACGACAACGCAAAATCGTCGAGCAGAAATTGATAGCCAAGTTCCGCATCCATGAGGACGGCCTCAACCGGGATCTTGGGTTCATGTCACGCTACACGTTACCCCACCATCGAACAAATGTTATCTGTAATATAATGGGTCATTTGCTGGCTCTCTCTGCCTTCCGGATGTTTCTGCCTCTCTCTGTGTTTTTTTTCTCTGTTTTTTTTCCCTGTTTGTTTTTTTGTTGAATGTGTATTCGGGGGTTCTGCAGGTGACACCTCTCTGTCTGAACACGGTGATTGCCTTGGCAACGGGCAGTTGCAGGGGCAGTCTGTAAACACCATGTATTGTTCTATATGTATAAATGCGTAGGCTTCAAGGAGCTCTTGAAACATTTGCCTGAGGAAGGAGAAAATCTCCGAAAGCTTGTGAATTTAAAGTAAAATTGCTGGACTATAACTTGGTGTTGTAAAATTGTTTACAATTGTCAACCCCAGTCCATCACCGGCATCTCCACATCATTAGTGGACAAATGCATTGCCCAGTGCAGACAAAAAAGGTCTTTTGTTCAATCCTGGTTTTGTCCTGAGCTAGCAAGGTGGTAGAGCGCTACAGTTGGCCTCAGCACCCCAGGTTGGGGTGGGAGAAACAAAAATAAAGACAGGCAGTGATCTAGTCCTCATTGTTAACCAGTAACCCCTGCTGTATAGTGTATGTGTGGGTGAGAACAGCATTAGGCTGAGCAATGTTTGGTCATACTGTAACATCTATTTGCTCAACCTATTGCATCATCCAATGGCGCTGAGCTAAAATTTTTAACCTGGATATTTTTGTGTTAAAACAGGATCAATCACACTAGTTATTTCTCAAAGAAGAACACATCAGTTCAGTTTCAGACGAGCAGAAAGCGGTGTTCTTCATAAATGTGAACTGATAAGTCTGAGCACAGTAGCAAGGTGTCAAATGCAATGTACTTACAAGAGATGCAGTTGTCTGCTGCCTTTTGTGGCAGGATATCCGCAGGGGTGTTCACATGCCACCTGGTCTCAGATCAAAGGACAGGCACCAGCTCAGGTTGTGACTTTGACTGAGAGCTGTTTGAGACCATTTGAGAAAAGGGTACAGCCACTGATTGGCTGAAGTCCTGTGAGGGATAACTTGTGGTCAGAGACTTCCTCTTACAGAATGATATTGGCAGGCCACAGCCAGTTCCAGTCAGTGTTTGGATCTCACAGCCAACAGCTGCAAGACCGATTGTTTTAAATTATTGTGCCAGCCTAGCAGGGTGACTAGCTTGAGATTACATCTCCTTTTGTTTAGAGAAAAGAAAATTGCCTATTTATTATATTTATGTATTCAAGGAGTGTAGAGAAATATAATGTCACTGTTATATTGTTCATTTATCTACTTTAGGTAAATAAAGCCAATTGTTGTTCCAAGGCATGTGTCTCAATTGGTAAGAGTGTATATCCATTAAGCCACTCGAAGAGAGATATATTACATGGTGGCATACGTTTCAGTAGCCGGCAAATAGCACAATCAACTCAACTCACCATGAAGCCTTTTAGCCAACTCCTTTGTAAACAATACGTTTGCAAGTTTACTTTGACAGTATGCTGCCTTCGTGTCATATTTTTTCTTTTCCCAGTTGAGATCATTGAAATCAATTTGCCCCACTATGTGAGCTAGTGAGGACACGTTTATGATGCGACCGTTTCCAGAGTTCTTCAACTTCTCAAGCAACAGGTTTGTCAACAAAAAATGGCCTGCATTAAAAGAAGAGAAATCCAATATCACTAAGCTTTATGAACAATACTTTGATAAATGAAAAACATTAAACTACTGAAAGGATTTACTACTTGTATCTGTGTCTTTTTAAATAAAAAAACCTCTCAGAAACAATTAGTTTCCTGCCAACTCCAATACCTGGTCCATTTTACAGTGCTATCAGTTTCTTTCTCTGGATTTTGGGCATGCTGTCAGTTTGTAGGCATGGGCCCTGATTTTGAAAAGATCAAAACTGTTGCACAGTTGTTTCTTTGACTTTGGTACTAACAGTATTAGCTGCTGGGTTATTCTGTGGCCCATTACTAAAGTACAATTTTGGAAAGATTTGAGAAAGTGTATTCTATAACACTTGGATAAGGTGAGGTCACAACTTCTGTTGAAGGAAACATCTGGAAGATAAAAGTATTATTTTTGCATCAAATTAGAAAATCTCACATCTCAAAAATGCAAGGACACACCCTCCAGTACCCAGTTAGAAAGCAACATTATCAGAAGCCTCGGAGCAGTGACTTGCCCTCAGCGAACAAAATGTACTTTGAAACTTCCCCAATTCAACTCACATGCCTATTCAACCTGATGCTTAGATACCAGAAGACCCATATAGCATTCTAGTTGATAGTGATCTCACAGCTAGCAAAGAGAAGGTGCATCCCCAGCTATGGTACAACACAGCCTCACATAATAAACTTGTGGCTAAGACATTTGGGGAGGGGATTCCCGATGGCTTAGTGGTTAATCGCACCATGTGGTATAACACAAAGTCATACAGGCCAGAGAGCCCCAAGTTCCTGATCTATGTTATCTGATCTCAGTCAGAGCAGCACTAGGGGTGCAACAATTCACACCAGAGCCACTGGGCGAGAGAAGGAGAAAAACACACATACAGAACCAGGGTTGCCATTTCTGATCATTATCTGGTGATCTCTGCTGAAAAGCACTTGTGTACAGGCATTTGGTGAGGGCAGGATCGGGTTCAGCTGCCGGGGGGGGGGGCACACACTGCTGAATAGCCTGCTGACACTCGTGCTTAGGCTCACACAAGAACAACAGTCAATTGGACAAGGTACCAGAGAACTGGTGGCACCTACCAACCTTATCTTAGAATGAATCAGTGCCTGAAGGAGAGGGAAAAAAAGAAATGTACCTATGGGATGTATGGCAATCATAACAGGCAATGCTGAGGCTTGAGAAAACCAAGCAATCTTAGCTGCCTTCCTGACTACTTACTTGACTCAACTGAGGAGGAAGGGTGCATTACCTCAAAGCCCACCCAAGCACTAACGACAGACCACCCAAGCACTAACGACAGACCACCCAAGCACTAACGACAGACCACCCAAGCACTAACGACAGACCACAGTATCATCTGAGCCACTGCAGGATCAGTCCCCTCTCCGCATGCTCAACCTTCGACTCTTGCCAAACGACCTCAACTAGTCGCGCAAATCGTTAAACTTTATACATTTTTTAAATTTATAGTGCTCTTTAAACGTGCATTATAGTGTTTGCAAGTGTTCTACAACTCAATTAGGAAATAAAAGTACTTCACATTGAAATTTTTCAGAATCTGTCATACTTAATGCTGTAGTTGAAGATAATCCAGTAGTTTCTTTAAACACTCCATTTGCATTTGGCACTGTCTTACACAGAATCCATCAACAAACATATTTATACTTGGTGGGTAATTTATTTTCATATGGTGAAGTATCGTGAAAACGTGTATTTCGCCAACAGACAAAACTTAAAGCTTTTGGTCAGTTTCACTAAGCTTGAACTTGCTATCCTAGAATTATCCTGGATTTAGCATTGCACCACTGCTTTCCCAGAACAAACACACATATTTACTTGTTTATTATTGGTTTGAACATTTTAGTACAACGAACATTATTTCACGATCAAACTTTCCAAGTCTTTTCCAATATCTTTGACTAAAGATCAGGTCTATTTTAGGAGTAAGAGTTTCTCATATACACGAATAGAGAAGTGGAATCCTGGCCAACCACAGGATGCTGCCCAGAGTTCTCCACATAGTGAGCTTCCAATATTAGCTGTACCATCAAGCTGAGTTGCAGAGTGAAACCTAGATGCTCTTCCACCGGAGGGAGGGGGTAAGTATTAGTAAATGAACTAACTTTTGTGCATCTCCTGCTGTTTCATTACACAGCAGCAGAGGACTGAGAACAAGTCTGTTTTCTCAGCTGGGGAACAGCGCAGGAACACTCGAAGAGGAGATGGGGAGAAACCCCCCCCCCCAAAAAATAACGGGGAGTAATTTTAATCTAATAAAATGGAAAATGAAATTGGACAGGGTGTAAAATGGGTGGCCGATTCGATCCCATCAGTTGTCTGTTGCACAGGCTAAGTTAAAATTACCCCCAATTTTTCCCACTCTCAGACAACTTCACAAAGAATAAACTGAAAGCAAATTCATCAATACATGTAAAGCTGAAAGAATACAACAGAGCTTACCAAGGTGATTTACACCCAATTGCATTTCAAATCCATCTTGTGTTTTCCAGTGAGGACATCTCATAATACCGGCATTATTAATTAACACATCTATATTCTCTTCCTCTAAATAAAGAAAAAAATAATTTAGGAGTTTTGAATTTCAGGCAAATTTACAAAAAGTGTACTCTGCAGGAGTTTTCATTGATACTCATGAGATGTAAACTATACCCTTAAATGTGATTACAGTAGCAATTCAATACAATCTATGATGCTCTAAGTTTTCCCACCAGTCCTTGCATAAGTTCCTTTTATCAGCTAAGGAGCTACTTTACCCCGACCGGGATCCACAATGGGAGTGTTTAAAGGTTTAGTTGAGGATTCATTTTTAAATGTTCTATATATTGAAGTTAATATATGTTTTTAAAAAGATCAGGCAACTACTTCTGTATATTAACATATTTCAGGCGACACAATATCATTAGGTTTAGAATAGTTATGGAAAAGTACAAGGAACAATCAAATGTGAAAATACTCAACTGGAGGAGGGCTAATTTCAGAGAGTTGAAAAGGGATCTTGCCCAGGTGGATTGGAATCAAAGATTGGCAGGTAAAACAGTAAATGAGCAATGGGAGGCCTTCAAAGAGGAGATAGTTCGGGTACAGACTAGACGCATTTCCATGAGGGGGAAAGGAAGGGCATCTAAAGCTGGAGCTCCCTGGATGACAAAAGGTACAGAGATTAAAATGAAGTAGAAAAAGGAGGCTTATGATTAATGTCAGGTTCATAAAGCAGGAGAGAACAGAGCTGAAAACAGAAACTGCAGAGAACTGAAAAAGGAAATAAGAGGGGCAAAGAGAGTGTATGAGAACACATTAGCGGGTAGCATAAAAGGGAACATTAAAGTCTTTTATAAACATATAAATAGTAAAAGGATAATCAAAGGAAGGGTGTGGCCGATTTGGGACCAAAAAGGAAATCCTCTTGTGGAGGGAAGAGGCAGTATTTTGCATCTATCTTCACAAAAGAAAGGATGCTGCCAATGTCACAGTAAAGGAGGAAGTAGTAGAGAAACTGGATAGGATAAAAATAGATAAAGAGGAGGTACTTGAAAGGTTGGCAGCACAAAGTAGAAAAGTCGCCTGGTCCTGATGGGATGCATCCGAGGTTGCTGAGGGAAGTAAGGGTGGAAATTGTGAAGGCTCTGGCCAGAATCTTCCATTTCTCCTTAGATATGGGTGCGGTGCCAGAGGACTAGAGGGTTGCAAATGTTCCACCCCTGTTCAAAAAAGGGGAGAGGGATAAACCAGGCAACTACTGGCCAGTCACCCTAAAGTCGGTGGTGGGGAAACTTTTAGAGACAATAATCTGGAACAAAATTAATTGTCACTTGGAAAAATATGGGTTAATCAATGACAGCTGGCATGGATTTGTTAAAGGCAAATCGTGTTTGACTAACTTGATCGAGTTTTTTTAAAAATTCGTTCATGGGATGTGGGTGTCTCTGGCAAGACCAGCATTTATTGACCATCTGATTGCCCTTGAGAAGGTGGTGGTGAGCCACCTTCTTGAACTGCTGCAGTCCGTGTGGTGAAAGTTTTCCCACAGTGCTGTTAGATAGCGGGTTCCAGGATTTTGACCCAGCGACAATGAAAGAACGGTGATATATTTCCAAGTCGGGATGGTGTGTGACTTGGAAGGGAATGTGCAGGTGCTGTTGTTCCCATGTGCTTGCTGCCCTTGTCCTTCTAGGTGGTAGAGGTCGCGGGTTTGGGAGGTGCTGTCGAAGAAGCCTTGGCGAGTTGCTGCAGTGCATCCTGCAGCCACAGTGCGCCGGTGGTGAAGGGAGTGAATATTTAGGGTGGTGGATGTGGTACCAATCAAGCGGGCTGTTTTGTCCTGGATGGTGTCGAGTTTCTTGAGTGTTGTTGGAGCTGCGCTCATCCAGGCAAGTGGAGAGTATTCCATCACACTCCTGATTTGTGCCTTGTAGGTGGTGGAAAGGCTTTGGGGAGTCAGGAGGTGAGTCACTCGTCGCAGAATACCCAGCCTCCAGCCTGCTCTTGTAGCCACAGTATTTATGTGGCTGGTCCAGTTAAGTTCCAGGTCAATGGTGACCCCCAAGGATGTTGATGGTGGGGATTCGGCGATGGTAATGCCGTTGAATGTCAAGGGGAGGTGGTTAGACTCTCTCTTGTTGGAGATAGTCATTGCCTGGCACTTGTCTGGCGCGAATATTACTTGCCACTTATCAGCCCAAGCCTGGATGTTGTCCAGGTCATGCTGCATGCGGGCACAGACTGCTTCATTATCTGAGGGGCTGTGAATGGAACTGAACACTGCAATCATCAGCGAACATCCCCATTTCTGACCTTATGATGGAGGGAAGGTCATTGATGAAGCAGCTGAAGATGGTTGGGCCTAGGACACTGCCCTGAGGAACTCCTGCAGCAATGTCCTGGGGCTGAGATGATTGCCTCCAACATCCACTACCATCTTCCTTTGTGTTAGGTATGACTCCAGCCACTGGAGAGTTTTCAACCTGATTCCCAATGACTTCAGTTTTAGTAGGGCTCCTTGGTGCCACCCTCGGTCAAATGCTGCCTTGATGTCAAGGGCAGTCACTCTCACCTCATCTCTGGAATTCAGCTCTTTTGTCCATGTTTGGACCAAGGCTGTAATGAGGTCTGGAGCCGAGTGGTCCTGGCGGAACCCAAACTGAGCATCGGTGAGCAGGTTATTGGTGAGTAAGTGCTGCTTGATAGCACTGTCAACAACACCTTCCATCACTTTGCTGATGATTGAGAGTGGACTGATGGGGCGGTAATTGGCCGGGTTGGATTTGTCCTGCTTTTTGTGGACAGGACATAACTGGGCAATTTTCCACATTGTTGGGTAGAAGCCAGTGTTGTAGCTGTACTGGAACAGCTTGACTAGAGACGCGGCTAGTTCTGGAGCATAAGTCTTCAGCACTACAGCCGAGATGTTGTCGGGCCCATAGCCTTTGCTGTATACAGTGCACTCAGCCGTTCTTGATATCACGTGGAGTGAATTGAATTGGCAGAAGACTGGCTTCTGTGATGGTGGGGATATCTGGAAGAGACCGAGAGGGATCATCCACTCGGCACTTCTGGCTGAAGATGGCTGCAAACGTTTCAGCCTTGCCTTTTGCACTCACGTGCTGGATTTTGCCATCATTGAGGATGGGGATGTTCATGGAGCCTCCTCCTCCAGTTAGTTGTTTAATTATCCACCACCATTCACTACTGGATGAGGCAGAACTGCAGAGCTTTGATCTGGAGGGAAGTATATGGTGATGTCCCCCAGGGGTCGTTAGTAGGACCAATGCTCTTTTTAATATTTATTATTGACCTGGACTTGGACATACAGGGCATAATTTCAAAGTTTGCAGATGACACGAAATTCGGAAAAGTAGCAGTGAGGAGGATAGTAACAGACTTCAGGAGGACATAGACAGACTGGTGAAATGGGCAGACACATGGCAGATGAAATTCAACGCAGAGAAGTATGAAGTGATGCATTTAGGAAGGAAGAATGAGGAGAGGCAATATAAACTAAATGATACAATTTTAAAGGGGGTGCAGGAACAGAGACCTGGGAGTATACATACACAAGTCTTTGAAGGTGGCAGGACAAGTTGAGAAGGCTGTTGAAAAACATACAAGGTCTTTGGCTTTATAAATAGAAGCATAGAGTACAAAAGCAAAGATGTTATGCTAAACCTTTATAAATCACTGGTTAGGCCTCAGCTGGAGTACTGTGTCCAATTCAGGGCAGCACACTTTAGCAAGGATGTCAAGGCCTTGGAGAGGAGATTTACTGTAATGGTGCCAGGGATGAGGGACATTAGTTACGTGGAAAGACTAGAGAAGCTGGAATTGCTCTATTTAGAGCAGAGAAGGTTAAGGGGTGATTTAATAGAGGCATTCAAAATCATAAGCATTTTGATAGAGTAAATAAGGAGAAATTGTTTCCACTGGCAGAAGGATCGGTAACGAGGGGACACAGATTAAAAAGGTAATTGGCAAAAGAGCCAAAGGTGAGATGAGAATTTTTTTTCACGCAGCAAGTTATTATGATCTGGAATGCACTGCCAGAAAGGGTGGTGGAAGCAGATTCAATAGTAACTTTCAAAAAGGAATTGGATAAATACTTGAAGGGGAGAAAATTGCAGGGCTATGGGGAAAGAGCAGGAGAGTGGGACTAATTGGATAGCTCTTTCAAAGAACTGGCACAGGCACGATGAGCCGATTGGCCTCCTTCTCTGCTGTAAGATTCTATGATATATTTCCCTACATTATGACACGGTCTGCACTTAAAGAGTACTCCTTTGGCCGTGAAGCGCTATGTGATGTCCTGAGTGTTAATTGTATCCATGTGATTTATATCAACTAGTGTTAATTGTATTCAGGTGGTGCGTATCAATTGGGAACTCTCTTGTATCCATTTGTCAGAGAGCTGATCTGGAGTGTGGGGTGGGTGTAATGTGGAGCTCTGTGAATAAAGACTTGGAAGCAACTGAAGACTAGGCTCTAGTATTCTGTCCTTCATCACCTGGCTATCCAATTTAGAACACTGAGGTTGTGAAAGGAACTGCTCCTCAGACAACTACTTCAGCCTCAAGTGCCTGTGGATGCCCAGAGGAAATAGCCAACTTGATTAAAATAGACATTTAGTTTGCGACGATCAGAACAATGATGTAGTTACACCACTCAAACATATATTCATGAAAATGGAGTGGAAAAAGTGTAGTATAGAACGAAAGTAACAAAGAAAAAAAAAAGAATAGAATAGAAACTAATGTTACTCCAGCTTGGTAAAAGAAAAGCTAACTCTAAAGCTCGTTTTTAAAAAAGCTTTACATTATGATCAGGAATGCACTCCCTGAAAGAGTGGTGGAAGCAGATTCAACAGTAACTTTCAAAAGGGAATTGGATAAATACTTGAAGAGGAAAAATTTGCAGGGCTATGGAAAAAGAACAGAGGAATGGGACTAATTGGATAGCTCTTTCAAACAACTGACACAGGCACGATAGGCCGAAAGGCCACCTTCTGTGCTGTAAGATTCTATGGCCCCAAAATTTACAGGGAGGCAGGGCGGAAGCATGGAGTTCTAGCGGCCTGAATTCCCAGAAATGCAGGTACCGCGGAGGTACTGCTGAATTTGACAGCAGGAACTCATTTAAATATTTTCCTTCCGTTTCCCGGCGGACAGCCAGCCAGATTGAGAGGCTGGCTGACCACTGTACAGAAGGGCCTGCGTTGGCAGGCCAGTCGGGGGGGCGGGCGGAGACCGTGCATCGAAGGTCGGGGGGGGGGGGGGGGGCGGCGGAGACCGTGGATCAAAGGTCCGGGGGGGGGGGGGGAACCATGGATCAAAGGTCCGGGGGGGGAGAGAGACCATGGATCAAAGGTCGGGGGGGGGGAAAGAGAGTCCATGGATCAAAGGTGGGGGGGGGGTGAAGAGAGACCATGGATCAAAGGTCAGGGGGGTGGGGAAAAGAGACCATGGATCAAAGGTCCGGGGGGGGGGGGGGAAGGAGAGACCATGCATCAAAGATCGGATGGGGGGGGGGGGAAACCATGGATCAAAGGTCAGGGGGGGGGGGTGGAAGAGAGACCGTGGATCAAAGGTCGGGGGGGGGGGGGGGTGGGGGGAAAGAGAGTCCATGGATCAAAGGTCGAGGGGGGGGGGGGGGGGGGGGGAGAGAGACCTTGGATCAAAGGTCAGGGGGGTGGGAAAAAGAGACCATGGATCAAAGGTCCGGGGGGGGGGGGGGGGGGGGGGGGGAAGGAGAGACCATGCATCAAAGGTCGGATGGGGGGGGGGGGAACCATGGATCAAAGGTCGGGGGGGGGGGGGGGTGGAAGAGAGACCGTGGATCAAAGGTCGGGGGGGGGGGGGGGGGGAAGAGAGTCCATGGATCAAAGGTCGAGGGGGGGGGGGGGGGGAGAGAGGCCATGGATCAAAGGTCAGGGGGGTGGGGAAAAGAGACCATGGATCAAAGGTCCCGGGGGTGGGGGGGGTGGGGGGGAAAAGAGGGACCGTGCATCAAAGGTCGGGGGGGGGGGGGGGGGGGGGGGGGGAGAACCATGGATCAAAGGTCCGGGGGGGGGGGGGGGGGGGGGCGGGTGCCATGGTGGGTGGTGGAGACGGTGGATTGAAGGTTGGTGGATCGAAGGTGGGGGGGGGCATGGTGGGTGGTGGAGACGGTGGATCGAAGGTCGGGGGGGGGGGGGGGGGGCGTTGAGCAGAGATCCTGGATCAAAGATCAGGGGGGGGGGGTGGGGAGATGGTGGGGCATTGGATAATGGGGAGGGAAGCAGATTAGCTTGAGGGGCCAGGGTGGTGCAGGGAGCACTCCTTCTCCTCCTGGCCCACACACAGTGTTGGATCTCGCCTCCCTTCAGCTGCCGGTTTTCCCAAGCTCTGGGAACCCAGCCTGCAGCCGTTAAATTTAAAACTGTGGTAAAATTTGAGGCGTGCAGCACCATTAATACATTTCAATTATTGACCCATCTCTCAAGAGCAGGTTAATCACCCGCCACCACCCCCCAACCCACCTCCGTTAAAGCCAGAAGTGGGCGGGTTTCCGATATTTGAAATTTTATCCCCTCCCTCCCGCCCATCCTGTGGGTTAAAATTCCCCCCTATTCTCGAACAGTTCTTTTCTCAGCAGCTATACAAACTATAGTTTCCTCAATTTTAATTTTACATCATTAGCCATTCTGCAATTTTGTTTCATGGATAAAAGGCAAACATTTTTTTAACCAATAATCAAAAATACCAAATTAAATCAACCTGGTTAGAAAATAAGTGACCTGCAGTCCTTCAGTATAAATTAGTCATAAATGGTTGATGGAAGTAATCAACGTTTTACCTTCAGTTATTTTCTTGGCAAACTCTCTAATCGATTTAAGTGATGCAAGGTTAAGGTGCCTGGCATATACATGATGACTCAGGGTTTCTCCTCGAATTTCTCGAGCTGCTGTTTCACATTTATCGATATCCCGACATGCCATTATTACTCTGCCACCTACATAGAGAGAAAAGGATTTTAATGCAATTTCCCAGCCCTTGTTCATTACTGCTTCTATTCTCCTGAAAGTGTCAACTCCTGCTGGAATCGAAGCAGCCCACCGGTATTTCACTCAAGTGATCATTCTTCACGCATGAGCCTGGACAGTGAGTATTGGCAGGCTGTTGGGTTGTTGATACCATCATTGCGAAATTCAATCCTCTTCTCACCTGACATCCACATGTGTACTTTTCAACAGGGTTTTTAAAATTTATTCTGGGGATGTGAGCGTCTCTGGCATTTATTGCTCATCACTAGTTGCCTTGAGAAGGTGGTGGTGGGCCTTTTTCTTGAACTGCTGCAGTCCATGTGGTGAAGGTTCTCCCACAATGCTGTTAGGTAGGGAGTTCCAGGATTTTGACCCAGCGTCGATGAAGGAACGGGCGATATATGTCCAAGCCAGCATGGTGTGAGACTTGGAGGGGAACTTGGAGGTGATGATGTTCCCATGCATCTGCTGCCCTTGTCTTTCGAGGTGGTGGAGGTTGTGGGTTTGGGAGATGCTGTCAAAGAAGGCTTGGCGAGTTGCTGCAGTGCATCCTGTAGATGATACATAATGCAGCCATGGCGCGCCGGTGATGGAGGGAGTGAATGTTTAGGGGTCACTATATTGCAAACAAGACTCAAGGCCACTGAAGGCAATTGCCTTGGTTGATTTCAGCTAACTTAACAAAGACCTTGGACCTTCTGGTCTTTATGGCTTAGTGCTTTCCTGGGCGATACCAATACCCACAAGGCCATCAGGGAGCTAATGCAAGTATTCAGTAAAAATTATTCCATTCTACTTCACATCAGCCTGAACTCCTGTTTCCATTGCCAAGAGTGCAGGCATTCTGTTTCCAGACCATTACCATTTCATCTGCCACTAGCAGGTGCAAGGTGGCAACCAGCCAAGACATCTCTGTCTGATTTTCCTTCCCCATTCAGGAAACCACCATAGCCTCAATCTAGTACCTTCCCACTTGGTGCAGCTCAGTTTAAGACCTGAGTAGAATGAGAAACTGAACCTGTTTCTTACTAGTTGATTGTGCTGAGTATTGCAGCTTTAATGCTGCGCACCGCAACACAATCATTTTAAATTCTTTTAACTCTATTTGGCAAATTATTTTTCTCCTGGTTCTTTATAGGTCAGTCCTGCACCATTCCTTGACTGTTAGAGGCAAGCAAAGGCCTTTGAGCAGGGTGCCTTTGTACACTACTTTTGAGCTGGTCACTGAGGTATGCAAGAACAATGTGTGTTGACTCACCCTCTAAGTTTTCTTCTCTCCTTGTGCCTGTTGTTTGTTACCACCCCAGATGATAATAGATATTTACTAGTTCAGGAATAATATGGGGAATCTGCATCCTACCACTCAATGACACAATAAACTAGTAACAGGTCAAACTACAACATTACGAGTTTTTGACATCTTATTGCTAATAGATGATCATTCAAAATATCATGTCAGCCACTTTAACACCACATAATTTGTTAAATTAAAAAAGATCGCAGCACAATACAAGATCAGATGGGAGTGGGAATATAACTTTACTGAATGGGATCCTTTGGAAATGACTGCAATAATGACTGCTATCCGGTTACATGATTGAACTCTAAAAATAAGAGATCAGTCAAGATCCCACGCCTGTGAAAGCTTATAGCCTAGGATTCCCTTGTATTTGCAAGGATAGTACAATTGTTATTTTTGCTGTTATTCCTTGTAAAGCAATAATTTATCTAATTCTTCCCAAAAGGGATTATCTTCTGAGTTACATTAACTTCCATAGAATGTTTTTAAAATTCAAAATTACTATACCCAGGAGTAAAACTGGCCCAATCTATGCACTCTTATTTCCAGCTAGTAACTGAACCCTTATTACGCATAAAGTGAACTCGACATCTTCCCAAGGTGAAGTTCGAAGCTTTTGGCCTTTGGAAACAATGGCCTCAATATTAACCCCCCACAACGGGCAGGAGGGGGTCGGCGGGGAGGGGGTGTTAAAAAGTGAAACTCGCAGAGCCCGACCCCCACCACCATTTGTACAGCGGCGGATATTGCGGCATCCGAGTGTCCCTACAGTGCAATTGGGAGCCCGATTTGAAATTAACTCATGCTGCAGGAGCTGCCGGTTCCCCAAGGTAAGTGGCTCTTTCAGCATTCCGTGAGAGCCAGGAAGAGCAGGAATGCTCCCCCCAGGCCCCTCAAGGCAGCCTTAGACCTCCTCCAGCCTTGATCTTCAGCCTTCCCCCCAGCCCCCCAGCTCTCCCGATTGCTGAACCCCCCCCCCCTCCCCCTGCAATTGCCGGGGGCCACCACCAAGCGTCCCCGGCTGCAGGCTCCTGCCGCTAGTGCTCCCTCCCGCCGGCCAGGCTCTCCATTTGGCCAGCTGCCGGGTGGGAGGCGGAGCTACAAGGTGCAAATTAGGCCCTGCTGTTAAGATCGGCAGGACCTCCACGTTCCCGGCCTTGCCGGGTTCTTTGGCCATTTTCAGCCTCATCTGTAACCTCCCCGTAAATATCGGGGCCTATGTGTCAATATCGTTAATTAAGTTTGCAGTTCGTACCTTTCTTTCAATTTGTTCAAAATCAACCTCTTATGACTTGTAGGCATCAGGTTTTATGTATTTAGAGATTGAGAAACAGAAACAAGGGTAGATAGAAGCAGATTGTTTCTAGTAGTTGAGGGGTCTAGAATGAGGGCCACAGATACAAGATTAATTAAGAGATTTAGAATAGAGGGCAGAGAGTTGTGAGGCTGTGGAATTCACTTCCAGGGTTAGTGGTTGAGGCAGAAACTGTCAACGTTGGATTGGATAGGTGGATGAAAGAAAAGGGGATGAAGGTTTATGGGAACAAGGTGGGTAAATGTGATTAGGACCATTTGGTCACTTGGTGGGTAAATGCTTACAGACTGGTTGGGCCGAATGGACTGTTTTTGTGTTGTAACTTCCATGTATAACAGTGTTAATACTGTGGATTCAGGACCTGGGAAAAATCTGCATGCATCAAAGTTGTACACAAATAAGTTTGACTGTAGATCATATATTAATGCATAACCTTAACAATGGCATTGACAGTGATTCAAGGCAATGGAATTCCTTCCCCCCTCCCTCCCTGCCCCCACTTTACCTCTTCTGGCCAGCTCTCTAGCAGTTTCTTTTCCAATACCAGTGTTTGCTCCAGTTATGATTATAGTCTTTCCCGAGACAGTTGCTTTACTTGGACAAGTTCCACCAGTTGCATAGTCTCTAAAAAGTAAATAAATGATACAGTACTAGTGAGTAATTATGTCATTACAGGCACAAACTTGAAAAAGTACAACACATCAGAAATGTGTATAGCTTGCTGTGTTTCTAAAACATTTCTTTATTCAAATTGAAAAAAATCTTGGTGTAAGATTGCTATGTGTAATGAGCTAGGGCAGCCTCAATCCAGTTCCTAGTAGGCATGGGCCTATAGCACACAAAACTACACTTAATCTAGCACCAATTAGCAATTGCAATCAGAAAGGTCACAAATAGCATTGTGCATTCAGCAATGGGGCTAAGGCATGATGTTTGGACAGAGTAGATGGAATTTTGCACCTAGCTAGGTACCTGAAATGGGAAGAGTTCTATTGCCCACTGCTGGCCTTGGTGCCTGAAATGGGAAGAGTTCCATTACACAGACCTCACCTCGATGAATACAAAAAAAAGAAAAAAAGTAAAACCTTTAACTAAAACTTATTTAAACCTCATTTTCTCCATTTGTAGTACTTTGAACTGATCCCTGGACTCTGGTTTGAGAGAATCATTGGATGACTGCAGATAGTCCCATGGCTTCGAGCAATGCTCCTGTCAGTTCCCAGCCAGTAGGTGCTGCTGATGTACCAGATTAGGTAGAATTCCTGACCATTTTCCCTCTCTCAAATCAACCTGGTATCTTACTGTCTGCATTGCACCACACTGAAAGGCTTTTTAAAAATGCTTGATGGAGATCCCTCGATGGCTTAGTGAGTGAAGGTGCAGCCCAGCATAGTAACTAACAATACAGACCAGAAGTTCCCAGGTTCAATTCTAATTCTCAGCCAGGGCAGCTGTTGGAGTGCCATAATTGACCTTAACACCTTTGGCTAAGATGGGGAATAATTTAAAGCTTGATTTCCACTTCTGACTGCTATCCAGTGACCTTGCTGGCAAGTGCAAATGTATGGAAGCCAGGTGAGGGTGAAATAGGCTTGGCTGTCTCCCCGCTCCCAATTGAAGTCAAATGACCTCTAGACACTCAGAGTCTAAGCTCACATTTTGAGCAAGTTACTGAAAGGCTCAGTGTCCATTCAGCCACATCCCCTCATAAAAGGAAAGGAGAAAACTGGCAAAAAAAACCCCACCATGCCTTCTGGACTCCCCACTTTCCATAAAGATGGTGACTTAAGTCAGCAACCAAAAATTAATTTTATTGAGAGAAAAAAAAAGACTAACAAGGGACAGTCTAAGATCCACAGTCTGAACTTTTGACTAAAATACCAAGTTCAAATTATAATTTATACTAATCGTCAAGCTCCGACTTCCCCTGGCAGGTACTGTTTAGCAGCCTCAATGGAATTGCCCGAGGTGCCTCAAACACACTTCCTCTTCAATTAACTAATGGATAACATTGATGGAATCCATAACTTGGACCACACTCCACTTCTATCAAAAGAGAATAGTATATTTAAGGGAGGGAGAAAATGGCAGGAAAACATTAAAGCATGTGTCGTGAAGTCCAGCAAATAAATATCTGAGAAGCGCATGTGAAAAAATGAAATTCACCCAAGAATCCTTAATGAAATGAATCCAGCTCTGGTTAATAGTTTAGGAACTTTCTAATTGCAGGAATTGTATTTGAAAACTGGAGAATAGTAAATGTGATTCAGTTTAGTGGGAAAATGCTCAAGTACATTTTATGTCATGCAATCAATATTGCTCTAAAGAGCATAGATGCTGCAAGAGATGATTTTAGAAGCAATAAGTCACACTGTCCATGGCTCAGCAAGTTAAGACAATGAATAACTGAGTCATACCAGGAAGTTCCCAGGTTTGATCATCTGCCTGTACTGATTTCAACCACCACAGCATTAAGCAGAACTACAGTTGGCTTCTGTGCACCTGGGTTGGAGAGGCACAAGGCCAGGGCTGCCACTGCTGCTCATTATCCATAAACCCTTGCTAGAAGTGCAAATGAATATTGGATGAGAACAGGATCAGCTTGCGATGTCCCCTGCAGTCAAACAGCCTGACAACACTAAAACTTAAAAATGAATAAATTACTTTTTAGACAATGTAACGGAGGGCAGTTAATGTCCATGGAACTGTACCCCAGGACGAAGTCAAATACCTTCAGGAGAGGGAAACTGGAAGGAAGAAAAAAGTCATAACGGTACTGGAATTCGTTGAAGTCGTAACTAAATTAGTTCCATGAGGACTATCCACTGCATTTAATTTGCTTAGATTTTCAAAACCTATATATTAAAAATAGTAGGTGAGTCACAATCTTCCATTTCAAAATGCCTTGATAGCCCCTATGTCGATGTGGTCTAATGGAAAATCCCATTATAAAAGTGCCCACTTTTACCTCAGTTAACGCCTGTAGGTGGCACTTTGATAGGGTTTTCAATGTTAAGCTTTGCTAATGTTAGTAACACCATAACGCCTCATCTCTGGAATAATCCTGGTGAAATGAAGAAATCATGCCAGTACAGTTAGGCATCTTTTAAATTAAAAATCAAGGCCTCTTCAAACTTGAAATAGTGGAACTTCTTAATTATTTTAAAAATCAATATCTATTTATTGTTTTTAAAAATCAGCCTATTAAAATCAATAAAATCAGGATCTGTGCAGTTTTAAAAATATCAGAACCTTTTCAATGTTAGGAAAATTGGAGCTTCCTCATTCGTTGAAAAATCAGAGACTCTTATTTTCTGGAACACTGGAGGTGCCCCTCTCTTCAATGAGGTACTTTTCCAGCCCACCCTCCTTTTCCCATTCCTCCCCCCCACTACAGTTCTTTTTTTTTTCAAAAATATATACTTTATTCATAAAATTTGCAGCAATACATACAATACAGTTCTATCACATTCCAAACATACACAATACAGATTTTACAATTTGCAGGTTACATCAAGTACAGTTCAATGAAACACATTGGACATAATTACAGTTCATGACACTCTAGGCTGCCTCATTGCAATACACTCAATACACATTTTTGATAACAGGTACGTTACAGATTCTTTCCAGGTTCATTACAGATTCATTACAGTTACATTACATCAATTAGAATTTTACATTCTGCCCGAGGGGGTTTTTCCCTGATTGCAGCCCCTCGATATACAATGGCGGGAAGGCTCTAAACGGTTGCCTTTCCCCACAGAGCCTTCACAACGGCCGCACCCATCCTCAGTGCGTCCCTCAGCACTCGGTCGAGGACAGCTCCTTGTACTGGAAGACCAGCAAGTTTCAGGCAGACCAAAGGGCGTCTTTCACCAAGTTGATGGTCTTCCAGCAGCAGCTGATGTCCGTCTCAGTGTGCGTCCCCAGGAACAGCCCGTAGAGCACAGAATCCTGTGTTACGGAACTGCTCGGGACGAACCTGGACAGATACCACTGCATCTCTCTCCAGACCTTCTTTGCAAAGGCACATTCCAGAAGGAGATGGGTGACGGTCTCGTCTCCACCGCAGCCTCCTCTGGGACAGCGCGCGGTGGTGCTGAGAGTCCGGGAGTACAAGGATCTGACAGGAAGAGCCCTTCTCACCACCAGCCAAGCTAGGTCTTGGTGCTTGTTTGAAAGCTCTGGCGATGAGGCGTTCTGCCAAATGACATTGACAGTCTGCTCGGGGAACCAACCGACAGGATCCACCATCTCCTTTTCCCGCAGGGTCTCGAGGACGTTACGTGCGGACCACTTGCTGATCGCCTTGTGGTCAAAGGTGTTTTTCTGCACAAACTTTTCCACGAAGGACAGGTGGGGCGGAACGGTCCAACTGGACGGAGCGTTCCGTGGCAGCGTGGCCAGGCCCATCCTTCTCAACACCGGGGACAGGTAGAACCTCAGCACGTAGTGACACTTTGTGTTTGCGTACCGAGGGTCTATGCACAGCTTGATGCAGCCGCACACAAAGGTGGCCATCAGGATGAGGGCCGCGTTGGGCACGCCTTTCCCCCCTTTCTCTGGAGATTTGTACATCGTGACCCTGCAGACACGGTCCATTTTTGATCTCCAGACAAAGCGGAAGATGGCTCGGGTGACTGTCGCGGCGCAGGAGCGAGGTATGGGCCAGACCTGCGCCACGTACAGCAACACAGAGAGCACCTCGCACCTGATGACCAGGCTCTTGCCCACGATCGAGAGGGATCGTCGATTCCACAGTCCCAGTTTCTGCTTAACCTTGGAAATACGCTCCTCCCAGTTTTTGGTGCACGCCCCGGCCCCCCCGAACCAGATCCCCAGCACCTTCAGGTAATCCGACCTGACGGTGAAGGGGACAAAGGATCGGTCGGTCCAGTTCCCAAAGAACATGGCCTCGCTCTTGCTACGATTTACCCTGGCCCCCGAGGCCAGTTCAAACTGGTCGCAGATGCTCATCAATCTGCGGACCGACAGCTGATCCGAGCAAAAGACGGCGACGTCATCCATGTACAGGGAGGCCTTGACCTGAGTACCTCCGCTGCCTGGGATCATCACCCCTCTTATGCCCGCATCCCTCCTGATGGACTCGGCAAAGGGTTTGATGCAACACACGAACAAGACGGAGGAGAGAGGACAGCCCTGCCTGACTCCAGATTTGATCAGAAAGCTTTCTGATTCCCACCCGTTGATTGAAACTGCGCTACTGATGTTTGTGTAGAGCAGTTGGATCCAATTGCGGATTCCCTCCCCAAACCCCATTTTGGAGAGCACGTCCATCATGTACGTGTGGGATATTCTGTCAAAGGCCTTCTCCTGGTCCAGGCTGATCAGGCAGGTGTTCACCCCCCTGTCCTGTACGTAGGCAATCGTATCCCTGAGTAGCGCCAGGCTATCAGAGAGCTTCTTGCCGGGTACGGCGCAGGTCTGATCGGGGTGGATCACCACCTCCAGGGCTGACTTGACCCGATTGACGATGACCTTAGACAGAATTTTGTAGTCCACGTTAAGTAGTGAGATGGGTCGCCAATTTTTGATTTCTTCCCTCTGCCCCTTCCGCTTGTAGATGAGGGTGATGATGCCTTTCCTCATGGAGTCTGACATGCTGCCTGCCAGGAGCATACCCCCGTACACTTCCAGCAGGTCTGGGCCTATCCAGTCCCACAGAGCCGAGTACAACTCCACCGGTAAGCCGTCGCTTCCGGGAGTCTTACTCTTCTCGAAGGAACGGACGGCCTTTGTCAGTTCGTCCAGAGTTAGCGGGTGATCCAGACTCTCCCGCTTGCTGTCGTCTAGAACCTCCGTGATAGACGATAAGAAGGACTGGGAGGCTGCGCTGTCTGTGGGCTTCGCATCGTACAGTCCAGCATAAAAGGATTTGCAGATGCTCAGTGTGTCGGGCTGCGAGGATGTGACCGAGCCGTCCTCTTCCTTCAGGCTGCTGATCACAGAGCTCTCTCTGTGCACCTTTTGGAAGAAGCGCGAGCAAGTCCCGTCCTGCTCCACGGAGCGGACTCTGGACCGGAAGATTATCCACCTCCCCACTGAAATAATTTTATGACTCTCCCACTGAGATACTTACCTACTCCCCTACCCCCTCTCACATTCCCACTCCTTCCTTTGTCTTGGTCTAATTATTTCCCTGCCTTCTAACCCTGTAAACAATTTTACAACACCAAGTTATAGTCCAGCAATTTTATTTTAAATTCACAAGCTTTCGGAGGCTTCCTCCTTCCTCAGGTAAATGTTCAGGAGCTCCTTGAAGCCTGTCACATTGAAGAATTGTTTTGATCATTTTCCACAGGAAAGATTTGAAAAAAAGTTACTTTAAAAGGTTGTGTTTTATAAACATAGTGTATTTCTGCAAATTTTGAAAAAGTCAGTCTACGATAGTTAGTTAATATGCTAATGAGCTAGTTTGATGATGTTACCAATATTAGATGATTGAGAGAGATGATCACATTAACAACGAAATTGGAACACCAAGTTTGGAAAGGCAAAAATCTATAATTGTGCAACTGGGTGGTTTTCACAGTTCAAGTAAACATAGTACAACAATCTCACAGATCCACCCTTATGCTTTACTGAAATTCTAGTGACAAAAATAACTAGTGGCCCTGCTACTCAAATAAAAAAATATAATTGCATTCTGCAGTGCCTTATTGCATCTCTCAGCAATGTCCTAAATGTGTGATTCTTGCCAGTAACTAAATGTGGCTGCATGAAACTCTCACATGCCTACTATTAAACTTTGCTGAAAGCTTAGTTATAATACTAATGGTTTCATACTTTATGCTTTAAAAAGTTTATAGAAACTTATGGGTGGACCTGTGAGATTGCTGTACTACATTTTCTTGAACTGTGAAAACCACCCAGTTGTGCAATCATAGATTTTGCCTTTTGAAACTAATTGACTGAAAAAGTAAATTAGAAATGAATATAAAAGTGAGGATGAAGAAAGAAAATATTTTAGAATAAAAAAATTCCCTGAAATTTCACATTCTGCCATAGCCTTAGTAGTCTTGGTTGTCATGGGCTGAGACTTCCCTTCCCCTGGCCCAAGAATTCTTGTCAGCTGGGGGCGATGGGGGGGGGGGGGAAAGGGGAAGAAATTCTCCGTGGGCAGAGGGTTGTGGGGGTGGGGTTTTTCCTTACTTTCCCCTAGACCCCAAGATTCCTCTCAGTATGGGGGTTGGGATAAGCATTTACCTCAAAACAGACCGTAAAATTGTTATCAGCAGGGGATTGTGGTGGGCCACGGCTTCTATCCCTCCTCCTGGGTTTCTTCAGCACAGATGAAGGATGAGATGGCCCCCAAAGTTCCATTTTTCCACCCACCCCTTGGATATTCTCCTGGAAGAGGGAGGGGGGGAAAATTGGCAACACAAATCAAGCTATGCTTTCCGTGGCCGGGGTGGGGGGGCGGGGGAGGAGGAGGAGGAGGAGGAGGAGGGGTAAATACAGCTGTCTTCAACGAACAGGCCATGGCAATTTTAGAAACAGATAGCAGAATTTTCCAGTTGATAGGAAATGGTCTATGAATATGTAGTGAGGGAGGAGGGGGAAGGCAGAATATTGGGTTAGGCTTACTGAACTCTGGACAGATTGGGTTGCTGGTTCTTCTGCTGGAAGAAAAAGCCCATTAAAAAGTTACCAACTGGCCAATGCCTGGAAGCGTAGGACGATTCAGCAAAATTAGTTTACTATGTCAAGTCCTGTTTTTCCAGCTAACATCAACATGACAGATTTGTACTGGAAAACAGCCGCTAACAGTGCCACCTACAGGCACAACTGGTCCTGCAGGTAGATGTTGACAATTTTACAATGGATTTTGCCATAGATGAAGCCTGACAGAAGAGTTCTCAATGCATTTTAGAATGGAATGTTGCAACCCACTCAGTATTTTTCATACATAACAGATATTTAAATATACTCAGCAACTGATTTCTAAAAATACTTAGCAGTTTTGGAGAATGCAGTAACATGGGATGGCCAGGTTCTAAAGCTCTACCTCAGTGTGACTGGGAGCAATGACATCTCACTGATCAGATTAACATGGGAAATTCTATTACAGCGCTACCTATAGGCATGACAGGAAATTGTTACAGCTAACCATGGACATTTTAACATTGCAAATCTGAACTGGAAATGCTTACATATCAGTTTTCAATGCAGCACATGATCCATTTAATAATTTTAATATATTATAACTATTGATGTAATTTTAAACTAAAACACTTGTGAAAGAAGTATTGTTATAAAAACAAAAAATAGGTTCCAATGCCTCGGGCAAAGTATCGAGTCTAATCCAGGATCTGACAAGTATTTCTAGTAAGTTAAAAATAAGTACACGCAAGTCATTTATACTTATTAATATTTTAAAGTATTCTACATCAAGATAAATTGATATGGAATACTTAAGAACAGCCACTAATGAGAATTAAAAAAAAGTTTTCTCCTTTCTCATGGAATTAAGGCATCCACTAGCACTGAATAAATCTATGTTTCAGTCAATTCCAGATAATTACCAGCAGTAAGTTGCCAGTAAATTTCATAACTAATTCCTGCACATTGCTTGTGGCACTGAGATTGTTCATAATGACCCTTGTATTTATGCAATGGTGCATCTTTGACCTATTCGCAGGAGATCCCAGACTGCACTTTGCTCAGCAGCGGTCATTAGCTGTAGGCAACAAAACCCTAAATTTAGGGCACAGCAATTATTTTTCTGTCTTTGGCACAGTGCCAAGCTCTCCAGTGCAGTGGAAAAAGCTGAGACACTAACAGAAGCAAATTCAAATTCGAGCAAATCTATCTTAATCTATCACTATCTTAAATCATTGTGACATAAACATGCATTTTTTTTTGAACAGAACAAAACTTAATGAATTTAACCAAAAGAGATGGGCACCCTGTCAAGGTACAATTTTTCTTTGATATTAAAAACTGACAACAAATTCTAGTATATTTACTGGTGTCTTAATTCATTCCGTGACACAAGCAGGCGTCTATTTTTTTTTAAAACACAAAACTCACAAAACAATGTATTTAACCAAAATAATTGATGGGCACTTTGACAAGATGCAATATTCCTTTTATATTAAGAACTGACCACATAATATGAACACTTCATTGCACAGGGAGAGTTTATTTGAATTTTCAATAGTTATGGAGCCCATTTGTTCACAAAGGATGAATATTCATGTACTGAATAAAGTATTCACTTCTATGTTACAAGTAATGAGGCTGTGCATGACTCAACTATAGCATTAAATCAACACCAGTCGTTCTATTGTGCATGATGTTATTTTGCATGTGATTTTCACACAAAACTATTCACATTTAACCAAGCACAGCTTGTTCTTTTCCCTTTGCCACATGTAGAAATTAGGCAAGTGACAAAAACTGTTCACCTAGATGTTGCATGAAAATGTTCTGCTTAGTAATCAAGTAAATAGAATGTTTGTTGTATGGAATAAATAGACTCTTGTACTATTTGTAGTTTTTCAGGACAACAGCACTTTTTACACCTAATTTGCTCTATTCATCTTAAGAGAATTACAGCTGCCTTGAATGCTCAAAATAACTTGTTTTATGGGAAAGCTTTTTGGAACTACTATCTATGCAGGATCCTCTGTAGCAGACAATATTTCTCAACACTTCATACAGAACAAAATTTTTAAAAAGATATGCAGCATTGAATATTAAGATTATGTTCTTGTCAGTAACTTAGACAATAGATTTTTTTAAAAATTCATGTATTCTCAGATCCTGAATATTGTTGTTTATTCAGCATACTGGATCATCACACATACTTTAAGGTCTTTGGTTGATTTTTTTTCTCTGCACATAGGGAGAGGGCATCAACCAGACAACCCAATTAATTCTTCACACTCTTCCAAATTTTACTATTTCAGAAGTAAATCAAAACTGCCATTTCTGTTTTATTCATTGGTGATGGAGACCGTAAAGATTTTTTAAAATGTAAAAGGTTTTTGGTCAGCTACTTGTTCAATTTGGTGGAAGTATCACTTTGAACTAAGCTGAAAAGACTTCTTAGAGAACAAACATGTCAACCTTGATGCTTTGTCATTCAGAAACTACCGACCTCAGAGATGTATATAAAAGTGGGGAAGCAGAAATAGTACCTTGGAAGTAACAGTAGAGATCAGGTTTGCTATGTCTTTATCTGATTGCATGGTTAGCACAAGGACGTTCTTGCTTACACATGTGTCCCCAATGAAGACTAAGATTTTTTTTTAATCTATTCCTGATGTTAGCCTCAATTACCATTATTGGGGAGAATTTAAAAGATCTCCTTTCTCCTCAACAAGTTAACTCAACTTATAACTCTCGCCCTCCATCAGGAATGACAATTACCATGCCTTGACGATGCCCAGACTTGGGTTGGATGAACATGGGAAAGCAGTGCAACCCACTGGGTCAAGATTATACCATTTACTCTAATCCTCAGGATTCTTATTTAAGGGTTGACTATTTTCTTATCACACAAGGTGTTCTGTTGCAATGTGCTATGGGAGAAGACAAATGCTTCTTCAGGGAGATAGTGGAAGAAAACAGAAACATTGGCAAACTCTCAAGCAGAGAAAATTGTATCCCTTTAACTCAAAATCAATTTTAATCCAGATACTTGACTGGTATTGATTCAGGCTAGACAGGACCTTGATTCCCTTCTGAGAACACAAGCTGAACTACTTATACAGTTTGCTGATGTTCAATTTTATTAACAGGAACAGGGTGGGTTGTCTCTTCATCTTTGCATAGCTGTCAGACTGAAAGCACTATCCCCAAGATACGCCATTGGGATGGATTATTAGCCACAGACTGAACTGTGGTTAATCAGGTGTTTAGATGGTTCTCTTTGGATCCTTATAGATCAGAGTAAACTGTCATTGTGAATATCAACAAGAATTATCTGGGTTGCCTCCCTTTGACCCAGCTAGATAATGTTGACCAAACATGGCTGGTCTCTGCAGTTTCCTTGGAGGAACACTTCAAGCAATCAAACCCTTGCAGGGAGTAAGAACTCTGGCCCTGTGGCTTTTGCCCTGAATTATTTCCTCTGTTTTTTGAAGTCATCCGCCATACAGCCGAAGTGGGTGTACATCTGACATGCTGGGAAGCTTCAATCTCCTTAATCCTCAAAATAGGTTAAAAATCCAATTCAATGCGTCCCTTTCTGTTGGATCTCTCGTCTCAATTTTGATTCCAAAATTTTGGTATAGATTCTGGCTAATAGTTTGACTACTCTGATCATAAAACTTATTCACACTTACCATATTAGCTTCATCAGTGGGAGGCACACCCTGGGAAGTATCTGCTGTCTGCTCATGTAAATATAAGAACAAGATAAACCTTTCTTAATACTCTCACTTGATGCAGAAAATGCATTTGATGAGGCGGATCGTAATTTTTTGCAGGGAGTACTGAAGCAGACGGGATTTGGCACTGTCTTTATTGAACGATTATCCCTCCCATTTCAGCAAGGATGCTATCTTTCGCTACTGCTATTTGTGTCTGTGATTGAATTCCTGGCTGCTCAGATACACGGTCATTGGTCGCTTCTCATTGGCATGGAGCACAATACCTTACTTTACGCAGATGATGTGCTCCTCTACTGCACTAATGCCATTATTTCTCCACTATAGGCGTTCACATGCTTGGGCCTGTATGATACCTTGCTGCAGTAGAAGGTGATCTATACTGACAGAGGTCATGATAGATTTACTAATTATGGAGCTGATTTTCCTGACCTCTGCCTGCAGGGAACACCCATTTCCCCAGCACAAAAGGAAGAAGGGACTGAGACTTGTTTCACGGGGTCTGCACCCCATTTAAATTGCCCCAGGGATTTCCAGGTGTTCCACAGGGTATGGAGCTGGAGCTGCAGTAGGTGCAGGCATTCAAATGAGGCAAAAAGGGGGGTGTCCCCAGCCTCCCTTCTCCATCAGTAACCAGAAGGCCCCTATCTTGGAGGTTTGATATGCAACTGCTGGTCTGAGAAGCTTGCATTTGTGCTCAGTTATCCTCCCCTTCTTCCAGCACTAGTCCTTGCCAGGAGGCTGTGCTGCGGCCGCTCGCAAGCCATGTTACTGGTCCAGAACTAGGGTTGCCAACTCTGGTTTGACGTATTCCTGGATATTTGATCATATGGCATTCTATCATGCGATACCACCATTCATGTGATGCTTAATCACATGACATTTGATCACGTGACATTTGTCCACTGTTTGCAAATGTTACTGCATTTACCTTAGTTGAGTATCTCAGTATCACCAAGCCCTGAACAAAATATTTGACTTTTTGTTTATAGTGAGATGAATAAAATAATTTATGAATCAAAGAAAGAGCACAAAAGAAGAGAAAGATTTAAGGATAAGTAATGTTTAAATAAAAATGACTTCTACGATGTTTCTACAGTATCGACCGCAATGAGAAACACCAAGTAAATTCCACTGATTCAACAAAAACATCATTGATATAAGTAACTTCAAACAAAATTTTTCGTACAATTTTATTACTTTTTACAATGCACAGCAAGTTATAAAAATAATATATCAAACCAAAACCAAACCTAATTTAATTCACTGATTCCCACATCCCACCGCTGAAGCCCAGCTTCCGGGAGGTAAGGCTCAGTCCTCAGGGAGCAGCACCAAAGCTGCCTGACTCCCGCAATAAAACACAATACAACAGCGCACATCAGAGGCCGACATGAACTTTCCTTCCTCCTACCCCTTGCCCCTCCCTCCCCCAGTTTGTGTTGCTCTCACACTCTCCCTCCCCCAGTTTGTGTTGCTCTCACACTCTCCCTCCCCCAGTTTGTGTTGCTCTTACACTCTCCCTCCCCCAGTTTGTGTTGCTCTCACACTCTCCCTCCCCCAGTTTGTGTTGATAGAATCATAGAAAGTTACGTCACAGAAGGAGGCCATTTGGCCCATCGTGTCTGTGCCGGCCGAAAGAGAGCTATCCAGGTTAATCCCACTTTCCAGCACTTGGTCCGTAGCCCTGTTGGCTACGGCACTTCAAGTGCACATCCAAGTACTTTTTAAATGAGTTGAGGGTTTTTGTCTCCACCACCCTTTCAGGTAGTGAGTACCAGACCCCCACCACCCTCGGTGTAAAAGTTTCTCCTCAACTCCCCTCTAATCTTTCTACCAATTACTCTAAATTTATGCCCCCCGGTCACTGACCCCTTTGCTAAGGGAAATAGGTCCTCCCTATCCACTCTATCGAGTCCAGTCATAATTTTATATACCTCAATTAAATCTCTCCTCAGTCTCCTTTGTTCCAAAGAAAACAACCCCAGCTTATCCAATCTTTTCTCATAGCTAAAATTCTCCAGCCCCGGGCAACATCCTCATAAATCTCCTCAGTACCCTCTCTAGTGCAATCACATCTCTCCTGTAATGTGGTGGCCAGAACTGTGCTCAGTACTCAAGCTGTGGCCTAACCAATGTTTTATACAGTTCTAGTATAACCTCCCTGCTCTTATATCCAATGCCTCGGCTAATAAAGGAAAGTATCCCATATGCCTTTTTAACTACCTTATCTACCTGTCCTGCTACCTTCAGAGATCTGTGCACATGCACTCAGAGGTCCGTTTGTTCCTCTACACCTCTCAGTATCCTCCCACTTATTGTGTATCCACAAAGGAGGTTTAGGGGAGATTTAATTGAGGTATATTAAATTATGACAGGGCTTGATAGAGTGGATAGGGAGGACCTATTTCCTTATTGTGTTGTGCTCTCTCTCTCCCTCCCTCCCTCAGTTGCTCGCTCAGGACTCACGGAGTTTTTAGGTGATTTTCGTTGGCCTGGATGCCATCACCACCACAACCGGCAATGGAGCGGTGTTTCCAAATAGCGGGGAGACCAGCAGTGCCCAGACAACGCAGTTTGTTTGCAAGCCATGACAAACTGTAATGGCTACCACGCACTCGCGAACTGCGCATACAAGGACCGTTTCTCCAGAGTCGCCAGCAGCAGCACTCGAGAGACAATCGCCCATTTGGGAACCCTACCCTGGACAGGAAATAACAGTTTTCAAGCCTGGACAATGTCGGGGCCGAAGGGGGCCAGCTAAATCAATCCCTATAACCCTTAGATCTCTTTCCTGATCAGCATGCTGCACTACTGTTCCATTTAACATATGGAAGGAGAAAAATTCACAGGGCTATGGGGAAAGGGCAGGGGAGTGGGACTAATTGGATAGCTCTTTCAAAAAGCCCGGCACAGGCACGATGGGCTGAACGGCTGCCTTCTGTGCTGTATCATTCTATGATTCTTATAGATGCCCTCGTTTGGTTCCTTGCTCCTAAACTAATCATACTACATTTATTCACGTTGAGCTGCATCTGCCATCTATTTAGAAAGACAGATTTTTTTTTTCATAATCTGGTCACATTGTTTCTCACTTTTTATCATGTCTCCAATTTTGATGTAAGAAAAGAAAGACTTGCATTTATAAAGTGCCTTTCACAACCTCAGGACATCCCAAAGCGCTTTACAATCAATGAAATAGTTTTTTTTTAAAGTGTAGTCACTCTTGTAATGTAGGAAATGTGGCAGTCAATTTGCACACAGCAAAGTCCCAAAAACAGCAATGTGATAATGACCAGATAATCTGTTTTAGTGGTGTTGGTTGAGGGATAATTGTTGGCCAGGATACCAGGGATAACTGCCCTGCTTTTCTTCGAAATAGTGTCGTGAGATCTTTTACGTTCACCTGAAAGGGCAGACAGGGTCTCGGTTTAATGTCTAATCTGAAAGACGGCACCTCCCTCAGTACTGAATTGGAGTATCTGCCTGGATTTTGTGCTCAAATCTCTACAGTGGGACTTGAACGCACAACCTTCTTACTCAGAGGAGAGAGTGCTACCAACTGAGCCATGGGTGATATTATATAAAAAAAAAGTCCCAAAACCAACCGTTGTGATGCCCCGCTTGTAACCTCTTTGCAGCATGAAGAGTTTTTATTCATGGTTACCTTTAGTTTCTTGTGCTACATCAATTCTCCACCCAGTGCCATACTTTCTTATTCCATAGCTGTTAATGCATAGCTGCTCCATCTATTCATGCTTAGAATTTACCATATAACTGAATAAATATTTTTGTAATAAAAGGTGCATTTTATTTATGGTGCAACCATAAATATTTCCTAAACTAAAACGCAATTGGCCAGTCTGTATATAAATATTTTCTTTTCCTACCTTTTAAAATGATCTCACTTTATTTAAGGTTCTTTATCCCACATACCATTCCAGACTTGAGGACAAGTTGATGGTCTGCTTACAGGCTTTGCCGACGTCACTCTGCAAATAACAGTTGGCAATTCGAGAGCGGGCCTGGGAAACATCTTCAGATGAGCCTCTCTGTGTGGGAAAAGCAGCTAGTCCCCACCTGGAACATCTCCCTGACAGTCGGCAACAGAGTTCAGTTTCTCTATATTGCCCCTTCTCATTACTCCGTTACACCGGGAGTTGGTAAACCAATACACTTTTGTTAACTCCCTGTATTACATTTTAAAAATCCAAATATGAAAAACAGCAACTCCTTATGCACAACCATATCTTGATGTGCAACTGATATTTAAAACAATTTGAAATGAGTCATAGTTCCTAAATACTCTATTATGTATTAACAAGAGACATTTCAGTACTGCATACTTAGGGTTTGTTTAGCATTTAAAAATAAATCAAGTAAAACTAGGCATTGATTTACATCCCTACCATATTGAATGTTGCAGAGATAGTAAAAGTGCTTTTCTTTTTCGTGTATGCTTATAAAAATGAGTGGGGCTGGGAATGGAACATTTGCATTACTATTGGCATCTAGCATCAACATTAAGCCTTTCTGGGTTAAGTGCAGCACTGAAAATGGATTAGACGCACATTAGTGGGGCACAATGAAGGAAGCCTTACTCTGCATTTAACCAGAGCATTTCCCCTCCCCCCATCAACATTCCTATTTCCATACTAGTGATGGTGGTCTCGTCGGTTTTGTGCTGTGGATGAACACCCACTGGGGCCTAGGAGCCTTAAAGCAACAAAATTATAAATTTTGACTTTCAACATCTGTTAAAATTCGATTGGTAATATTGTGTGGTACATTTAACATTTGAAAAGCATATAGTTAAGAATTAAGATATCAAAAGTGTAAAAATTAATATTTAAGTTTTTATGACTTAAGCAAATAAGTAGTTAATACAAAGCTGGTCATCTGGTGGGTGTCCTTTCCTCACCTCTAATCTCCAACCTTTCATTTGCATCTCTCTATTTTATCACTACTACAATTAAGCAGAGTTGTGCCCTGTACTAAAACTGCCCAAATTAATGATGGTATTATATAAATGAGAAAAATAGTTTTTAAAATATACAACATAGATCTGGTTTATGGACTAAACTGGGACTTGTTTGCAAGAAAATTGTAAAGTAAGGAATCATGTCAAATTGACATCAAGGCAGCATTTGACCGAGTGTGGCACCAAGGAGCCCTAGTAAAATTGAAGTCAATGGGAATCAGGGGGAAAACTATCCAGTGGCTGGAGTCATACCTAGCACAAAGGAAGATGGCAGTGGTTGTTGGAGGCCAATCATCTCAGCCCCAGGACATTGCTGCAGGAGTTCCTCAGGGCAGTGTCCTAGGCCCAACCATCTTCAGCTGCTTCATCAATGATCTTCCCTCCATCATAAGGTCAGAAATGGGGATGTTCGCTGATGATTGCAGTGTTCAGTTCCATTCGCAACCCCTCAAATAATGAAGCAGTTCGAGCCCGCATGCAGCATGACCTGGACAACATCCAGGCTTGGGCTCATAAGTGGCAAGTAACATTCGCGCCAGATAAGTGCCAGGCAATGACCATCTCCAACAAGAGAGAGTCTAACCACCTCCCCTTGACATTCAACGGCATTACCATCACCGAATCCCCCACCAACATCCTGGGGGTCACCATTGACCAGAAACTTAACTGGACCAGCCATATAAATATTGTGGCTACAAGAGCAGGTCAGAGGCTGGGTATTCTGTGACGAGTGACTCACCTCCTGACTCCCCAAAGCCTTTCCACCATCTACAAGGCACAAGTCAGGAGTGTGATGGAATACTCTCCACTTGCTTGGATGAGTGCAGCTCCAACAACACTCAAGAAGCTCGACACCATCCAAGATAAAGCAGCCCGCTTGATTGGCACCCCATCCACCACCCTAAACATTCACTCCCTTCACCACCGGCGCACTGTGGCTGCAGTGTGCACCATCCACAGGATGCACTGCAGCAACTCGCCAAGGCTTCTTCGACAGCACCTCCCAAACCCGCGACCTCTACCACCTGGAAGGACAAGAGCAGCAGGCACATGGGAACAACACCACCTGCACGTTCCCCTCCAAGTCACACACCATCCCAACTTGGAAATATATCGCCGTTCCTTCACCGTTGCTGGGTCAAAATCCTGGAACTCCCTTCCTAACAGCACTGTGGGAGAACAGTCACCACACGGACTGCAGCGGTTCAAGAAGGCGGCTCACCACCACCTTCTCAAGGGCAATTAGGGATGGGCAATAAATGCGGCCTCACCAGCGACACCCACATCCCATGAACGAATAAAAAAAAATTCAGTGATCTCTCTTCCCTCTAAATTTCTAACGCACTGTTCTACACATTCTTCATGTGCTAAAATCCAGACATACTGCACAATCTCCAACATTTTTTCCTTGGACCTCAAAACTGTGAAACTCTTACTTCCCTCAGTACTTCCTTCCTCCTGCAATTTAAGGCTTTAAATCCAACCTTGGTATCATCTAATGACTACACTCTGATTTACTCAAACTTAGTGAAGTCCCATATTAATTTTGGTAATTCATATTGGTTTCTCAATTAAAAAAAGGAACACAATTTCAAAACATACAAAATTGTGAGAAACAAAAAGGCTTAGAAGGGAAGCAAAATAATGCCGACGTCTCAAAACAAAAAAAAACTTTCTACATTCCTATTAGCACAGCAAACGGATCTTTTTTCTATAACCCACACCGATATAAATCGTTCTGCGGCTCCAGATTTTCAAAGTATAAATAATCTAGATTTAGGAATGGAGGGGAGTATATACACAAGTTTGCAGATGATACTGAGCTAGAAGGGATAGTGAACTATGAACAGAAAATTGCAGAAGGGCATGGATAGATTTAGCAAGTAGCCAGAACAATAGCAGATAAGTGCGAGGTAGTCCTTTTTGAATATGAAAATGGCAGATGGAAGCCAGTCTGAGTGGGGGTGGTGGAAGGGAGTAGATGGAAAAAATGTATAAAGGGTTCAGGTAACTAAGTCAGTAAAAGCGAGCTCACAAATACAAAAAGTAAGCAAAAACACCAATAGCTTCATTACAAGCACATAAATTATAAAAGCAAGGAAGCACTACTGCAATTGTACAAAGCACTGATCAGGCCTCATTTGGAATATTAGAAGACATTTTATGATCAGATGTGACAGATACACATGTACGTGACTGGCATGAGGGTGGGGGTCAAAGAATGCTGGGAGTAAGCCTCATGCCTACCCTGCACTGGGATTGCAGCACCTGCTTTTTTATGGCTAGGCTGTGCTGGGATCACTGAAGGCTGCCAGTATGCAAAAGCCTTCAAAAAAAATTTTAGTGAGGGCAAGATTTCCTGCAAGGTTTGGTCCAAACATGTGATGTTATATAAAATAGCCACATCTGCAAACTCACTTCTTGGTCTTTGAGAGTGAGCTCCTTAAAGGTGCATTTAGCTGGTTTGTGTGCGAGTGTGAGATGGTCCATTTTTTGTTTTATTGGGTTGCTTTTGTTACATTTTCACTTTTTTGCATTTTCTTCATCTCCTAGCTTCGAAGAGAGTTTAAATCTCTATTTAAGTCCCTTAAACTGGTAGAATGGGCAAATCTCTGGCCAATTCTCTTGCTCTTAGGGAGGTAAAGGACAAGGAAGAGAGTTCCACAGGAATCTAAAAAGGCAGGTCCCACCAAATTAGCCCATAAAAACACCATTATGCTTTACTTCACCTCATCTACCATATATGCTGACCCATTCTTCTCCTATTACGGAAATCTGCCCCATACCAAATGAATTCTGAACAATGGAATGCAAAACATTCACTCAATGCACGTCTGTTATAAATTAGAGTCTCCCCTCACCCTACCCAGTGCATCCAGTTGGTGTCATTGATCTGTGCTTGCATGCAAGAAAATTGTAAAATAAACAGCTATGTTAAATAACTATTACTGTGCAATCCTAATATCTTGTATTTGTGTATTTATAGAAACAGGAGTAGACTATTTGGCCCATCAAGCTTTTTCTTGCATTTTGCATGTTTTGGGAGACATGGTGATCACTTATATTGCTATGTTAGGGCTTTTCTGACTTCACCAATTTGTTGATTGCCTCTCCCTTCCATTGTATGCTTTTTTCTGCAAAGAAACAGTCTAATGCATCTAACTTAGGTGAAATGACCCTTAAAACAGTGGGCCTGGAATCAGTCGAGCCAATTGGATAAGGTCATCTGGCCTCTGGCTTGTATCTAGTTCTAACTAATGTAATGTTTGTCTTAGATTCTAGCCCAGTGGGAGGAGGATGTGGTGGCTGACTGCATGATCTCAAAGAATGGCTCCTGGGATGGTGGTGGCCCTGTACTCCTTGTACAAGCTCATGAGGTGCCAAAGCCGGTGCCATATCAGAGGCTATCCTGAGTGTGTCCTTGCAAAGTGATTCTTGCACTCTTAACAGACTCCATTAATTGGTGTTCAGAGAGCAGCATACTGGTTGGCACTGTTTGCAGAACTTATTATCTGAGGTAGCCTTGAGCTGGCTCTTCCAGCAGCATGTGCCTGCTCCCCTGATGCCACCTCTACTTGTGCCTTCTCACTCAGGCCCTGCTTGATGTGGTGCTCCTTCCGCAAAGTCTATATCTAAATCCTCTAAAGTGGATATGGCTGCTACAGGTGGATTGAGTGCTGCAAGATATGCTTCTGTGACCATGTGTGTCTCTATCATATTATGTGACTGAGACTGGTAGCTCCTCAGGGACAATGACAAACACAACAGGCACCATTATTACTATGGGATCATCAACAAACTGTAACACAGGTGACTTACCAATATATGGTGTGCTATGATGCTGGGTGTATTCTAAGTTGGTGAATAAAGAATGCCGGAGTGCTTGAAAGACTAGGGAGACATAAAACAAGCATCAATTATGGGAGGTCCGTGACGCTTTCCCAGATGACCGTATCCACTTGGCTCTACTGATTCCAGGCCCGCTATTTTAAGGGTCATTTCAGCTAAGCGAGATGCTTTAGACTGTTTCTTTACAGAAAAAAAGCATACAATAGAAGGGAGAGGCAATCAAACAAATTGGTGAAGTCAGAAAAGCCCTAACATAGCAATATAAATGATCACCATGTCTCCCAAAACATGCAAAATACAAGAAAAGGCAATATGGGCCAAATGGCCTACTCCTATTTCTATAAATGTACAAATACAAGATATTAGGATTGCACGGTTATTTAACATGGCTGTTTATTTTACAATTTTCTTGCATGCAAGCACAGATCAACGACACATTCCCCCAAGTTACTCAATTCCAGAATTAATTCAGGTGGTTTTAGCACAAGGCATAGCTCTGCTTCTTAATCTACAGCAGTCCTGGACCTCATAAGGATAAGGGTTGTCGATAAAATGTATGCCAAAAATCAAATATTTTGGACAGTTCACCATGACACTTTTCCAACCTCCCTCCCAAAGTACATACACTTTCAATCTCTTTCCCCATCCTAAATAACCAATTTGGACCTTAAATCCAATAACTTTATTGCATGACAGATAAAACAAAGATGCAATAAAACAAACTGATTAATATGCCATTAAAAACAGTTGGAAAATACTGCATATGCACTTTGGCAACTTTCCCCACAACAGCATTTGATGCATTTACATCACTCAGCATCCATAATTCATGGATGTAATAATAGGCAGTAATAACAACTGTGTAGCTGCATATTACCACCTACCACTGATAATTCAATTTTTTTTTGCAATAAAAAAATTGAATTGTCCTGTAATTTGAATTAAACTTAAATGACTGCAAAGAAGGTATTTACAGCCAATAAAAAAATGTAGTAAACAATTTGAATTAAGTGACTTTGAACTGAGTAGACTGTAGATAGCACTTTGTATGTTGGAGAAAACCCATTGGGAAGATGTGCTGTTGCTTCAGACTGTTAACCACACCTGAGTAACTACTATTCAGATTTCAATCTGTTTTAAAATCTCAAAGACTTGAGAAGGATAAATAAAACGTGAAAATACACAGCAAGTTTGTCAGCATCAGAGAGAAACAACTTGCTGTCTCAGGGCGAGACCCTCCATTTGATCAAGCGTCTCTCCCAGGCACATTAACCACTTCCTTCCTCCCACCATTGGCTGAGGTGCCTTCAACCATCTAGGCTCTGGAATTTCCTCCCTAATCCTCTCTCTCCCCCCTCCTTCAAGGCACTCCTTAAAACCTATCTTTTTGAACACTGCTAATATCTCCTTCCAAAGAAGGAGCCATTTTTTGCCTGATTGCACACTTGTGAATGGGTCTTCGGACGTTTTACTATGTTAAATGCGCTATATAAATGCAAATCACTGTTGCTCTCTTTCAGGTGCTTACATTTTCTCTATTTTTAATTCGCAGGTTGCAGTTTTTTCCCCGCAAATACAACTACTGGAATTTCGTGTTGTTACGTATTACTGGCATCAGCCAGACTGCACCCACACTAAGAGGGCCTTTAAAGAGCTGCAGCACTTGTAGTTTATTGTCAGCACCTGGAAGAGAGGGAGGAGCGGATGAACATTACCAGCGACTCCGACCGAACTACTCACTTGACTAGAACTGTCCCGCCAATTACAGTCCCCACAACTGATATCGGCAATATATACTTTTTCATTGTTCTCCCTCTATAATTCTCCTAATCTGTAAATGCGCTCTCTCTTCTCTCGACTTCCGCCCGTCGCCACAGCCCCGAATCAAACTCCAGTCGCCGCCGGGCCGTTAAATTCAACGAGTGCGCGAGCCGCCTCTGGGAATCGACCAATCGGGGCTCCGCGAAGGGAAGGCGCAGAGGTCTCTGGGAGATGTAGTATTCAGTCAGGTCACTTCCCAGATTGCAATATGACCTCTACCTTTCTACTTTCTCCTCTAACAGACGTCACCACATATAGACTTAAAATAATAATTTGAAATTTAGGCGAGTAGTTTACCTGGAAGTAAGCCTTTTTGAAAGTGCTGCACTTGCACATTTTGAAACTTACAGGGGAAACAAAGTCAAAGGCGAATATATTTTATTTAAAGTGCTCCTTTTTATAGAAGAACGTAAGTATTACCTTAAATTTCCTTGACTTTTTTTTTAAAAACATGAATTTCATCATCAACCAGGAGATCCTTGATTAGAGTTTTCCTCCCTGCAAGGTCACTCTGATGTCAATTATGGGGATTATCCAGAGTGATTTTGTCACCAATAGTTGGGAGGTGGGGACTTAAAACTCGCCTGAGAATTACTTCAGAGCTGTCCGGCCTTGGGAAACCACACTATAGGCCGAGATTGCAGATTTCCGAGCCTGTGGCATAGTTTTCATGGTTAGCTGGCACTGGACTGCTTCTTAGGCTAGTTGCAAGTCATGACCCCGCTATCTAAAAAGAAAAAAGAACGACATGCATTCATATAGTGCCTCTCACGACCTCAAATCGCCCCAAAAGTGCTTTACAGCCAATGAAGTACTTTTGAAGTGTAGTCACTGTTGTAATGTAGGAAACGTGGCAGCCAAACTGCACACAGCAAACTCCCACAAACAACAGAGGTAATTGACCAGATAATCTGTTTTACTGATGTTGGTTGAGGGATAAATATTCTCCCCAGCACACCGGGGAGAACTCCCCAGCTCTTCTTTGAAATAGTGCCATAGGATCTTTTACGTCCACTTGAGAGGGCAGACAGGGCATCAGTTTAACATTACAATCCGAAAGACAGCACCTCCGACAGTGCAGCACTCCCTCTACTGCACTGAAGATTTTGTGCTCAAGTTTCTCGAGTGCGACTTGGACCCACAAACTTCTGACTCAGAGGCAAGAGTGCTACCCACTGAGCCGCAGCTGACACCCAATGGTGCCAGTCCAAAAACCACAGCGATGTTCCCTGTAATTTACATTACTATATTGGCTTAGCAGGGAGGGAGACCTTACTAAAAGGTCTCCACGTTGGTGACAAAATTAACATTTAAAAACATCAAATAAATTTAAGGTACGATTGTTATTTTGTTATATAAGAAGGGGAAATTTGGCTGTACATGTTTGCCTTCATGTAATAAAGAGGGCAGCCAGGAAAAGACACCAACTTGGCAACGTTCAGTGTGAAGGAAAAGTCAAATAAAGTAAATCCAGACCAAACTCAGGAAACTTTATTGATGATAACTGGAATAAGTATAAATTACAAATTTCATTTCACTTTTTGTAATTATTGAAAAGGGGTTCTAGATTTAACATGCTGAATGTCAGCAGAGTGAAGCTGAACACTAAGATCTGGCTGGTGAGAGTTGCTAAGCATATTTCACAGTAATGGGCTAAAGAAACTTGCAGAAGTGAAGTTGGAAGGCTACAGACAGCCAATAATTAACAGAAAGCAGAGTTTTCCTTCACTTTAAATAAAGAACTTGTAAGTATCCATAGTGTGGGAGGAAAAGGCACACCAATTAATGGATCCAGGGAGCATCCATTTACAAAGCAAAGTACAATGGAAGACAGACATTATCAGGTTTTACTAAATACCATTAAATCAGAACGGAAATCCGATGGTAACCATAATGAAACCTTAAAGGAGTTGTGATGTAGCATTCAGAATGGGGACCAGCTATCAATGAGTCTTACATGAAG
This sequence comes from Heptranchias perlo, assembly GCF_035084215.1. Classification (NCBI taxonomy): domain Eukaryota; kingdom Metazoa; phylum Chordata; class Chondrichthyes; order Hexanchiformes; family Hexanchidae; genus Heptranchias; species Heptranchias perlo. The sequence continues at coordinate 72,187,461 of NC_090332.1, forward strand.
TTCAAAAGGTTTCATCTTGAAGAACCACCTAAAACAGTTTATCTCTGCCAACAACTAGGAAAAGAGGTAACAACAAATTATTAATCCTGTGGCAAACCATCATATTATATGTGAGAAGAAGAAAGAAGATGCATTGCATGCTGGAACTGATGAGCAGCAGAAACTAGTTATGCTATTTTCAGCAGTTGAGAAGAACCAATACTACAATTTCAAGGTCTTGGTGGTCATCATCAAACAGCCAGTTAATTACCTAGAGGGGACTTTGAGAGAAATTGGTACCTACAAGAATACAAGAGCTAAATCCAGAGCATCATAATTACCCATGTACAAACAAAACTGAAAAAATAAAACTAGTTGATCGTGTATGGTGTTGCTCACAAAAAATAAAATAAGTTTTGCAACTCTTCGTGTGGCTGTCTCATTTCTTGTCTCACATTTTGTAGTTCTTTCTATCACTCTGCATCTTTCATTCTTTCAGTCTCCCTCTTTCTCTTAATGCCTCTCACAAACGTTTCTCTCATTGACTCTGTATTTCTCTGCTCATCTTTGATTATTCTCACTCTCTCTTCTCTTTCTATACATCCCACCTTTTCTCTGTCTCCTCTCTCTTCAAATGCCTCTCTTTTTTTGCATTTTACACTCTGCTTTCTCTCATCTGTCATGGAAACCTGGAGGCTGATTTAAGGACAGACATTTTGCATGTCTGACACTTTTTTATAAATGAGACAATGCATAACATCAACTACTGAATTATTGAATATATTTGAATCAAGTAAAGCTTTACAAGCTGTTTTTCTTCAAAGAATATGGTACAAGTTGTTAGACAATGTGAGTGGGCATGGTGGTGGTTGATTATTTTTCCAATGTCATAAGCCAGACTATTTTATAAGAGGGCAGTATATTTTTAAAAGTTAAAGGGAAATAAATTGGTTGCACTTTGGGGCCAATAATGAATGCTGGTGGGACTGCTGATTTTTGGGCACTGCACATGCCCCTAGTGCTCTGAGTATGTTTTTATTTGAATCAAGAAAATGCTTTATACCTTGATGTACAAATGTGTTACGAGAAGCAGCAGGGAAGAGGAGCAGAAACAGCCTGAACTGGAGCAGGAACGTCATGGGACAGTTGCAATCATGTGCAAATCACTCATGAGGTTGATACAGTTTTGTTAGGTATAGTATCAAGGGCTTTGGAGCAAAGGCGGGTAAATGGAGTTGAGGTGCAGATCAGCCATGATCTAATTGAATGATGGAAGAGGCTCGAGGGGCTGAATGGCTTACTCCTGTTCCTATGTTCCTTTGAGTGGCACTGAAGGCTTGTACATATGTAGATACCCCAACTGAGGCAGTTGAAGAACCCGGGAAATGTTGGAAATAAAATACTGTGCTGAAACGATAACCAAAAAAAGGAAGTATCTTGAACAAAAAGCACTCACTGTAGACTTTACTTCCCCTATAAAATGACTCGGAGGTTTCTTCCAACTGATGAAATAACTTCTGAACTGGCAATGAATGTGTTGTTCAGTAACTAGCATTGAACCTGAATCTTTTACACTTAAAAAAGAAACTCTGAATGCTGAAAATCTAAAAGAAAATAACCAAGAGGGGATGCTAGAAAAATGCACCAGGCCCATTAGCATCTGAAAAGAAAATGAACAGGTTAATGTTTCCAGTGGAAACTCTTTATCATCTTTAAGATGCCCTTCTTCATTCTTTTCCTGCTCTTGATTTGGAGCGAAGTCAATATGATAGACATACTGAATTTCTGTAGCTGTGTAGAAAGATTTTGTTTTCAAGCCTTTCAAAAGCTCCCTGTAATTTGGAAGTAACTTGGCACTTGGCAATGTCACTCAGAGAGGCCACAGGGTGGGTTTCTGTGGGAAATGGAAAAACGTTACAGTGTCGTATTATGGGGCACTTTTTTTTTGTTCATTCATGGGATGTGGGCATTGCTAGCAAGGCCAGCATTTATTGCCCATCCCTAATTGCCCTTGAGAAGGTGGTGGTGAGCCACCTTCTCGAACCGCTGCAGCCCGTGTGGTGAAGGTTCTCCCACAGTGCTGTTAGGTAGGGAGTTTCAGGATTTTGACCCAGTGACAATGAAGGAACGGCAATATATTTCCAAGTCAGGATGGTGTGTGACTTGGAGGGGAACGTGCAGGAGGTGTTGTTCCCATGCGCTTGCTGCCCTTGTCTTTCTAGTTGTAGAGGTCGCGGGTTTGGGAGGTGCTGCCAAAGAAGCCTTGGCGAGTTACTGCAGTGCATCTTGGGTCATTTTTTGGGTCTTTTCTGGGTCATTAACTGTATGGAGGAAGCAGCAAGTATTCAGACATTAACACCTCACCTCATAAGGTGTGAGATCCGTCAAACTGTTTATGTCAATGAAATAATTGTAATGTGAAAGGCATGCTGTGGCAGCCCAGGTTGCTCAGCTTTAGTTCTGGCAGGAGATCTGAACTCTGGATGAATTGGAATTCTCATCATCTATGTAAAAGATTGCATCTGAAAGATCTACCAAGACACAAACCGAACTGTTTTATTCTGTTTATTGGAGTTCTGGACGGGGGGAGTCTGTACATTGGTGTTAGCCTGTTTTTTCTCCTTGTGGAGCAGATGCATCCAGTTTGGGTTTGCAACATTTGAGTTTTCATTTTAGTCACTGGTTTTAAGGTATTTATTTATCAGCTGTTCTTTTTCAAAACAGAGTCTATCTGGAGTCTTCAAGAAATATCTGGACTGGGTTTTTTGATCCAGTTGCTTTGCGCCCACCCAACCCAGTGAGCACAGATATGAGCAGATATTCTGGCGCCAGACTCATTTACGTGTCATTGGCGGGCTCTTAGTAGTTTTTGTACCGCCCTCAAGTTGCCTAACTCAGATGGGGGAAGAGGGAAGGGAAATCTCCCATCTTGCCTAGTACAGTTGATTACTATGCAATTGATTGCACAAGGCAAGGTGACCCTTTAAAGTTTAACTCCTTCTTCCTCTATCTTAGCAACACAGGATGCAGGAATGCACTGGCACCCCAAGCATCCAACATTGCAAAGGCACTAAAGATAAGGCACTAAAGATATACCCCTGCTGTTAAGGTATGATTTAAATATGCCTGCCGAATTTTGGTGGGAATTTCCAGAGTGGGAACAGATGGCAGAGAGCTAGCAGAACAGCTACACAGCCCATTTCTGCCCGACCTTGCTACTACCAACTGAATAGGATAACTGTCAAAGTTAAAACTAACTCATCAAGCATTGACACAGCGGGAGAAGCCATTAGTAAAGAAATAAATAACGTACATTTATATTGCGCCTTTCATGACCTCCCAATACGCTTCACAATCTTTTGAAGTGTAGTCACTGTTGCAATGTAGGAAAACGTGACAGCCAATTTGTGCACAGAAAGGCCTCACAAACAACAAGAGATAAATGATCAGATAATTTGCTTTGGTGGTGTTGGTTGAGAGATAAATGTCAGCCAGGACACCAGGGGAACTTATTGATCTTCTTCAAATAATGCCATGGGGTGTTTTCCATCCACCTGAACAGGTAGGCAGGCCTCAGTTTAACATCTCATCCAAAAGACAACACCTCTGACAAAACTACACTTTCTCAGTACTGCATGTAAGTGTCAACCAAGCTTACCTACTCAAGTCCTAGAGTGGAACCCATAACCTTCTGACTAAGAGGAAAGACGCTACCACTGAGTCAATCTGATACTTGAATGAACTTAGTATAAAAATTTAGACAGGCCCTGTCATGTTATATGGCAAAAAAGAAATCTACTATAGACACCTTTGCATCACTGACAGAAATTAGTTTTAAAATGCTCAGGCTTTCAGAAGATGCATGCCACATGTGAGTTGGGTTATTGTCTTCAACAGGCCAGATTGTCTCAAGATGCTGTATTTATAATGTCCACAGCAAAGTCAAACCACAGAGCAATATCCATGAACACATCAGCTTGTGTGCCAGCTTTGGAGTACGCACTAATCATTCCATAGGATCGTCCATTCAACAACAACAACAACTTGAATTTATATAACGCCTTTAATGTAGTAAAATGTCCCAAGGCGCTTTACAGGAACATTATCAAACAAAATTTAACACCGAGCCACATGGGATATTAGGACAGGCAACCAAAAGCTTGGTCAAAGAGGTAGGTTTTAAGGAGGATAGAGAGGCACAGAGGTCCCACACTCAATAAAACCTGTGCTTGTACACTGTACACTATGAATATGAGTAAACATCCTACAATTGCAATGCAGAAAGGACTCAATTTCCCAGAATGCACGGAATACGGCAGCGCATGCGTACAAACTGCGCCCTTTCATCCTGTTCCTTTTCCGCGTTCGGCGAAAAAGAAAATGCGGCCGCCCGCATGCGCAGTTGTTTGGAGCTCTCAAGTTTGAAGACAACACACGGGAGATTTTTGTTATTTTATAGTAAAGGAGCGATTTTTTCCCCCCCTTCTCCTTCACAGCCAGTATTTGGCGCGGGGGGTTGGCTTTCAATATGTAACCGCGGGCATTCACACCAATAGAAAGGGAGTTTAAAAGAAAAAAAAAGAGATTTTTTAATATATGAGGTCAGCTGGCGATTTGCCCCCAACCCTCCTCCTTCGTGTTGGGCGACTGTTGATTTTTGGTCTCGAGCCGTCCCTCAGTCTCGAGAGCGAGCCGTTGGTTGGTTGTTGTCTCGATCGTCTCCTCGTCTCTCCGTTTGCTCCGCAGCCGAATGGTGTCCCCGGCGTGCGAGAGGCGAGCGGGAGCACCAGCGACAACAGCGAAGGTGGTGGGGTGGGGGGGAGGAAAGGGGAACGGGGAACGTTCACTTCGAAACTTTCGGGGAGGGGGAAGGGGGGGACTGTGACTGGAATGAGAGGCGGTCGGCGAACGCTTGAGGAGTAGGGCAGGGGAGGGGGGAAGAGAATAAGCTTGAGATCGCTCCGAGGAGCGGCGATCGAAGAAGAAAACGTCCAATCTTCTTTCTGAGTTGAAAAGGCTGCGGGTGCGCGCCCGGAGGCAGCACCATGCAGCAGCCGCCGCAACAGCAGTACGATTTCTCCACTGAGGACAATGCACTCAAATGGCGGGGTCTGCTCGTCGCTGCTCTACGGAAGGTAAAGCCTGCCCCAAAGGTCTTGTATGGGCTTAAATATTACATAATGCAATTACGAGATTATTGCAATGTGTTTTTTTTATCGGAAACTGCATTGTGAAATGCGAAGCTTGGCGTACCGACACATCGACTTGACATTTTGATTTTTTTTTGTCAGCAGTTTTTTAAAAATACAGTTTTTACGAGCTTATTGCAGTATAGCACTTATATGTTTCGTTAGTGGGAATGGAGAACTGTTTTGAAAGGAATGTGTCGTTTCCTCTACTGCTGTCAGCTGTTCAACAGATAAGTTGCATGTTAATTTAGTGAATTTGTCCTTTTGCAATAGTGTACAGTAGGTTTGGGTAATTTTGCTGATATGGCATTCTCCTTCGAGAACAACTTTTTCTGTGCAATATTTGAGTCCAGCCATCGTGATCTCACGGTATTATTAGCCTTCGTAAGTCACCCTTTTGATCTACAATTTAAGTCAAGTTTTACCTCTGATCTGTTTTGGTCCTCTTCCTAGTACAAATAATGTGTTCCTTGTGGTTATTACATTGTCAATTACATTTGTTCGAGGAAGGGGGGGGGGTGTTTTGGAACCATTTAAATCAGTTGTTGACAAGGTGGATCATGTGGTTTTGCTGTGGGTTTCTGGACAGTGAATAGCATAAAAGTGAATGTGGGACTGAGATTTCAGATTCTGCCCCTTGTGCGTCTCCTTTTTAGCGGAGAGTCCGATTTAAGACTATGACTGAAAATGCAGCCTGATGTTTGGAGGGGGCAGTTGTACAGGCGAGATAAATCTATAGGGAACAGAGGAGGTAAGACACACGTTCCCAATCTTTTAGCCTTCTTTTCTTCTCTGTGCCAGGACTCGGTTTTGGAACAACATTTTGGTTAGGTAAACCTTAATTAAAAAACGCAAATGCAGCTACAGGAATATAAGTATGACTCCATGAAATGCACGATTCTTTATTTTATGGAATAAACTTCCTGATTGTATCTAATGGTTTACCCTGACACTTCTAAAGGTTAACATTTCACTTCTAGATGAGTAGCTTAAAGTAATTTCTAGAATGAGGTGTCAATCTGAATTTTTAAAATAGCGATCAGATTAATTTTTTAACATGATTTCTAAAACATTCCAATAAATATATCTGATCTTTGTCAGTGGCTTTCAGTCTTTTCTGTTTGGGGATGATCTTCGGAAATACTGTCATAACTTCTGAAAGAATTAAAACCGTGCTATGATTGCAGAAAACATTAGTATATAATAATGGAAATAATGTGCTACAAAAATATAAAAGTACAAGAAATACAGAATTCTTGAGTCACTGTGTTCTCAGCATGTAGTATGCCTGGCCCCAGTTGGATGGAAATTTGATTGCTTTTCAGACCCTCTGGGATCCTCTTGTGGACCTCAGTTGGAAAACCAATGGTCTCAATATTATCATGAATAGTTGACATAGAATGATTGGTGTAACAGTGAAGTCTATCTTTAGCCCTGCTTAACAGTTAGGAACTTTAATATGGTAGCTAATGGTGCACATGGCGGTGCATTGGGAGAGACTTTGAAGCAAGAGATAATTGTTCTTACAGCATCAGTTATAAATTGTTGCAAGGGAGAAAACCCTCCCATCCAGTCATATAGTACTTAAGCAAACAGAATAGTGTAGGTCATACAGTGCATGGCCAATCTTGCAATTACTAGTGAGTGTGCATTTAAAAATAAAAATGTGAATTATGCAGTAATTTCTAGAGTGAAGTCTAATTCAGAATTATGTAAATAGTAATTACATTAATTTTTTAAACATGATTCCTAAAATGCTTAGATTACATTCAGAAATTGTTCAAACTTTGCTCTCACTTTTGTATCCTCAAACTCTTTTGAATTAAGATAATTGGCAAAAGAACCAGAGTGGGGGATGAGCAGAATTTGTTTTTTACGCTGCAAGTTGTTGTGATCTGGAATGCACTGCTTGAAAGGGTGGTGGAAGCAGATTCAATAGTAACTTCTAAAAGAGAATTGGATAAGTACTTGAAGGGAAAGGATTTGCAGGGCTATGGGGAAAAGGGCAGGGGAGTGGGACTAATTGGGTGGCTCTACCTAAGAGTCAGTACAGGCATGGTGGGCTGAATGGCCTCCTTCAGTGCTGCATCTTTCTATGATTCTATACACATTTCCTTATATAGTAAATTCCCAATTAATTTCACTGATCTGCAAGTTTTACACCTGAAAAGCTCTTTTTTAATTTGTTTAACCAGAAGTGTTAGGACCTACTTCCATGTTTTAGATCTACTTTAGTGTGTGTTTGTGAAATTTCTAATAGAATTCTCAATCTACAAAGAATTAGGGCTGGGTATTCAGTTATTTTCCTTCAAGATTATGGGCATTTCTAAATTAATTAAACATCTTAAATGTAATTATAACTGTTTTAAAGATCTTGCTTAAGAATACCTGTATGGTATGTGTGTGTATATATATATATATATATATATATACTTCGATTGTCAAAGATTATCTTGATGATGGGAAATTGGTTTCTGTACGATGTTCAAGAAACTAATAACTGTCTCGGGGACATCAATGAAGAACTATTGAATACTTGGTCAGTATGTTCCAAATAAGTTGGGGATGGTACATACCCCTGCATTGAAAGTATAGAGGGTGTTCCTGTAATTCTCGATGGCCGTTGATGAATCCATAAAATCCCTGAAGAGTTGGGCATTGAGTTCTTTGGTTGAGGTTCTGAGCACTGACAACTAAGAGCAGGTATGTCCCTTGCCTCTGTTTGAGATTGCTGGAGTTGCAGTGGCATCTAGCAGACTAGCTATGGAACCATGAACTGGATAATTTATTCTTGGGTACTCAAGACCAGAGGGTTGTAACATCTATGCCACTTTGGGAGGTTGAAAGCATCCATGGGTTCCATCTTTGGCACAGGTTGTTTAGGTAGAATGAGTCTAGAGGAAATTAAGGAATGGCAGAAGCAGTAATTACCTCAATGCTAACAGCAATCGCTTGGTGCTGGGGTATTGATAGTCATTGCTGCAGGTTGGGGTTTTCAACACTGATCAATTTGGTACCGACTCACTCGAGGTTTGCACTGATCTGGCCAGACAAAGCCAGTGGTACAGGCACATTTATGTCTGTCTTGTCATGGTAGGAGATGTTAATTTTATTATTGATTTTTCAGCTCTGCGGAGACCCATTTTAACATTACCTCTCTGGCATTAGGGATCTGGAGAAGTGTGAGCTCATCCACAGAATTTTATATTTTTGTGTTGGGCATGGAAGATACTTAGTGGATTGTGTAAAAAAAAATCAAACAATTAAGAATATTTACAGAGGGAGCTAACCTGAAATTTTAGTTTTCAGTTGGAACACTTTTTTGACTGCATTTAGAAAATAAAAACACCAACAGTAACATCGTTGAAAGGTTAATTCTGCAGGTTCAGGTTTTGTTTTAAAAGAAACATAGTCAAACTGAAAAGCAGTTGCCCCCCCCCCCAGGTTTTTATAATGCTTTCGACAACTCTGATGTAACACACATTGTTTATGATTTTCATCGTTATTAGACAACTCAAACAAACATTTACTCCGAACATTCTTTTTGCATAACCACCAAATAATTTTTTGCAAGGTAGGAGTGTTTTGTTATAATTCATTTCCAACATGAACTGTATGCTGTTGCTTTATCTGTTTGTGTGGGGAGGGGCATTTTAATTAGAATTACTGCCATTTTACACACAATCACCACAGTTACAAAAATCCTCCTCATAATATATTTTGGGTTGGCTCTATTTTAAAAGATAACTACCCTTTCAGCTTGCCTCACATTGAAGATATCTTTATATATCCAGCAAATACTGTTTAAAAGAAAGGATACTAGATTATAAATGGGTTTTAAAAAATGGCTGTGGGGGTGGTAAGGTCTTTAAAACCCACTTCCACAGAAGAATGTGGAAAATTTATTAAAAGTCAGCAATCCCTCAACATTGAGCTATGGGATTGATAACCCAGTTATCTTAAGAATGGAAGAACGTTCATTAATTATATTTAGCTGATTATTTTCCAAATTAGCTAACGTGAAGAAATTTTCCATTCTCTGACTAAAATATGTAGTTTTTTTAATCTACCTTTCTGTCTCTATTGCTCTGAAGTGTATAAGAATTTCTTGGGGTGGCACTCCCAATTGTGGGAAGTGTCTGGCCTCTGTTTGACACTACTTATACTACAGGTGACGTGGTTTGAGATGAGGAATCAGTCGTGTTGAAAGGTTATTTGTGTCTGTGCCAGTCTTCTGCCAGTGCCAGACCTGGCCACTTTGAATTGTAAGATAAGTTACTTTCTGTCTGTCATTGGTTCCAACATGGACCATAACTTTTGGCTGCTCTTCCTCCTCCCGGCCAACAGGGAGGCAATATATCATTTAGGTCTTCTGGTCATGATTGCAAAAAAGCTGTCTATATCTCTGACTATAGAATCTCCCACTACTATCTCTCTCCTGTTATTGTAGTCTACCTGCCTCTCACCCTCAGGTAATTCTTTGCTTCATGGTGCCACAGTGATACTTAGGTCCATTTACCTGAGTTATTGTCCATCTCATACTTGTCCAAAGCTATCTATCTGCTGGGTTCGCTGCATCTATGAGTCCTGTCTTCCAGTGCTGTCCCTGTGGTTGGTCACCCATTTCTCTCTCTTATGCTAACCCTATGTTCTCAAGTGCCTCTTGGGTGACCACATTCTGGAGAGTACGATCTAGAAACCCCTTTCCATTGCAGAGTGGCCAATTGCACATTGAGCATAAAGATCCTCTATTTCACAGACTCAATTTTCCTAACATTTTACACATATTGCAAATGCGCTGCCTTTAGGTACACTGAGGATCCATGATGGCCCCAATTTCATATTTCATTACGAAAGTTCCCTTCACTACCATCCCTCTGTGTCGAACTATCCAACTTTAAAACTTTAGATCTTGTGAACCTGAATTTCCATGAACACCAAACTTTTGCAAGAATCAAACTCCCCTTACTTCATCCAAGTATTAATTATAGGACAAAATGTGTCCAAACGTATCTTAAAGCTGAACTCCACATTCTTCTGGTCTTTCACATGCCACTGCTCTCTAACAGCTGGAGAGCTACCAATGGTGGGAGGGTATAATTACAGCAAACAAGTTTACATAGGCCATTTGCATTATAAATGTGTATTTAGAATTTGTACTGGGTATTAAAAATGAAGATGGAATGTATGAAAATGGGGACTAAATTATATCTGCCTACCCAGGTCCAATTATCCCTGCCTTGGTATTGACTCCCTGTGTCCAAACCGATGGTGATTTAACAATATTTATATATTTATTTATTCAGAGAATAAAGTCACATGTTAAATCAACAAGGTGTACAGCATAATAATTTAACAAATGCTGACACTTGTTTAAACACAAGTTTTTATCTGAGTTAATCCTCTAAGCCTTGTATGTGTAATTGCTCTGATCACAATTTCATACACAGGTTTTATACCACAGTAGCAAAATTATTATAAGCATTTCTTCTGTCCTTTAGGATCATATTGCTCATTTACAGAACTGCACTTTACAAACAGTTTATTGCCAAAAGAAAATGCAGCAGTTTATATTGTGCACAAGGTTCTAGATTTATAACTGCATAGTTTATTGGAAGAAGAAGGAACAAACTCACATTTATACAGCGCTTCTCATGACCTCAGGACATCCCAAAGCGCAAATGAAGTATTTTTCAAGTGTAGTCATTGTTGTAATATAGGAAACATGGCAGCTAATTTGCATGCAGCGAGGTCCCACAAATAACAATGAAGTAACGATCAGATAATCTGTTTTTCTGATATTGAGGGATAAATACTGGTCAGGACATCAGGGAGAACTCCCCTGCTCCTCTTCAAAATAGTGCCATGGGATCTTTTATGTCCACCTTTGAGGGCAGACTTTAATGTCTCATTTGAAAGATGGATGTCTTATGTCCTTAAGAAACCTACAGAAGGACAGCGTTTAAATGTTGGCTTCAATTTTACTAGTAAGGTACAAATAGAAGAGCTGAGCTTTGTCCTCAAAGTTGGTTCTGTTACCAAGACCTGTTTTCACCTCCACAACATTGCCTGCCTTTGCTTCTACCTCCCTATTGCTAACGTGAAACCTGCATTTGTGTCTTTATAATCTTGATGCTCAACTTTTAATGTTTTCTTAGCTGACCTTCTGGCCTCCACTCTCCACGATGCCATGGCCTGTGCCCTCACCGGCACAAAAACCTGTAATCCCATCAACTCGGTCTTTTCTGAGCCCTACTGGGCAGCCCATACCTTAGTGAATTGACTTTGAGATCCATGTCCTTGCTTTCAAATCCCACCATGACCCTGTCCCACTCTATCCTGGTAATCCCTTCTAGCCATAAGTCCTTGGAGGCACCCTCCCACTCATTTGACATTCTTTTACATCTTATTCTCTGCTCACTCTGTTCCACAGTTGGTGGCCAAACTCTGTCACATGCTTCTGCTCTCTGGGCCTCCATTCCTAGATCCATCTGTCCTTCCATTTTCCTCCCTGCTTCCAAAAGCCTAATCGAAACCTTTCACTTTGTGCATTGGAGCGCTCCTCCTGATTTCCTTTTTTCTCTCACTTGCCCTCAACTCATGAGTTTTTTCCCCCCCGCTCCATGTAAAGTATTTAGAGTTCTATTTCTGTAGGTGAGGAGTGTTTTATAGATGATGTCACTTAAGGTTGGTAACTCACTGCATGGTGATTGGCAGATGTAACTTGAAGGTTTAAGAGTGGGTAATGCAGCACTCTAGAACTCCACTGCAATGTTTTACTTTCCCTCACCAATCTTAATCCTTTACCCTATCTCTCATGAGGGTAGTGATTTATGGGATAGAATTTTTTTAAAAGTGCAGCAATACATACTGCAGCTATCAAGCCACTATAGAGGCCAAAAGATGCCTTTGGACCTGCATTTGAATCTTCAAATTGACTGTCATGATTTTATTTTATAATTTTTTAAGCCAATAAACAAGCACACATACTGTTAACAATATTATTAAAGCAATAGTGAAGATTCCTTTTAAGCACTAGAGAAATTTTTGAATGTGGTGACAGCAAACATGTCAATGGGGAAAAGAAATCGAAACCACCGTATCCATCCTGTGGAGTGGTCTCTACTTTTGAGTGCATTCAGCATTTATTATCACTGAAACTGAACTTGACTGGAGTTCATTTGACTGTAATGTAACTTTTCATAGCCTAAGACTGCGTGGTTTCCTAGGGGAAGCATTATCTGATAAGTTGATTTGGAAGTCCAAGCCAATTCGTTGCTATTCTTCAAAACCACAATTTGCACCTACATGAACTGATGAACCACCTTTTGAGCCTCGAGACGTGTTCCTGCATGGAAAACTGTTCCTAAAATAACGTTGGCTATAACCAAATAGGGATAGTAAATTACAGTCATTGGTCATCCATTAGCCCTAATAGATGTTAATAGAGGCTTTTCTTGGGCCTTATTCTAAACTTCTTCTAATTTTGGATCTATTTATAAGACACTTATTAGTTCATACTACTTACCTCTGCACCAATTAGAACTGAAGTGTAGTATCCACTGTATTGATTATCATCGAGCTCTGGCAAGGAGTCAGGATGAAATGGTGATTTTAAACTTGTCTTTTGGAGGGTGTTTTTTTGCATTGGACTGTAAGACTAAACCCTGTAGCAAAGGTTCAAGTAATAGATGGGCACAATGTTTTAGATATTGTGTTCAGGAGATCTGCAAATGAAGATCAACTATATTGTATGGCTAAAAGCAAAAAGTGAATATTGTGCAACTGCAATTGCAGGTCCAAAGTGATTTTAGCCTCAACTGGTAATACAGAATGCACTCACATTTTTCGGCAATACCAGTTGATCTCCCGTGATGTTGGATATGGAGAGTTAAGACCAAATGCAGTATTTAGGTCAAGCAGGGTTAGAGGATGGGAAATAATTGAATTAGACCAAGATGAGTGAGGGGAAGGGGCAGATGGGAGGATAGAGGGAGTGGAAGAGAGGTGTGGAAGCAGGGGAAGGGGAGGGAGGTGGGGGGGGGGGGGAGGGAAAGAAGGAGGGAGAGGAGCAAGGATGGAGAAAGTGAGGGGTAGGGAGGCAGTGAGAGAGGGGGAAGATGGAAAGGAGGATGGATGGAGAGAAGAGGGAGGTGGAGATGAGGCGGAGAATCAGGCTGGGGAAGTTTATTGTAATCAGCTAAATGATGGTTTGTGGGAGGAGGGTGAGTGGGGAGATGTACTCTGATTTGGTGACTAGAACCCAGCCACCATAACAATGCTCACTGGGGATGTTGTTCAGTTGAGGCATGTGTGCTCCAATCACTTAATTGATGGTCAATATGGGGGTGGGGAGGTGTGTGTGTGTGTGTGTGCACGCGCGCTTTGATCACCAGAATTATAATATGGTGGGGAGTGTTGCTTGGCTGAAGTGGATGGGCTTCAATCAGACCAAGTAATGGTCTGTGAGTGGAGGGTGAGATGATTGGCTCAGTGGGGCGAGCAAGATCACTAAATTTCGACTCAGTGCAGTGGGGATGCCAAATGCAGGTTAGGGGTTTACTCTACACATTTATACCGATGGCACTCAGTTCTACCTCCCAACCACAGTTCTTGACCTGTCAGCTGTCTCTATGTTGTCAGACTACTTGTCCAACATCCAGTCCTGGATGAGTCATGACTTCCTGCAGTTTAGAATTAGGAAGACTGAAGCCATTGTCTTTAGTCCCCACCACGAACTCTGCTCCTTCTCACTAATTCTATTCTCCTTTCTGGCCAGTGTCTCAGGCTGAACCAGACCCCTTCACAGCCTCGGTATCCTGTGTGGCCCTGAGTTTAGTTTCAGACCCTGTATCCTCTCCATCACAAAGACTCTTCCATCTTTGCAACATGACTGCCTCGACTCTTATGTCAGCCCCTGCGCCAGTGAAACCCTCATCTAGTCTTGAAAACTCCAGCGCTTTCCTTGTTGGTATCCATTCTCCACACTCCATAAACTTCAACTTGTCCAAAACTCTGCTTTATGTATCCTGTTCCTCACAAAGGCCCACTTGCCCATTACCTCTGTTCTCACTGACTTACACGGGCATCCTGTCCCCAACGCGTCAAATTAAAAAATTCTTGCCTTGGTCTTGCCGCACTGTATTTACGCAAAGTCCTCCAGCCGTGCATCCCACGAACACTGTTCCTCTGACTCTGGCCTGTTGTGCACCTCTCACCTCCTCCTTTCACCTCACCATCGGCCCAGAGCCTTCTCCCTGGAATTCCATCTCGAAACCTCTCTCTCTTCCTTTAAAAACCTGCTCTAACACATCACTTTGACCGGGCTTTTAGCAACCCGTCGCAACCTCCTTTCCTGGCTTGATGACCGTTTTCTTATCTCTCGGTGCTAAACAAATGCTAGTAGTTGTCATATCAAGTGGCATCTTGGCTCAGTTGTAGTACTCCTGCCTCTGAGTCAGAAGGTTTTGAGCTCAAGCCTCACTGCAGAACATGAGCACATAATCAAAGACCTCATTGCTGTTTGTGGGACCTTGCTGTGCACAAATTCGCTGCTGCATTTCCTACATTACAATCGTGACTACGTTTCAAAAATACTTAATTGGCTGTTAAGCGCTTTGGGACATCCTGACTGTGTGAAAGATGCTACATAAATGCAAACCCTTTCTTCTTTCTAATTGTTGTAGTCCTTGTAAGAGTTCCGCAAATTTGAGGTCCATAAAGGGGGAAAAGGTTAGAATAATAGTATATTATTTGATGTCATTAAATTGTTATGGTGCATTAGGGGTAATGATTACGCAGGCAGAAAGGAAATGGGTGACCGCCAGGCAGAGTAAAAGGACTAGGCAGGTAGAGCAGGAGTCCCTTGGGGCCATCTCCCTCTCAAACAGATATACTGCTTTGGATACCATTGGGGGAGATGGCTTATCAGGGGAAAGCAGCAAGAGCCAAGTTCGTGGCACCACGGATGGCTCTGCAGCACAGGAGGGGAGGAATAAGAGTGGCAGGGCGATATTGATAGGGGATTCATTTGTAAGGGGAACAGATTGGCGTTTCTGCGGCCACAAACGTGACTCCAGGATGGTATGTTGCCTCCCTGGTGCTAGGGTCAAGGATGTCACGGAGCGTCTGCAGGGCATTCTGGAGGGGGAGGGTGAACAGCCAGTAGTCGTGGTTCATATCGGTACCAACGACGTAGGTTTCAAAAAAAGGGATGAGGTCCTGCAAGGTGAATTTAAGGAGTTAGGAGATAAATTAAAAAGCAGGTCCTCAAAGGTAGTGATCTCGGGCTTACTACCAGTGCCACATGCTAGTGAGTATAGGAACAGGAGAATAGACCAGATGATGCGTGGATGCAGCTTCTACAAGTATGTAAAAAGAAAAAGATTAGTGAAGATAAATGTAGGTCCCTTAGAGTCAGAAATGGGAGAAATTATAATGGGGAACAAAGAAATGGCAGAACAATTAAACACATACTTTGGTTCTGTCTTCACAAAGGAGGACACAAATAACCTCCCAGAAATGTTAGGGAACCAAGGGTCTAGTGAGAGGGAGGAACTGAAGGAAACCAGTATTAGTAAAAAAAAATAGTGCTAGGGAAATTAATGGAGCTAAAGGCTGACAAATCCCCAGGGCCTGATAATCTACATCCCAGAGTACTAAAAGAAGGGGCCCTGGAAATAGTGGATGCATTGGTGATCATCTTCCAAAATTGGAGGGTGGCAAATGTAACCCCACTATTTAAAAAAGGAGGAAGAGAAAAAACAGGGAATTACAGACCAGTTAGCCTAACATCAGTACTGGGGAAAATGCTAGAGTCTATTATAAAAGATGTGATAACAGAACACTTGGAAGGCATTAACGGGATTGGACAAAGTCAGCATGGGTTTATGAAAGGGAAATCATGCTTAACAAATCTACTGGAGTTTTTTGAGGATGTAACTAGTAGAATAGATAGGGAAGAACCAATGGATGTGGTGTACTTGGATTTTCAGAAGGCTTTTGATAAGGTCCCACACGAGGTTAGTGTGCAAAATTGAAACACATGGGATTGGGGAGAATATACTGGCATGGATTGAGAATTGGTTGACGGGAAACAGAGAGTAGGAATAAACAGGTCTTTTTCCGGGTGGCAGGCAGTGACTAGTGGCAGCGACCAGGGATCAGTGCTTGGGCCCCAGCTATTCACAATATATATCAATGATTTGGATGAGGGAAGTAAATGTAACATTTCCAAGTTTGCAGACGACACAAAGGTTGGGTGGAATGTGAGCTGTGAGGAGGATGCAAAGAGGCTCCAATGTGATTTAGACAAGTTGGGTGAGTGGGCAAGAACATGGCAGATGCAGTATAACGTGGATAAATGTGAGGTTATCCACTTTGGTTGTAAAAACAGAAAGTCAGATTATTATCTGAATGGTGATAGATTGGGAAAAGGGGAGGTGCAACGAGACCTGGGTGTCCTTGTACACCAGTCGCTGAAAGCGAGCATTCAGGTGCAGCAAGCAGTTAGGAAGGCGAATGGTATGTTGGCCTTCATTGCAAGAGGATTTGAGTACAGGAACAGGGATGTCTTACTGCAGTTGTATGGGACCTTGGTGAGACCACATCTGGAGTATTGTGTGCAGTTTTGGTCACCTTATCTGAGGAAGGATGTCCGTTGCACTCCCACCATGGCAAGAAGGTTTACCAGACTGATTCCTGGGATGGCAGGACTGACATATGAGGAGAGATTGGGTCAACTAGGCCTATATTCACTAGAGTTTAGAAGAATGAGAGGTGATCTCATCGAAACATATAAAATTCTAACAGGACTAGACAGACTAGATGCAGGGAGGATGTTCCCGATGGCTGGGGAGTCCAGAACGAGGGGTCACAGTCTCAGGATACGGGGTATGCCATTTAGAACCGAGATGAGGAGAAATTTCTTCACTCAGAGGGTGGTGAACCTGTGGAATTCTCTACCACAGAAGGCAGTGGAGGCCAAGTCATTAGATGTATTCAAGAAGGAGATAGATATATTTCTTAATGCTAAAGGGATCAAGGGATTGGGGAAAAAGCGGGAACAAGGTACTGAGTTAGACGATCAGCCTTGATCATTTTGAATGGCGGAGCAGGCCCGAAAGGCCGAATGGCCTACTCTTGCTCCTATGTTCTATGTTTCTTTGTTTCAACTGTACAACAATGCATGCTTGATATATCACTCCAAAATTGCTGTAACTGGAATAATTCAGTGTGGTCTGTTAATACCATTTCCATACTTGTAGTTACAGTTGAAGTATTTATTTCAGTATTTAGGCAGGAACTACATGTTAAAACATTTTCTTACTTGTTCTGTTAACTGTAAAGACTGTCATGTTTTTGCAGTGTTCAAATTTAGGATGGCTGATCAGTGTATTGTTTTTTTAGCTCCAGCTTTTCTGCAAGTTGCAGGGTCAAGAACTGGAGCAAAAGCAAAGATCCTTGGCATGATTACATAAGATGTGCTTTCCTGATATTGACCAGGGCTGTGAAAATTTGACTACTGCAACTTATCAGCGCAAGGATAAAAATGTTTTCTAAGTCGGAAATATTTTAATCGGAGACATTGCTATTTTAAGACTATTACAACTATTTCTGACAATGGGATACTGTAAAATTGAAGTGAAATGCCATTTTCTAATAGCTTTTTCAGTTTGCAGTCACTATTTTGTCATGGGTGCAATAGTTTTAGAAGCATACAGGGTCAAGAGTAGTCATATGGCACCAAAATTACCTGCTGTGGTTGCCTTACATTGGTGTGGAATAATGAATTCATATTGGCCAGTTTTACTTGACCAAGATGCGTATTTAACTAAATGAGGTCACTGATCTGGCTGCATTATAACTATATCTTGAAGCTGCTATTTGTTTTTGTTATGACCCCCTTCTCAAAAGCTCTCGTTTGCTCAGTGTCCGCAAATGGATCTTATCTTTGGAACGTCGAGTGTTGTAGATGTGTGGAGCATTCAGGGAGTACTACATAGAACATTTTAATATCTGCCAGGTCTTGTGGTATTTGATGTGTTCCACAACCTTGCACGTTATCAATATTTTTTGGTCGTTCATTTGGAATCACTAAATGGTGACTCTAGTTTGCATATCTACATTCTAACAAGAGCTGAGAGAGTCAGGAATATATGCACAAGGATCTCCTGCAACATTTTTTGTGTGCTGTACTCAGGGTTTGTATGTTGTGTGAAATACAGGTAGTTGTAGTGGGAAAATAATTCTACACAAATTCTGAAATCCTTGACTGTCTTGTACTGCACACCACAAGCCTGTTGTCTGCTTGTGTAGAAGTTGTTACTCATTCCCTTCATGCTGCCTCGGGAAGGTGTACACACTGGAAAAAAAGGTTTTGTTGAAAGAATCTTGTGATTTGTACACTGGTGTTTTGTAATTTGACTCAATGCTGATCTGCTTTTCAAACAATACTTCATTATTGTAATTTAAAAAAAAATAGCAATGCCAGTCTGGATTTTTAGAAAGTAAAAGTTCAGCTCCTATTGCTAAGGATTTTGGTGTCAGGATTGGATAGATAAATGAATGGTTTGTATAAAACCCACTTTTTGGGGGCATATAGGGGATCCCTGACCTATTAAGGCAACTCATTTTGACTGGCAGCTCAGTTGGAAGTTTTGGGACCAAGGTGAATGAGTAAAGTTTCTAACCATCCTTGCCCGCTGATTACTTTTTAAAAAATTTCAGAATATACTTTATTTCATTGAACTGTGTGTATCTTTAAGTTCTATGTAAATATCACAATTCCAAACCAGTACAATTCAAACCAAAAACACTACAGATCGTACACAAAGCGATCTCAATATTACAATTCAAACACAGTATTTCTTATGACTTATGGTGTACAATACAAGGTGGGGTGGCCTGTTCCCATAGGGCCTTTGCGTAGGTCGCACCTCGCTTCAGTGCGTCCTGCAACACGTACTCCTTGACCTTCGAGTGTGCCAGTCGGCAACACTCGGTCCTTCAGCTGGAAGACGGGCAGACCGAAGGGCCTCCTTCATCGAGTTGATGGTGTTCCAGCCATGGGTGATATCTGTCTTGGTGTGCGTCCCAGGGAATAGCACGTAGAGCACAGCGTCCTGTGTTACTGAACTGTTAGGGATGAACCGGGACAGATACCAACGCTTCTCTCTCCACACCCTCTGTGCGAAGAGACAGTCCATCAGGAGGTGAACGACGGTCTGGGAGGGCCTTTTTCACCGCCATCCAGGCTGCATCCTGGTGCCTGTTTGTCAGTTCTGGGGACGAGACATTCTGCCAAAGGGCATCAACGAAGGGGTTCCTCCTCAGGAACTTCTCCACCTGGGACAGGTTGGGGGAACGCTCCAGCTGGACACAACGTTCTGCGCCTTCTTGGCCAGCGTGGCCAGACCCAGCCTTCTCAGTGTGTTGGACAGGTAGAAACTCAGCACGTAGTGACACTTGGTGTTTGCCTACTGGGGCCCTAACACATCCTGAGGTAGCCACACTCAAAGGTGGCTATCAGGATCAGAGCAGCGTTGGGGGGATGCTCTTTTTATCCCCCCTCCCCCTCTTGTCTGGGACTTGTAAATGGTGGTCCTGCGGACGCGTTCTACCTTGGACCTTCAGACAAAATGGAAGATAGCTCGGGTGACTGTGATGGCGGAGTTGTGGGGAATGGGCTAGACCCTGGCCACATCGAGCAGCACAGCGAGTACCTCACACCTTATCACCAGGTTCCTGCCGGTTATGGTATTGAAGGTCCAGCTTATCTACCTCAATGCCTGCTTGCTTCGTATTCTGGTTGGTTGTTGCCCTCAACTATTAAGATTCTAGTGGATGTTTGGGAAGCCAGCCTTCTCAAGACGTAGGAATTTATGGGTAGTTGAGTTATGCGAAATAGATAAAGGGTCGGTATTTCATCAGTCTCTTGTTTGGATTCTTCTTTGTTACTGAACATCCACATGCAAATTTCTATGATCTATGGGAAAAATCACCATTAATACCTTTAATAAAATTGCATGTTTTGTTTCTATTTTATTCAGATGATCTTTCATTCCATTGCATACCACCCTATAACTTCTATCTTTTTTTCTCTTGGCTCCTGCTCCCATGTCTCCTCCCCTTCCTGTCACCCTTTCTCCCCTCTCAGAGACTTTGTTCCCTGCCCCAAAGCATCATTACTCTGCCTTCCTCCTCTCCTGTCCCAGGCTTGAATGTCCCTGCAATAAGCCCATTGCTACCTTTTGCCCCTCTCTTGACATTTTCAAAAGGGCCCATTAAGGCACTCCTCGCTGCCTTTTTAGGAGCAGCAACCCCAACAGCTCCTTCCTCCTTTCTTGCTGACCTTCCTGCTCAATATTCCCACTGAGGGCTAACCTTACCAACTGCCTTCCTGCCTACTCACCCCACCACCACTGTCCCTTTAGATCCTGCTACCTGATCAGCAATCATTGTACTCCAGAATCTCTGTTCGCTGGTCAACAAAGCCCTTGCCATCCACTACATCATTGTAGATGATTGCAGTGACATCTTGGCTATGACTGAAACTTGGCTCATGGGTGGTGACACCTTGCTCTCACTGAAGATTCTCTGCCTGGCTATAGGATCATCACTTGCCCCGCCACAGTGAGGGTGTAGTTCTAATGACCAAATTATACCATGATCTCTGTTACCTTCTCCTCCTTCCAGTTGCTCTTCCTTCCGTGTCTGCTCCTGGGGAAGCAACTTTTCCCATGTCAATTACAACTGCAATTTCAAACTCTCAACTGCCTAGCCTTTGGTCTCCTTCATTATACTTCTGCAGCCATCAATTTTTGCTCAATCACCCTCTTGCCTCTACCTTTTGGTATCCTTGTCCCCATTGAAACATTTACTGTCTCCTATCCTATTTGTTCCCCTTGATGTGGCCTCCAGCTTCGTTCCCTCAAATCCCAGGGGTGGAGATTTGAGCATATTGGGCGCACAACTGGCTAAGGCATCCATCACCCGATCTGGCTCACTCTCCTCTGCGAAAACAATGCACTACTCCCAGGATCATTCTGGAGAGCAAAGCTAAGCCTCCAACTTCATTTCTCCACTACAACCGTCAACATAGGCCCCTCTCTCCTTCCCCTTTAATCCGCATCTCCAACAACAAGTGGAAGGAGCTCATGAACTTGTTTGTCACTAAAATTGAGATTACCTGTTCAGCTGTCTCTACTGTTTTACTCCCTCCCCCCACCAACCCAAACCTTCCTGCAGGCTCCCTCCAGCCCGAGCCCTAAATCCATGTCTCTTGCTTCTTTCTCATCTCCCCCTTGTCCGCCGTTCACGAGACCCACCTCCTGTTACCATGACCCTATTCCAACTTAACTAATGACCACCTGATTTCCCTTCCTGGCCCCCATGCTTAGTTGACATAGTAAATAATTCCCCCTCCTCAGGTGCTGTCCCCCTGCCTTTCAAAACTGCTATCATCACCACCAACCCCCCACTCCTCCGACTTTGCAAATTACCACCCCATTGCCAACCTCCCTTTCCTCTCAAGAGCGTGAATGTGTTGTTGCCTCCCAAATCCACGCTTATCTCTTCTGCAACTCTATATTTGTTTCTGCCACTGCATTAAAACGGCCGGAACCAAAGTCGGGAGTGACATCCTCTGTGACTGTTACTATGGTACATTACCCCTTCTTACCCCCGTTGTTCAGTTCAGTGGGACTGCTCTTGCATGGTTCCATACTTTTCTCTCCAATTGTAGCTGGAGCATATCCAAAATGGCTCCTCTTCTTACCCCACACCCTTGCATCTGGAGTCCCTTAAGTATCCACCCTTGGCCCCTACCTCTTCCTCATCTATGTGTTGCCCTTGTGTGACATCATCTATAGACATCAGGCACTTCCGCTGATGTCATCCAGCTCTACCTCTCCACCATTTATCTCGATGAGTCCACTCTGTATTGTCAGAATGCTTTTCCAACCTTCAGTCACAGATGAGCTGCTGTTTCTTCTAGCTAAACGTTAGTCAGACCGAAACCATCATCTTTGGCTCTTGCCACAAAGTCTGTACCCGCGCCACTGATTTCTCCCTCCTCAGCCATTGGTTCTGGCTGAACCAGACTGTTTGGCAACACAGGCATCTTATTTGATCCTGATCTGAGTTTCTGTCCCCATACCTTCTCCATCACAAAGATTGCCTACTTCCACCGTGGTAGTATCGCCCGCCTCCACCCCTGCCATAATCAATCTGATGCTGAAACCTTCATCCATGCCTTGGTCACTTCCAGATTTGACTCTTTCAATGCTTTCCTGCCTGGCCTGACACCCATCATCCTTCGTAAACTTCAGCTTATCTAAAACTCTGCTGCCCGATTCTTATCTTGCACCAAGTCCCACTCACCCATCACCCCTGTCTTTGCTGACCAAACTCCTGGTGTTCAGCGCCTCAAAGTTCAAATTCTGATCCCTGTGTTTAAATCCCTTCATATCCTTGACCTTCCCTATCACTGTAATTGTCTACAGGTCTGCAACCCCTTATTTCCCTCCCCCCCCCTCCCCCACCCCCACCTTAAAAAAAGCTCTGCTCCTTTGACTCTGGCTTGTTGCGTATCCTCCTCTCCTGTAACCCCTCTGCTGCTGCACTTTCCTCCTCTGAAACCATTCTTAAAACCTATCTCTTTGACCGAGCTTTTGGTCACCCTCCTAATAGTTCCTTCCTTGGCTCAGTGTCCGTTTATTGATTGTGCTTTTGTGAAGCGCTTTGGGATGTTTTTTCAATGTTAAAGGTGCTATGTAAATTCCAGTTCTTGTTGAAGTTGAGATCTAGTTCTGAATTTTGACAGTAGTTTTTCTCTTGTCCATGCACACAAGTGTTCAGTTTTGTTGTACACTTTGTAATACACAATTTACCTCAGCACTTCTAGGCTTGGGTGGGGATCAATTAGCCAGGGCTTCCCCTCCTGTTTGCTGTTTAGTGACCCTTACTAGAAAGTGCACATACTTGGAAGTCTGTTGAGGATTGGGGTTGGCTGTGATGTTCGCCATGGTCACTTTCTGACTAGGCTGTCACATGAAGAATGACCATTTGGACGAGGTTCTAGAGGCTGCTGATTGCCATGGATCTGTTGCCCAAAAAGAGTCTTACCTTCAGGAGAGAAGGGAAGGGAAAGTTTAGGTGGAGAGCCGTTTCAGGACCAAAATTCCATACTGACTCATGGGGCAAGATTTTAAAAGAGAAAAATGGTTGGTTTGGGGGCGAGGGGGCATTTAAAATCGCAACCATTTTGGACCCGGCCCAACCTGCCCGCTTCCGGTTTTCACCAGGGCGGGTGACCAATCCACTCCCAGGAGGTGAATTGGTGATTAAAACCTTTCAAGGAGGCTGCAGGCCTCTATTTTTCCCAGAGTTTCCAATTTTAACCTCTGGGAGCCGGGATTCCTGGGCCTTCCCTTTCACGCCACGTGAAAGAAGGCGAGAAGCCCAGAAACTAACAGGAAAATACCTTTCTGGAACAGGAGTGCTTCCCCCGGGCCTACCTGCAGCGACCTCTTCTCCCCCCCCACCCACAACGATCACGGACCCCCGTGATGACCCCCTGATTTACAACCCCCCCCCTCCCCCCGATGATTGTGGACCCCCGATCCCGACATTCTCCCCCCTCTTCTCCTCCCCCCCCCCCCCCCCCCCCCCCCCGGTGACCCCTGTTCCCACTGGTGCCAACCCATGCCTGCCCATGCCCCCCCCCATCCATACAAAGACTTACCTGAACACGTCCTCCCCCTGGCTGCTTTTCCATCTGACAGGCTGGCCTCAGTCGATCAGGCTGGCCTGTCGGACGGCAAACCGACAAAAAAAAAACGTCCTTACATAAGGACGTCCGGATGATCTGTACTTCCGGGTTCCCCGTCCGCAATTTGACCCGGCCGACCCCTTCTCGGCTTGGGGTCAAAATCATGTCCATGAAGTCTGAGTGTAAGTATTGGGGTCATCTGAAGGTCACACAACCTCTTCTAGCATTTGTCTCAGAGCTTTTCAAACCAACTGTGTTTGAGCTGCTCAATACTGACAAAGGGATTAGAGCGTAGAATTTATGTAATCTTTGATTTCAGCATGGTTATATTACCACCCAAACATTTACCTCCAGCTTGACGCCAATCAAAATCCTTGTTCTCATACCAATGCATAGCAGGAGAAATGAGCTGCTTCGAGCAAACCTTTCCACCAATGCAACTGTTGCAAATGTAAAAGCAAATTATTGACTGAGAAATCCCTGGTCAGAATTTCAGAAGGATTCCTTCACTAATAGTTTTGCAGCATATGGCAGGGTGTGTCTTCTCCAGCCCTGGTACTGACTTATAACACATTGGCTTCAACGCCCATGTTGGCACCAGTAAAACCAAACTTTTCACTGGCACCACCCAATACTAGTGACTGTGTAAGATCAGCCAGCTCTCCTGAAGCTTGTGGGTTTTAACCAGAATTGCAGGACAAGCATCTTGCCTTTTCAGAGGAGGAGAAAAGCAAAGGTGAGGACTATGTCCAGAAGGGGGAGAAAAATTTTATAGTGGGATGTACCTCTTTGACCAAGTTTTTGGTCACCCTGTCCTAATATCTCCTTATGTGGCTTGGTGTCAAATTTTGTTTGATAACACTCCTGTGAAGCACCTTGGGATGTTTTACTATGTTAAAGGCACTATATAAATGCAAGTTGTTGTTGATCGAATTATAAATCTAACTAACATAAATCTAGCTCCCATATAACTCACTGAGAAGATAACTGCACATATTTCAATGTGAGGCACTATATCGATGCAAATATGATATCCTGAGGACAATAACACTGGCAGGAATTCCATTTAAGATCTACTTGAAATATCCATAGCTGAGGCATTCTCAAGATTCCAGCTCCACCTCCAATGTAATATGCCATCAAAATGACGTGGGAGTATCAGAACAATTTTAGCAGTTGCTTTTAGACCCAGACAGGCTATACAGAGTGCCCACTGTGATTGAAAGCTCATATTTATGCAGCTTGTCGCAGACTGTCCAGTGGTTTTCCATGTACATGCTAAATATGGAAAATCTGTATTGTAGTGACCCTTCCTTCAAAAGAGAAGTTTTAAAAATGGATAGTACAGCAGAACATTGCATTCTGAAGGAGAAACTTGTCTTGTGCTAAGATCATTGAACTAAGTTTCTATATATGCTACTACCCAGATTAGTACAGCAACTTTACAAACCTTTATTGCGGTTAGTGAATGTCCAGTCAGATATTGATGACATCCCCCAAACAGCTAAACTGTGAAGCAGTCCACTATATAGGTCTTCAATAAAAACAGAAAATGCTGGAGAAGCTCACTAAGTCAGGCAGCATCTGTGGCGAAAGAAACAGGGTTAACGTTTCAGGTCGAAAACGTTAACTCTGTTTCTTTCTCCACAGATGCCTGACTTGCTGAACTTCTCCAGCATTTTCTGTTTTTATTCCAGATTTCCAGCATCCGCAGTTTTTGCTTTTGATATATGTCTTCAATGCAGGTGTCAGGTCAACACCCATAGCTTTCTGCTGTATGGATGATTGTTGCTGAATGCCTAATTGACCTTCATGATCCTCAAATTTGCTTATTTGGGAAGAGAGCTCTTTGATGAGTAATTTAAAGCTTATCAGGCTGCATAAAGCACTAACAATGTATGAAAACTATCCTAAGCATGGTGCTTAAAACTCAACTCTGCTAGACCCAGTGTATGGTTATTGCACTGCAAGGCTCAATATTATGACTTAAGATGTTGGAAGATATAAAGAGCATGTCCCAAGTGTTAATATTGGGTGCCTGGGGATCCTGGTGGATGCCCATTTTAACCTGACTGCAATCAATTGAGACCATAATGAAGAGGGATGAATGTGCTGACTCATGCTTTGGCTGCCCTTTGATATCTCACCCAAGTGCCTGTTTTTTTTATATGTAAATCTGGATAGTCAGTGTTGGTACGCAATTTCAACTATGGCAACCTTACAGCTGAACCCAGTCCTGACATTGGTTGCTGTCCATTTGTGCGCACTTTCTAGCAGGGTCATCAGATAACAGTTGGGCTGGAACCTTAGTTGGTTTTATATTATTACCTCCCCACCAAGGAGCACTGAATCTAATTATAGAGCTCCTACTATCTCAACAAAGACTAGCTAACTGAGCACAGACTGGAGATGGAACTTCGAACTTCCATGATCTGCATGGCTTAGTACCACAGTGCATTTACCCAGTAAACCGTTGAGGAATTTAATCTATTTAATGATCTTAACCCAGTTGTCTATTTAGCACCAAACTTTACCCCATTCTGTGATTTTTAGTCATTAGCCACCGACTTGGAACCTTGTCTAAAGCTTTGATAATGAAGCCTGTAATATCAGCTGCATTTCCTTACAGTGCTA
The DNA here is from genome assembly GCF_035084215.1 of Heptranchias perlo. Classification (NCBI taxonomy): domain Eukaryota; kingdom Metazoa; phylum Chordata; class Chondrichthyes; order Hexanchiformes; family Hexanchidae; genus Heptranchias; species Heptranchias perlo. The sequence goes on from NC_090332.1 coordinate 72,214,035, forward strand.
TCTCTTGAATTTTTGTGAGCATAATGGAAGTCTTGACATTTTCACCCAGTGTGTAGGCCTTTTTTTCACTAAAACATTTGTACTGTGAAAAACAAGCAGCAATTTGTCTAGAGTGAGTATTTTGAGATACAGGGTGCAGTACAGTGGTTACAGGCTTGTCACTCATGGTAGTTCTGGTGGGAGCAATTTGAAATGATGGCATAGCATTGAAGTGTATTTTTTCAGTAGCATATTGGTACCGATACACCAAGCCTGCTGTAACATTATCTCTTGCCCGCCATGTTCGTAATATCTTTGTGTAGCACCAGCAAGCTAATTTAGCATGATGTTCCCTTTCCTGAATCTATGCTGACTGTCCTTGAACAGGTGTTCACCCCCATGATCCCTTAAAATTAGTTCAAAGATTTTTCCCTGCAACTACTGTTAAATTTGCCAGTTGGTACTCTCAAGGTATACATACAGGTTGACCTTTTTTAAATACTGAAGTCACGTTAGCAACTTTCCAGTGCTGAAGAATCTCCCAAATAAATAAAGCTGCGAAGATGTTAGTTAAAACTTGAATAATTTCAGAGCCTATCTCCTTTAAGACTCATGGGTGTATGTTCCCCAGACTGGATACTTCTATTTTAATAACATTGAATCCTTTTGTAACCAGACCTATCATTATTTACATAGTCTTTCATTCTTCCGCTGCCATTCCTGCAAATCTTGATTTCTGGTTTATCATGCTGAAGCTATGCCCTCGCCAGACTGCACCTGAAGTACCATGTATAGTTCTGGTCAATTCAATATTAGGGAGCCATCCTGGCCCTAGAGGAAGTGCAGAGGAGAGCAGTGTGATTGATTCCTGGTTTTGGAGCAAGGAACTAGAGGATAAGCTAGAGCTCTTCAGCCTCAAAAAGATGTCTCTGTACCTTACAGAGGTATATAGGAAATTTAATAGGATAGAGAAAGTAAATCTGAAACTCTTACTCGGTGAATATTGAGATGAGAATCTTTATCTTTGAATTCTAAGTTCCCACTTTTTAGCGGATCTCAAAGATAAGTACAGATAAGGGAGATCATTTAGTCCATCTGGCTCATCCTTTCATATAAACCTAATATCCTCCTGCATCACAGCATCTAACTGCCTCTCGATTCACTCTAGACTTTTTGCCTCCACCGCCCTACCCGATAGACCAATATAGGTACTAATCACCCCTTGCGTGAAGAAGTGGTGCCTGACATTAGTCCTGAAGTTACCTTTTACCTGTTTGTACCTATGACCTCTTGTCCTGCAGTCATGGTTTAACTTGAAATGATACTCAGCATTACCATTTTTATTCAATTTAGTATCTTGTATTTCCATAAGGTACCCTCTCATTCACCTCCTGTCTAAGCTGAAGGGTCGAAGTTTTTTGTTAAAACTTTGCCTCATAATTCAGTCCTCTGACACTAAGGATTAGATGCGTGGACTTTCTCTGTATTGCTTCCAGGGCTCAAATGTTTTCCTTGTTTCTCAGTGAACAGAACTAACTGTAGTATTCAAGCTGAGGCCGCTACAGCTTCAGTGTATTGGCCTCAGATTTACATTCTACTGATGTGGCAATATAACTGAACATTCTGTATACTCTGTTGATTGCTGCTGTGCAAGTAAGTATGTCCTCTATTTTTCTCTTCCAGTATATAAGATCTTGCACTTATCTGTATTGAATGTCATCTGCCCTGGTTCTTTCTCCCACTTGCAAATATTGCCTATGTCCTATTATTCATGAGTTACTTTGTGAAACACGATTATCCCCTCAGTTTAGTATCAGATGCAAATTTGACCAACTTACTTTGTAAATCCAGATCACTTATGTGGATCTGAAACTGTAATTGCCCTAGCACTGATCCTGGTTCACCCTAGTCAGCACATCTCACTAGGCTGATGTCACTCCCCTAACCAGGACCCATTGCTTTCTTTCTATGGGACATTATACACTTCCAAGTTTTACCTAGGATACCAATACTTTAAGCTTGTGTTGCATCCATTCACGTAGTACTTTAGCAAAGGCATTCTGGAAGCCGAGGTATTCTATATCATAACATTTTCCAAAGTTCATTTGGAATGTCACTTCTCAAAAAAAGTCAAGGAGGTTGGTCAAGCAGGATCTAGCGATTCTGAAATAGTGTTGGCTGCCACTTAATGGGTTACTTTCACATAGCTATTCCTCAGTTTTGTTCCAAATCAATTTCATTATAGTTAGTTACTGATCCTGGTCGGACTGTAGCAACATTTTTATCCTTCTCTGTTTAACCATTTGTTTATTGCGTATGTATTAAAAATCCATTAATGTTACTTGTGATGCTCTCAGCAATCTGAAATTAATTTGTTTATCTGTTTTGTTTCTCTTTTTATAATTGACCTGATATTACTGCCTATCAGGTTCCTTTTGTTGTTTAAAACTCTTTTGCATATCCTTTATACTTCTGTAAATGGTTCAAACACTCCTGGCATTTAGGAAAATTCAATTCAGAAGACTTAAATTGCTAAATGGAACAGCTTTGTTCCTTCGTTGAGAATACAGCTATAATGCTCCAGGAAGCAATGTCCCATACATAAGTCATGTGCAAACATTTCAAAGCAAGCATCTTTCACCTGGTTCACTAAGGACTCACAAAGCTGCTGTCTTGGCTTCCAGTCCAGACAGAGTGAAAATCTAGTTGGAGAGCACGCTATGGTGGCTATGTTAATGAAAGGCATTTCACTCGTTTTTTAAACTTTTGCCTGGAATTTGAATTCTTTTCTACTGTTTTTGTTTCACATATGGTGTGCTGCACTTTGAAAGGCTCCTTGCGTACCTGTGCAGATCACCTCCTCACACCTGTAAAATTCTTCAGTGTGAATTGCAAAGGATTGTAGGCCTAGACCATTTGTTTTCTATGTGATATTTCAGATCATTTGACCTGGGAAATTGCCCTGACATTTTCAGTCATTCCCAGGCATGGTAGGAGGCCTCTCTTAAGCTTCCAAAAATACTTCACAGCCAGATTTTTCTCTATTCTGGCCTGACTAGCAGCACTTTTGTCCTTCTGTGAGTATGAGCTTTTCAGGCCTCAAAGAACCATTTGTATCATTGGCACACTAGTAATATTGACATCTACTTTGAAGAGTGCATTTGTGCTGATATATACTTTATGCATTGCTTGATATTGTGTATGTATGGTATACCTATTGATACGCAAATTATTTTGAGTACAAATAATGTATATATCAAAAAGCACTCTTATGGAAACCTGTGTTGAAAACTTGATAAAGATATTATGTGGAACTGTATGAAGCTGCATTCATTTTTATTTGTCAACTTGTTAATGTAAGAATTAATTGTTTTTTCTGTTTAGGCTTTGTAATGTTTGCATGATTGTTTATTAATAATACTACCTATTATTAGTCTCTTTAATTTCAAACAGACAAAGCCAACCAGCATGCCTGTCAATTAAACATTTAGTTTCCAGCAAAAAGATATTGCTTAAAGCAATAAGAGGAAAACATAATCAGTTGTATAATTGTGTAAAACTAAATGATGTTTAAAATGTTAATGTAGAAATATATATTTATATTGCATATTTTGTGCATCATTTAAAATGTTTCCTGGCAGTAACTGTTTTAATTGTTTAAAACTTTTGTAATGGAGTTAAAAGTGTAGATTTTCCAACCCATTACTGCTAGTGTTAAATAATGCTGATCGTAAAATCGAGACTCCAGTTCTCATGTATTTCTGCTTTGAGCTCATCTTTTAACTGTTTGAGCGCCTTTCATTTGGGTATATGCTCAACAAACTTTAGTTGCTCGAATGTCTGTCTCCTCATCTTCATTTAATAAGATGATGCAATCTTGTCTGTTCTTAAATATTTTCTCCCAATTTATAAATAATCTGCACCTCCAGCTGATAGAACCATTGTTTAAAGGGGTGGTGTAAATTTATGGCATAGTTGGAAGGACAGTGGAAGTACGCAGTTACACAATTGTGCTGCTCACCATGCTATTTGAGAGGACTGCCTACCGTCGTCCCAGCTCAGGAGTATATCCCCACTTTCTGCTTGTCCAATGACTAACTAGTAATTGTACTCTTTTGGGTTGAGTTGACTCTAAGGCAATGTGCTTGGCAATGGGAGGTCATAACTAAGTTGATCCTTTGTGGCAGACTCTGTAATCGGATACCTGAGTCAGCCAGGTCTGCATGAGGCTGTGGATTTCTCAAGCAGCCTGGCTCATTAAATGGACCTGGAGGGTAGAGCTGTTGCTTAGACTAGGATTCTTCCCATTGGGCTTCAGATAACCCTGCAACTAAGTGTCCTAACAGTGGCTTCAAATTTTGCTGTGCACCCTATTCCTACTTCTGAAAGACACCATCAGCTAGCCAAAGGAAAACAGTGCTTTCATTGTATACTAACAAAAAATGTTTTCTACAATGATAGAAACAACATCATAAGTTGTTAAATACAGTAAGGTTACAGTATTCTTAAAGACACTGCTTATGGCGTGCAGTGAATCTGCCAACCTGATGGCTGCGCACCTGCCTTCTTCTCCGCTTTTTGATGGCGATGAAAGTTTTTTTTTTAAAAAGGAACTTGCCTGTAAAATTCACCACAATTGTCTCAGGTTCATTTGAATAAAAAATGAAAGCATGTGCTGCCTACCTCCTGTGGATGATGATGGCCTCACTGTGAATTTGCTAGGTTCATGGCTGCTCACCTCCTGCCTGCAATTCTCTTTCCTCGCCATTCTTGGATTTAAAAGATTTTATTTGCATTTTGCATTTATTTTATTCAACAATTTACTTATTTTTAAAAGTAAAATAATGAGCAGACTAGATGGTTTCGCCAAGCCCTCTTAGTTGCTTCCTGCTTTCCTTCTATCCCTTCCCTCTTCGGTTGGAGTGTTAAATTTATCTTAAATAATAAATCATTTTTGTAAACAATGTGTTTTTGTATTAAAACAGTTTAAAAAAAAATATCTGTTGTAAGAAAATGAAAATTGTCCCTTAAAATTCAGATAGATATCTATGCTGGAATTTTTTTTAAGTGGTTGTGTTTGGGTGGAAAAGACGGAAGGATAAAGCATATGGATGTGTTTTTAAAAAAGGGTTGGGGAGGAAGTGTGGTGTTTGGTCCTCCTGTGCATGGGGATTGTGCTTTGACTGTGGCAGGTTCATTGTTAGTTCATTTAAAAATAATGGTGCTCTGTTTAGTTAGACTTTAACTATTAGTTTTCAGTTGCTAGAGCAGGGCTTGTTGGTCGTTATTTTGACTGGATTTATTGGGACAGATTCTGTAGACCGGGTCATTCTCTTTTCAGAAGGATTGTCATCTGACGTGGAAAAAAAATCACACTCCGAATCTGGGAACTATGATGTGATGAGAAAGACCATTGACAACTTTCAAAGCCTATGGTGAATAAAAAGGTTTGCTCACTACTGGCATTTGATTTCATGGAAGGTACAAGCTACCCACATGAGGCAGAACTCAATGTTTATGTGTTAAGTGTTTGGAGATGCTGGCAAATGACTTGCAAAGATTGTACAGCACAGAAACAGGCCATTTGGCCCAACAGGTCCAAGCTGGTGTTTATGCTTCACGTGAGCCTCCTCCCAACCCTCTTCATATGACCCGACCAACATATCCTTCTATTCCCTTTATCTAGCTGCCCCTTAAATGCACCAATGCTAGTCGCCTTAACTACTCCTTGTGGTAGTGAGTTCCACATTCTTACCACTCTCTGGGTGAAGAAGTTTCTCCTGAATTCCATTTGGATTTGTTAGTGACTATCTTACATTTATGGCCCCTGGTTCTGGTCTCCTCCACACGTGGAAACATCTTCTCCACGTCTACCCTATCGAACCCTTTCATAATCTTAAGGACCTCAATCAGGTCACACCTCAGTCTTTTTTCCAGAGAAAAAAGCCCCAGCCTATTCAATCTTTCCTGATAGGTATAACCTCTCATTTCTGGTAGTATCTTAGTCAATCTTTTTTGCACCTTCTCCAGTGCCCCTATATTCTTTTTATAGTGTGGAGACCAGAACTGTTTGCAGTACTCCTAGCGTGGTCTAACAGGTTTTGTACGTTTAGCGTAACTTCTCTGCTTTCCAATTCTATTCCTCTAGAAATGAACCCCAGTGCTTGATTTGCTTTTTAAAAAAAAATGGTCTTATTAACCTGCGTTGCTACTTTTAGTGATTTGTGTAGCTGTACCTCTAAATCCCTCTGCTCCTTTACCCCGTTTAGACTCTTATTTTCCAAGGAGTATGTGGCCTCCTAATTATTCCTACCAAAATGTACCACCTCATGCTTATCTATATTGAAATTCATTTGCCAATTACACACCCATTCTGAATGTCTTTGTGTTTTGTTGCAGTTCTCTTCAGTATTAATTATACGCCCCAATTTGGTGTTCAAATTCAAATTTTGTAATTGTACTTCTGATTTCCGAGTCCAAATTGTTTATGCATATGGTGAACAACAGTGGTCCCAGCAACGATCCTTGTGGAACACCACTTCCCACCTTTTGCCAGTTAAGTAACTACCTTTAACTCCTATTCTCTGTTTTCTGTTTTGTAGCCAGCTTGCTATCCATTCTGCTACTTGTCTGTATGTTTCCGGCCCAACGAGGAAGGAGGCATTGCTGGATCTGGTTTTGGGGAATGAAGTGGGTCAAGTGGAGCAGGTGGAACATTTAGGGAACAGTGATTATAGTATCATAAGGTTTAGATTAATTATGGAAAAGGAAAAGGATAAGGAGCAAGCTAGAGTAAAAATACTTAATTGGAGGAGGGCCAATTTCAGTGGGTTGAGAACAGATCTGGCCCGGGTAAATTAATATCCATGATTGGCAGGCAAAACTGTAATCAAACAAAGGGCAGCCTTTAAAGAGGAGATGGTTCGGGTACAGTCCAGGTACATTTCCACGATGGGGAAAAGGTAGGGCAACTAAAGTCAGAGCTTCCTGGATGATGAAAGAGATAGAGAGTAAGATGAAGCAGAAAAAGGGGGGTGTATGAAAGATGTCAGGTTGATATCAAAACCAATACGAAGAACTTTTATAGTTATATTAGGAAAAAGAGGGTGGTCAGGAGCAGTGTTGGCCCCTTAAAAGTGGGGATATTGTCATTGACAATGGGGAAATGGCGGACATGTTGAACAATTACTTTGCGTCAATATTTACAGTAGAAAAAGAGGATAGCATGCCGGAAATCCCAAGAAAACTAATATTGAATTGGGGACAGGGACTCGATAAAATTAACATAAGTAAAGCAACAGTAATGAAGAAAATAATAGCACTAAAGAGTGACAAATCCCCAGGACCAGATGGTTTCCATCCCAGGGTTTTAAAGGAAGTAGGTGAGCAGATTGCAGATGCCCTAACTATAATCTTTCAAAGTTCTCCAGATTCAGGAACTGTCCCTCTAGATTGGAAAATTGCATGTGTCACTCTGCTTTTTAAAGAAAGGAGAGGGAGGGAAACCAGGGAATTATAGACCAGTTAGCCTAACATCTGTTGTGGGGAAAATGCTGGAGTCTATAATTAAGGATAGGGTGACTGAACACCAAGAATTTTCAGTTAATCGGAGAGAGCCAGCATGGATTTGTGAAAGGTAGGTCGTGCCTGACAAACCTGATTGAATTTTTTGAAGAGGTGACTAAAGTAGTGGACAGGGCAATGTCAATGGATGTTAGTTATATGGACTTCCAGAAGGCATTTGATAAGGTCCCACATAAGAGACTGTGAGCTGAGATAGAAGCCCATGGAATGGAGGGAAAAGTACGGACTTGATTAGGAAATTGGCTGAGCGAAAGGCGACAGAGAGTAGGGATAATGGATAGGTACTCACATTGGCAAGATGTGACTAGTGGAGTCCCGCAGGGATCTGTCTTGGGGCCTCAATTATTCACAATATTTATTAACAACTTAGATGAAGGCATAGAAAGTCTGATATCTAAGTTTGCCGATGACACAAAGATTGGTGGCATTGTAAGCAGTGTAGATGAAAACATAAAATTACAAAGAGATATTGATAGATTAGGTGAATGGGCAAAACTGTGGCAAATGGAATTCAATGTAGACAAATGTGAGGTCATCCACTTTGGATCAAAAAAGGATAGAACAGGGTACTTTCTAAATGGTAAAAAGTTAAAAACAGTGGATGTCCAAAGGGACCTAGGGGTACAGTTACATAGATCATTGAAGTGTCATGAACAGGTGCAGAAAATAATCAATAAGGCTAATGGAATGCTGGCCTTTATATCCAGAGGACTGGAGTACAAGGGGGCAGAAGTTATGCTGCAGCTATACAAAACCCTGGTTAGACCGCACTTGGAGTACTGTGAGCAGTTCTGGCACCGCACCTTCGGAAGGACATATTGGCCTTGGAGGGAGTGCAGCGTAGGTTTACTAGAATGATACCCGGACTTCAAGGGTTAAGTTACGAGGAGAGATTATACAAATTGGGGTTGTATTCTCTGGAGTTTCGAAGGTTGAGGGGTGATCTGATCGAAGTTTGTAAGATATTAAGGGGAACAGATAGGGTGGATAGAGAGAAACTATTTCCGCTGGTTGGGGATTCTAGGAGTAGGGGGCACAGTCTAAAAATTAGAGCCAGACCTTTCAGGAGCGAGATTAGAAAACATTTGTACACACAAAGGGTGGTAGAAGTTTGGAACTCTCTTCCGCAAACGGCAATTGATACCAGCTCAATTGCTAAATTTAAATCTGAGATAGATAGCTTTTTGGCAACCAAAGGTATTAAGGGATATGGGCCAAAGGCGGGTATATGGAGTTAGATCACAGATCAGCCATGATCTTATCAAATGGCGGAGCAGGCGCGAGGTGCTGAATGGCCTCCTCCTGTTCCTACAATAGGAGTGAGAACCAGGCTGAATATAGAAAATAGAGAAGTGAAAAAGGAAATAAGAAGGGTAAAGAGAGAGTATGAGAATAGACTGGCGGCTAACATAATAGGGAATCCAAAAGTCGTCTTTAGGCATATAAATAGTAAATGGGTAGTAAGAGGAGGGGTGGGGCCGATTAGGGACCAATAAGGAGATCGACGCATGGTGGCAGAGGGCATGGCTGAGGCACTTTGCATTTGTCTTTAACAAGGAAGAAGATGCTGCCAAAGTCACAGTAAAAGGGGAGGTAGCTGAGACACTGATGGGATGAAAATTGATAAAGAGGAGATACCAGAAAGGCTGGCTATGCTTAAAGTAGATAAGTCATCTGGTCCGCATGGGATGCATCCTAGGTTGCTGAGGGAAGTAAGGGTGGAAATTGCAGAAGTGCTGGCAAAATTTTCCAATCCTCCTCAGATATGGGAGTGGTGCCAGAGGACTAGAGAATTGCAAATGTTACACCCTTGTTCAAAAAAGGGTGAAGGATAAACCCGGCAACTACAGGCCAGTCAGTTTAACCTTGGTGGTGGGGAAGTTTTTAGAAACGATAATCCGGGACAAAATTAATAGTCACTTGGACAAGTGTGGATTAATAAAGGAAAGCCAGCACGGATTTGTTAAAGGCAAATCGTGTTTAACTAACTCGATTGAATTTGATGATAAGGTAACAGAGAGGGTTGATGAAGGCAACATGGTTGATGTTGTGTGTATGGACTTTCAAAAGGCGTCTGATAAAGTGCTACATTTTAGGCTTGTCAGCAAAATTGAAGCCCATGGAATAAATGGGGCATTGGCAGCATGGATACGAAATTGGCTAAGTGACAGGAAACAGAGAGTAGCGGTGAACGGTTGTTTTGAGGACTGGAGGAAGGTATACATTGGTGTTCTCCAGGGGTCAGTACTTTTTTCGATAGATATTAATGACTTGGACAGGGCACAATTTCAAAATTTGCAGATGACACAAAACTTGGGAATGTAGTAAACAGTGAGGAGATGGTAATAGACTTCAGGAGGACATAGAAAGGCTGGTGGAATAAGCTGATAGATGGCAGATGAAATTAATGCAGAGAAGTGTGAAGTGATACATTTTGGCAGGAAGAATGAGGAGAGGCAATATAAACTAAATGGTACAATTGTAAAGGGGGTGCAGCAACAGAGAAACCTGGGGGTATATGTGCACAAATCTTTGAAGGTGGCAGGACAGGTTGAGAACGCGGTTAAGAAAGCACACGGGATCCTGGGCTTTATGAACAGAGGCATAGAGTACAAAAGCAAGGAAGTTATGTTGAACCTTTTATAAAACACTGGTTCGGCCACAACTGGAGTATTGTGTCCTATTCTGGGCAATGCACTTTAGGAAGGATGTGAAGGCCTTCGAGGGGGTGCAGAAAAGATTTACTAGAATGGTTCTAGGGATGAGGGACTTCAGTTATGTGGATTGACTGGAGAAGCTGGGGTTGTTCTCCTTTCGAACAGAGAAGGTTGAGAAGAGATTTGATTGAAGTGTTCAAAATCATGAAGGGTTTCGATAAAGTAAATAAAGAGAAACTGTTACCATCGGCGGAAGGGTTGAGAACCAGAGGACACAGATTTAAGGTGATTGGCAAAAGAGCCAAAGGCGATGTGAGGAAAAACTTTTTTACGCAGCGGGTAGTTATGATCTGGAATACGCTGTCTGAAAGGGTGGTGGATGCAGATTCAATCATGGCTTTCAAAAAGGAATTGGATGAATATTTGGAGAGAGAAAATTTGCAGGGGAAAGAGCAGGGGAATGGAACTAACTGGATTGCTCTTTCAAAGAGCTGGCACAGGTTCAATGGGCCAAATGACAGCCTCCTGTACTGTAACGATTCTATGATTTGTCCCCTGACCGTACGTGCTCTGACCTTAGTCATGAGTCTACTATGTGGTACCTTATCGAAGGCCTTTTGAAAATCCAAATAGATTACATCTTCTGCATTGCCCTTGTCTACACTTTGTTACTTCTTCAAAGAATTTATTAAGGTTGGCCAAGCATGACTTTCCCTTTGAAATCTGTGCTGACTATTCTCTGTTATATTTTCAGTTTCTAGATGTTTCTCTATTACATCTTTGAGTATGGATTCCATTATCTTTTCTACCATTGACGTTAAGCTAATTGGTCTATAATTCCCTGGACTTGTTGTATCTCCCTTTTTAAATATGGGAATCACATTAGCTGTCCATCAGTCCTCTGGCACTATTTTCTTTTCTAATGATTTTTTATATGTACGTAATCATGCTTCTGCTATCTCTTCCCTAACTTCTTTTAGTATGCGCGGGTGCACTGCATCCGGACCTGGGGTTTTATCCTCTCTAAGCTTGATTAGTTTATCAATTATCTTCCACACCCCCCCCTTTCTATCTTAAATGTCTTTACATTTTTTTTATCTCTTCTTCTAAGGTCATGCCCACCATATTAGTCTGCCTGGTAAATACTGAAGCAAAGTAATTATTTAATATGTCATTGCCTGTGTATCCCTTGGTGGCCCTATCCCTATCCTGATTTTTCTTTTGTTATTTATGTGTTTATAGAATACTTTTTTTTTGATATTCTTTGAAAATTTAATTGTCATTTCTTTTTGCCTACTTAAATATTTTTGACTTCTTTCCTAACCTTTTTGTATTCCCTTTTGTCATCCTCTCCTTTGTTATCTACGTACTTAGTGTATGCCTTTTTCTTTAGTTTCAATTTTGCCTTCATTTCTTTCTTCATCCATGGTGTGTCATTACTGGCTAGTTTGTTCATGATTTTTAGTGGGATATATTTCTCCTGGACTCTCTTGATCACTGTTTTAAATGTTTCCCACTGCTGTTCTATTTCTTTGTTTGTCAGTAAATGTTTCCAGTTCATTTTTCCTAGTTCCACTCTCATCCCCTGAAAATCAGCTTTTTCTCATTTATTACTTTGGTCTTTGTCTTACTTATGTCCTTCTCAATCTTTATCTTACACCTTATTATGTTCTGATCGCTATTGCTTGGATGTTCCCCTACGTTTACTTCTCTTATCTGTTCTGGTTCATTTCCCATTACTAGATCCAGTAGTGCTTCCTCTCTTGTTGGGTGAGAAATGAGTCCTGCACACATTGTAAAAACTCCATTCCCTCTACCCCTTTACCAACCTCTTCTTGCCAGTTTATTTGGGGGTAGTTAAAATCTCCCATGATTATTATTCTATGCTCTTTACTCATTTCACATAATTTTTCCTCTACCTCCTTTCCACTATTAGGGAGGTGGTCTGTAGTATACCCCTATTAGCGTGATCAATCCCTTATCTTTTATTTCAATCCATATGGATTCTGTTTCTATCTTTCTGTCAGTTATGTCCCTTTTTTCTACTGCCATTATGTTATTCCTAATTTGTACAGCTATTCCACTCCCCTCTTCCTTCCCTATCCTTTCGGATTAAGTTATAACCTGCAATATTTAGTTGCCAGTCCTGTTCTTTATGTAGCCATGTTTCAATTATTCCTACTGGTTCCTTCGGATTATTGCCTCTAGTTCCCCGTTTTATTTCGGACGCTGTGTACATTGCTGTACAGGCAGTTTAAATCATCTTTAGTGTTGTTCCTTTTACTTTTACACTTTTTATCTTATCATTTTTCTTATTTATCACTCCTGCTGTGTTTATTTCAGTTATTTTATTGTTTCCCAGACCTGGAGTATTTATGGTTTCAACAACACTGGCCTGGACTTTACTCTGGTCCCTTTTTCACGAATATTTTTGTCTGAACCCTGCTGCCCCACCCCCCCCATCCCCCCCTCTTGTATCTTTCCCTCTAATTATCGAATCTCCTTTAACTACCACCCTTCTACTCTGCACCTCCTCCCCTTGGACAGCCTCCTGCTCCGGGGTGCCGTAGTTAGCATTCTGGCTTCCTTCCCACTGTCTTTTTCCTTATCCTCAAAGGTATCAAGTGCTTTGTACCTGTTGGATAGGACAAGTGTCTGTGGGACCTCCTCCTCTATGACTGACTTGTTGAAGCCATGTAAACTGAAATTACACCTCCATACAAAATGCAGATGAAACTATTTTAAGTTTGAAACGGGGCCTCCAGTGGGGAGAGAAAAACAATGATCAATTTTATCACCCTTTCTATGAAGACCCTCAGTGCTTTGTTCCTCGTAGCCTAGATGGTGGCAAAATAAAAGACATAATCTCCTGTTGTATTAATGACATAGAGGATCTCCAGGAACAAGTGAAGGATTGAGTGTGGGCCACTCAGTTCTCTACACTGCAGGTTGATGAGTCAGTTGATTTATCCAATGAGGCTCAGTTTCTTGTGTATGTCAAATGGATTCAAAAAAGATTATTTCCTTTCTTTATATCCCTTCCGAGCTACACCACAGGAGCAGCAACCTTTCCAGTGCCTTGAGTTCATTCGTTAGGAGAATCTTGAATGGCATTGGTGCATTGGTTCTGCATAGATGGGGCAATGGCAATGGCAATGGCTGGCACATGTACTGGATTGGCTACTACAATTTGTGAAGTTGCACCAGAAACAACAGTGACCCACTGCATCATTCGTAAAGAGGCTCTTACTGCAAAAAATGTGAATTATGTGCTGAGAGACGACTGGATGATTCTGTCAAAATCATTAGCTTCATCAAAGCAAGGCATCTCAATGTCTGCCTCTTCTGTCCTGTACGGAGAAATAGATGCTGAATATCAGTGTCTAATGCTCTTCCACACTGATGCATGTCGACTGTCCCAAGGACAATAATTTCTTCTGCTTGTGAGATAACATTAGGGTCTTTCTGATTAAGCAGAACTCTAGTGCAGTACACGTAGAAGACCTGAGAAATTGACTAAACTCCGCTACTGTACCTGGCTGACTGCTTTGTTAAACCGAATCAGATGAACAGGGTATTTCAAGGACCAGACTCTTAACATTCTCACTCGATGAGGCAAGGTCGCAGAATTTCACAGAAACTTGAACTTTTGGAAGTAAGAGCTAGAAAAAGGCAAGCTTAACTTCTGACACATTGGGCGTGATTTTAGCTCTGAGCTGGGAGCCCAGCACATCCGTAGATATTTGCGTGGGGAACCCGGAAGCCAAATGAGCTTGTCGCAACCTGCGATCGCAACTCAATTGAAGGTAAGTATTTGTGCTTCCGGGTTTCCCACGTGCCAGGCAGCCAGATTAACAGGCTAGCTGCCTGCTGGGAGGGAAAGGAACTGCGAATTAGAGAAGGGGGATGAGGGAGGGGGAAGAGACATCGTGGGTCGTGGAGAAATCTGAGAGGTTGGAGGGGGGGTGGGGGTGGTGGTGGATGGAGACGTGGACGACATTGGGGGGGGGGGGGGGGTCAGCTGATCACAGGGGTCCGATGATGCCAGATGAGCTTGTTTGGCCTGGAATGAGGCACTCCTGTTCCTCCAGACCCACAAGCTGTGCAATAAAGTTTTGGCCCTTCCCGCCTGCTTTCACCTGATGTGAATCAGAAGCAATGGGAAACCCGAACAGGTAAGATCAACTTTGTTTGACATTTCTAATACACAAATTAAGTGCCTCAACTATTGCAATGAGCTGCATTGCCCCCTTTAAGTATCGACCCGCTGGCTTTAAGTGTGGACGGGACTTCTGGGTTTCTGTTGTGCGCATGCATCGAAACGCGCCTGGGTTAAACCTAGAAGAGGGCACGTTGGAGCCGGGATGCGGTTCCGCTTCACAAATCAACTATTTTTACTATCCATGCACTCCCAACCCACCTGTTCTTGGGGGTTAAAATTACCGCATTATCTTCAAAGAATTGGTACTATTTGACATTTTATACCTGTGCAGGACTTTTCTGCCCCAATGGCAATAAAGACAAGACATTTAATAGACTTGGATGTGGAAGGTGATAATGCAGGTGATAATCCTTCTCTTTGGATGAAGGATCACCTGACCTTTTTTTACTCGTTCATGGGAAGTGGGCGTTGCTGGCAAGACCAGCATTTATTGCCCTTGAGAAGGTGGTGGTGAGCCGCCGCCTTGAACCGCTGCAGTCCGTGTGGTGAAGGTTCTCCCACAGTGCTGTTAGGTAGGGAGTTCCAGCATTTTGACCCAGTGACATTGAAGGAACGGCGATATATATGGGATGGTGTGTGACTTGGCGGGGAACATGTAAGTGGTGGCGTTCCCACGTGCCCTGCTGTCCTTGTCCTTCTTGGTGGTAGAGATCGCGGGTTTGGGAGTTGCTGTCGAAGAAGCCTTGGTGAGTTGCTGCAGTGCAACCTGTGGATGGTATACACTGCAGCCACTGTGCACCGGTGGTGAAGGGAGTGAATGTTTAGGGTGGTGGATGGGGTGCCAATCAAGTGGGCTGCTTTGTCCTGGATGGTATCGAGCTTCTTGAGTGTTGTTGGAGCTGCGCTCATCCAGGCAAGTGGAGAGTATTCCATCACACTCCTGACTTGTGCCTTGTAGATGGGGGAATGGCTTTGGGGAATCAGGAGGTGAGTCACTCACTGCAGAATACCCAGCCTTTGACCTGCTCTTGTAGCCATAGTATTTATGTGGCTGGTCCAGTTAAGTTTCTGGTCAGTGGTGACCCCCAGGATGTTGATGGTCGGGGATTCGGTAATGGTAATGCCATTGAATGTCAAGGGGTAGTGGTTAGACTCTCTCTTGTTGGAGATAGTCATTGCCTGGCACGAATGTTACTTGCCACTTATCAGCCCAAGCCTGGATGTTGTCCAGGTCTTGCTGCATGCGGGCACAGACTGCTTCATTGAGGGGTTGCGAATGGAACTGAACACTGTGCAATCATCAGCGAACATCCCCATTTCTGACCTTATGATGAAGGGAAGGTCATTGATAAAGCAGCTGAAGATGGTTGGGCCTAGGACACTGCCTTGAGGAACTCCTGCAGCAGTGTCGTTTTTCAGGGTGGCAGGCAATGACTAGTGGGGTACCACAGGGATCAGTGCTTGGGCCCCAGCTATTCACAATATATATCAGTGATTTGGATGAGGGAACCAAATGTAATATTTCCAAGTTTGCTGACGACACAAAACTAGGTGGGATCGTGAGTGGTGAGGAGGATGCAAAGAGTCTTCAAGGCGATTTAGACAAGTTGAGCAAGTGGGCAAATACATGGCAGATGCAGTATAATGTGGATAAATGTGAAGTTACCCACTTTGGAAGGAAAAACAGAAAGGCAGCATATTATTTAAATGGTGATAGATTGGGGAATGTTGATGTACAAAGGGACCTGGGTGTCCTTATACACCAGTTGCTGAAAGCAAACATGCAGGTGCAGCAAGCAGTTAGGAAGGCAAATGATATGTTGCTCTTCGTTGCAAGAGGATTTGAGTACAGGAGCAAGGATGTCTTACTGCAGTTATACAGGGCCTTGGTGAGACCACACCTGGAGTATTGTGTGCAGTTTTGGCCTCCTTACCTAAAAAAGGAGGCCAAAATGGGGCGGTGATTGGCCGAATTGGATTTGTCCTGCTTTTAATGGACAGGACGTACTTGGGCAATTTTCTGCATTGTTGGGTAGATGCCAGTGTTATAGCTGTGCTGGAACAGTTTGGCTAGAGGCGCAGCTAGTTCTGGTGCACAAGTCTTCAGCACTACAGCCGGGATGTTGTCGAGGCCCGTTGCCCTTGCTGTATCCTGTGCACTCAGCCGCTTCTTGATATCACGTGGAGTGAATCGAATTGGCTGAAGACTGGCTTCTGTGATGGTGGGGATATCAGGAGGAGGCCAAGATGGATCATACATGGGCCCAGGCTTCCCATTCAATCAATGAAGACTCTTGTCGCAATTTATTCAGTTTCAAATGTAAAGTACAATCATAGAATAAGTGGAATGCAAGTTATATCTAAACTACAGCACAGAAATAGGACATTTGGCCCTACTGGTCTATGCCGGCGTTTATGCTGCACACGAGCCTCCTCCCTCCCTACTTCATCTAACCCTGCTGGCATTTATGCTCCACACGAGCCTCCTCCCTACTTCATTTCACCCTAACAGCATACCCTTCTACTCCTTTCTCCCATATGCTTATCTGTGCTATATGCCTCAACTATTCCTTGCACATTCCACATTCTTACCACTGTTTGGGTAAAGAAGTTTCTCCTGAATTCCCTATTGGATTTATTAGTGACTGTTTTATATTTATGATCTCTAGTGTTGGACTCCCTCACAAGTGGAAAAATTTTCCCTATATCTACCCTATCAAACCCTTTCATTATCTTAAAAGACCTCTATCAGGTCACCCTCAGCCTTCTCTTTTCTAGAGAAAAGAGCCCCAGCCTGTTCAGCCTTTCCTGATAAGTCTATCCTCTCAGTTCTAGTATCATCCTTGTAAATCTTTTTTGCACCCTCTCCAATGCCTCTATATCCTTTCTATAGTATGGAGGCCAGAACTGTGCACAGTACTCCAAGTGTGGTCTAACCAAGATTCTATACAAGTTTAACATAACTTCTTTGTGTTTTAATTCTATCCCTCTAGAAATGAACTCCAGTGCTTGATTTGTCTTTTTTATGGCCTGATTAACCAGCGTCGCTACTTTGTGATGTGTATCTATATCCCTAGATCCCTTTGCTCCTCCATCCCATTCAGACTGTTTTTATTCAAGCAGTATGTGGCCTCATTCTTCCTACCAAAATGCATGCTTATCTATTTTGAAATTCATTTGCCAATTACACACCCATTCTGCAAGTTTATTAATGTCCTCTTGCATTTTGACACATTTCTCCTTTGTATTAACTACACCCCCCAAGTTAAGTATCTTTCGATGTGACGTTAAATCGAGGCCCCTGCTGAAGTGGATATAAATGGTCCCATGGTACAATTGAAAGAAGTATAGGGAGTTCTCCCAGTGTCCTGGTCAGTAATCCCCTCTCGACCAATACCACCAAAAACAGATTATCTGGTCATTCAGTTGCTATATTTGGGACTTTGCTGTGTGCAAATTGGCTGCCACGTTTACCTGTATAATAAATGACTATACTTCAAAAGTAATCCATTGGTTGTAAAGCACTTTGGGGTGTTCTGAGAACGTGATAAGGCACTATATAAATGCAAGTTCTTTGTTTAATATACAGATAGCATGCTAGTGTATTCTTTGTTGAGACAGTAATAAAAGAACTTTGGACTTCTACGTTTTCTCAGATGATCATTGTACATCTGTCAGGTTTACCGACACCTGTATTCATAGCTTGTGGGATGTGCAAAACTGGAGTTTTTTGCCTTGGCTTGGCTAGGCTAGGCCTGGTGCAGCCCTGTTTTTTTAGCCAGCTGGTCCTGTTGGATAGGGCAGTTCATGCTGGACAAGAAGTGGGATGCTTATCTATGCTCTGTGCTGGTAAACTGTGAGTTTAGCTTGGGGAACTGTAAGTCTTGGCCCTAGCTGATCTGCACCCAAGCTGTCTGGGCTTAGTTATGTCCCTACATGGAGAGGATGTGGATTTCATTTTAGGCAGATGGGAACTACATACGTAGATTTCTGTGGGGTTTTTTTTAAGCATGGTGAGGGTTTCTGCACATGTTAAGACACCTGGCTGATGAAAAAAAAAATTAAATCCTGGGTTTTAAATAAGGATTCCTGTCACAGTCTCATCAAGATTTGTGTGATATCTACTCTTAAGAGGAAGGAAAGGCTGAGGGGAGTACTTTGTGAAGCAAAACATTTTGACAGCTTTAATGGTGACTTTTTTTTTGCTTTGCTTGGGTACAGGGGGACCAACCAAAGTAAACTCAGTAAAATTTACAATTCCCTTTAATGCACTGTTACCTTTAAATTTAGGGCTGGGCAGAGGGAAACTGAGTGGGTAGGGAGGGTGTGAGAAGCGATAACGATGGAAACACTTTAAAGGCACCTTTATAGAAGTCCAGCTGTGCATTTTAAGTAAATGCTATCGAATTGAAGGGAACTGTATTGGTATGCTGTACTACTTCCTATTATCAATGTCTTAGTCACAGTAAAGGGAGTGATGAGAAATGCAGTGTTGTGTATGCTGAATTATGGGCAAGAAATAGTAAAGATTGTGTCTGCTACATTACATTTGGCCTTATATCTTCAGATTTATCTCTTGTTAGTCTGTAGTGCAACTCAGGTTTATTGTATTTAGAATCATATAGCACAGAAGGAGGCCATTCAGCCCATCGTGTCTGTGCCGGCTCTTTGAAAGAATTGCCAATTTAGCTTTTTCCCCATAACCCTGCAAATTAGTCCTCTTCAAGTAAATGTCCAATTGCCTTTTGAAAGTTCCAATGGAATTTGCTTCCACCACCCTTTCAGGTAGTATGTTCCAGATCTTAACAACCCTCTGTGTGAATAATTTCTCCTCATTTCCCCTCTAGTTCTTTTGCCAATTATTTTAAATCTATGACCTCTGGTTACCGACCCACTTGCCAGAGGAAACCGTTTCTCCCTATTTGCTTTATCAAAACCCCTCATTATTTTGAATATCTCAATCAGGTCTCTCTGCTCTAAGGAGAATAATCCCAGCTTCTCCGATCTCTCCACATAACTGAAGTTCCTCATCCCTGGTATCATCCTGGTATACCTCCTCTCGAAGGCCTTGACATCCTTCCTAAAGTGCAGTGCCCAGAATTGTACACTACTCCAGCTGAGGCCTAACCAGTGATTTGTAAAGGTTTAGCATGACTTCCTTGTTTTGTTTTCAATGCCCCGATTTACAAAGCCAACTATCCCGTACGCTTTCTTAACCGGCTTATCAACTTGCCCTGCCACCTTCAAAGATTTGTGAATATGCACCTCCAGGTCCCTCTGCTCTTGCACCCCCCCACCCCCCCAAAATAGTACCATTTGGATTGTATTGCCTCTCCATGTTGTTCCTCCCCAAGTGCATCACTTCACACGTATCACATTAAATTGTACCTGCCATGTGACTGCCCATTTCACCAGTCTGTCTATGTCCTCCTGAAGTCTGCTGTTATCCTCCTCACTATTTACTACGTTGCCAAGTTTTGGATCATCCGCAAACTTTGAAATTGTACTCCCTATACCCAAGTCCAATTCATTTTCTATAAGAAAAACAATGGTCCTAATACCAATCCCTGGAGGAATCCCACTGCATACTTCTCTTCAGTTAGAAAAACATCTGTTCACCACTACTTTCTGCCTCCTGTCCCGTAGCCAATTACGTACCTAAGTTACCACCGACCCTTCAATCCCATGTCCTTCTATTTTCCGAATAAGTCTGTTATGTGGTACTTTCTCAAATGCCCTTTGAAAGTCCATATATACAACATCTACTGCACTACCTTCATTAACCCTCTGATACTTCATCAGAGAGTTCAATCAAATCCGTGCTGGCTGTCCCTTATTAACCCATGCTTCTCCAAGTGAGAATTAATTTTGTCCTTGGCAATGGTCTTTAGTAGTTTTCCCGACTGATTGACCTGTAGTTATCAGGCTTATGCAAGGTGATGATGTGTTTGGAAGTTAATGAACTGCAAATCAATGGGGATTAGAAGACTGGTGTTAATGAACACTGTTTGGACTCTGAACACTTGATTTTGGTAAAGAAAGAACTTTGGAGGAGGAGAGAAGTTCCATGATGGGGATGAAATTTCACAGCTGCAGAACACTATGGAATGCACTGTATATTAGCGCATCAATGTGAGATGACTTTGTATGTACAATGCAAGAATAGTTTCCATCGTCTTGTTTTTAAAACAGCCATGCTGGAACGAGGCTGTGGTGCTCCCTTGTAAAAGGGGGAAAATCAGATTGGGCAGGGCTTGACCTTGTTAGGTTGCTATCACGCTGCTGTTTATGGATAGTCAGTTACAGTTGGAACATGGAGAAAAAAAGACTTGCACTTATATAGTGCCATTCACAACCTCAGGATGTCCCAAAGCGCTTTACAGCCAGTAAAGTACTTTTTTTGAAGTTTAGTCACTGTTGTAATGTAGGAAAAGCGGTTGTCAATTTGAGCACAGCAATGTGATAATGACCAGAGAATCTGTTTTAGTGATGTTGGTTGAAGGATAACTATTGGAGAACTCCCCGACTCTTTTTGAATAGCGCCATAGGATCTTTTACAACTACCTGAGCCTCAGTTTAATGTCTCATCTGAAAGGCAACACCTCCGACAGTGCAGCACTCCCGCAGTACTGTACTGGAGTGCCAGCCTGGATTATGTGCTCAAGTCTCTGGAGTCAGACCTGAACCCATAACCTTCTGACTCAGGTGAGAATGCAACCACTAAGCTATGGCTAAAAAAACTGAGGATGTCTGCATTTCATTGGAGGGTAAATACTAAACAATTCTTAAAATTAAAAGAGCAGAAAGTCCCATGTTTGCTCCTTGGTCTATGCTATGTTGCCTTATCTCAGCTGGTTAGCACTTTGACTGCTACAATCTGCCTTGGTGTCTTTAAGCTAGGGAGGGGAGAAAAGCTAGCATTTCCGTTTCCGATTGCTGTCTGGTGATCCCGAATGAAAATATTAATGTGTAGATGTGAGGACAGGATTGAATTTGGCTGTGATGTGCTTCACAGTTGAATAGTTTTTGAATGTTTACTGTCTAGGACCACCACATGAAGAATACCTATTTGGCTGAGGTCCTGGAGTGATGCTCGTGCTCTAGAACACTATCCAGCTCTTTTAGGAAAGGAAAGGGCGGGGGACAAAAATTAAGTAGCCAGCCTGCTCCCAAAAATCTGTCTTCTAAAAACAGTAACTAAGTCTATCAAGAGGTCAGAAAATTCTGGAAATACACAGCAGGTCAGTCATCTGTTTTTTTTTTAAAAAGGAAAGGTTGACATCTTGGGTATAATTCTTTGTCTGAACTGAAAGATAAGCAAGCCTCTTGAGGGGAGGGGGGGAAGCACATGGAGCAGAAACAGATATTCCAATCACAGAGGAATTTAATGGGTTAAATGATCTACAAACTGCTTAATAGGAAACTGATAGATGATGTAAAAGATTATTTCAGTGAGGCACTGGGAAGACATTAAAAGAACAAAATAATAGCTGAGATGGCAAAACGGCTTGGGAGCAATACATTAAAGGAAGATTGGGAGGGAATGTTTTCCCAATTTTTGCTTTAGTTATTTGCACATTCGATGTTGGGTGAAGCTAGGGAAGCTGGTGAGCGCGTTGGAGGGGCTGAACCTGAAGGCACAGATGAGGGTTTCTGCAATGGTGGGGGGTGAGGTATTGAGTAATAACATTTTCAAATGGCATGGTGTTAATATAACAATAGTAATCATATGATATCACTGCTGAGTAGCTTGCATTGTTCTTAGCTGTACAATTCTCAAAGTCTTAAACATGCTCAATATATTTGTACTCTGCTTGCTTTTGAGAGAAATCTTGATTCTGATTAATGTTTGTTATTTACTGTAGTAGCATCAGATAAGACATCAAATTTATGTGATCATTTGACAAATGTACAAACAGATAACTGGAATAGAGAAGTGTATCTATTATATTTTAAAATGAAACTGCCCTCCCTCTTACTTCATCCTATCTCTACTCCTTCACGCTCCCTCCTTGCTCCTTCGCGCTCCCTTCTTTCCCCATCTTGCCTCTGCCTTCTCTCCTCGTTACCTTCCATCTCCTCCCCTCCAACCTTCTCTCCTCTCTCCTGCCTTGTTCCAATTATCCCTCCACCTTATACTCTACTTGACATGAATACTTTGACTCTTCAAGCTCACTTCTGGAGTGACTGGAAGGTTGTTTCCATTGGGGTTCCATAGGGCACAGTACTAGGTCCCTTGCTTTTTGTGGTATATGTCAATGATTTAGACTTAAATGTAGGGGGAATGATTAAGAAGTTTACAGATGTTACAGAAATTGGCTGTGTGGTTGATAGTGAGGAAGAAAGCTGTGGACTGCAGAAAGATATCAATAGACTGGTCAGGTGGGCAGAAAAGTGGCAAATGGAATTCAATCCGGAGAAGTGTGAGATAATGCATTTGGGGAGGGCAAACAAGGCAAGGGAATACACAATAAATGGGAGGATACTGAGAAGTGTAGAGGAACAGAGGGACCTTGGAATGCATGTCCATAGATCCCTGACGGTAGCAGGACAGGTAGAAGGCATACAGGATACTTTCCTTTATTAGCTGATGCATAGCATATAAGAGCAGGGAGGTTATGCTAGAACTGTATAAAACACTGGTTAGGCCACAGCTAGAGTACTGCGTACAGTTCTGGTCACAACATTACAGGAAAGATGTGATTGCACTAGAGAGGGTACAGAAGAGATTTACGACTGGAGAATTTTAGCTATGAGGAAAGATTGGATATGCTGGGGTTGTTTTCTTTGGAACAAAGGAGGCTGAGAGGAGATTTAATTGAAGTGTATAAAATTATGAGGGGCCTAGATAAAGTGGATAGGAAGAACCCATTTCCCTTAGCAGAGGTGTCAATAACCAGGGGGCATAGATTTAGAGTTATTGGTAGAATGATTAGAGGGGAGTTGAGGAGAAATTGTTTTCACCCAGAAGGTGGTGGGGGTCTGGAACTCACTACCTGAAAGTGTGGTAGAGGCAGAAACCCTCATCGCATTTAAAAAGTACTTGGATATGCACTTGAAGTGCCGTAACCTACAAGGCTACGGACCAAGAGCTGAAAAGGGGATTAGGCTGGATAGCTCTTTTTCGGCTGGCACAGACACGATGGGCCGAATGGCTTCCTTCTATGCTGTAAATTTCTGTCCTTTCTATGATTCTGGAGCTTGTGTACTGAGTGAAAATCAGCTTGTCCTCGAGGATAACTGGGAGGAAAAATCCAGGTACTTCATCCTTTTAGGAGTTTTGTGTCTTCTTATTTTCTCTACTTTTGCACTTTACATATGAAATGCAGCCAGAGACCTAATGGTCAGTTCTTGTGTGTTGTAGGAAATGTTGAGAGTTATTTTTCTTGTTTCTGAATTGCTAATGGCCACAATATTTGTTTTGTAATTGTTCTCAAGTTTAATCTGTCTGACTCTCATTGTTGGCATAACATCAGCACCAAACTCTTTCTCTGGGCCAAATGAAAGTTTGTTTTCAGTTTCTAGCCACACTGAGGTTCAAGTTCTACACATCCTGTTATAGGGCTTTTCCTGCAGTTGACCGACTGATTTATCTTCCTTAGATTTCCATCAGTATAACTTTCAGCAGTGTGAAGCTTGCCTAAGACAGGCGTGGAAAGAAAGACTGGTGCAGCTTCAGGTTCCAGACTTCAGAATTAATTTCCCATAGAAATGGAATGGAGATTTCCCTGTGCTTAAATATTTGGCACATTAAATTAATGGAATGAATGAACTGCTTTGTTTTCAAAAACTTAGGTTCACCTATTTCGAAGCAGTGCCAATGGAAATAGTTGCTTGAACAGGAGCTCAATTTCCGCTACTAGCCGATTCTCAGCAATCACTGAGAAAGAATCAACTCAATTCCATTTGAGCCAGGGCCACCGCCTGGCTCAATGTCACAAGTATTGTTTTGGTATTAATCATGCTAGCTAGTCATGTGAGTAATTCCCAATCTTGATTGCTTGATTTGTGGATATATCCTCAACCTGCCTCTCTGGTGTTAGAAATATAAATTACAACACGTGTTTAATAATTTTTGCACATGGAAAGCCAAGACCAAGTGTAGTCTTCAGATGAAGTGGGGTTAGAGGGTAGGGATAATTGAACCAGGGCATGCAGATGTAATTCAGCTTCCATTTTAAAGCCATACATTCTATCTTTATATTTTTCTTTAATTCTTTGATTTTATGTAATATATAGTTAAATAGCAAAACTTGGGGCAGCTTGGGAAGCAGAGAAAGAGTTGATTGGAGCATAGGAGTTTCTCTCTAGTACAGGCTGAGGAGCTGGGAGATCCAAACTGAGTTGCTACAATGCTACCATTGGCAAAAGGGTGTAATCACAGTGTGACAGGTTTCTATACATAGTTCTCTTATAAATGTGGACATAGGAATTTATAGTGGTAAAAAGTTGACACAAAAGTGTGGCAATGGGAAGTAAGATTTTTGTAGACTGAGCGCGGACAAAATATTTTTAATATTGTATAGAATATATCATTAAAATAAATCACTATGTAAAAGTCTTGGACCTAGAATATGTCACACTTCAAATGTGTAGGTCACACCCAGAATGTCTATAGCATCTTAAATCAGCTATTGCACTTTAATGGTTGGTTTACTTAAGCATGATGATTTGCTCAAATATTTGATTGATTGTCATGAGATAGAAAAGCTACCACTAATAATCCATAACCCACACAATGCCAACCAGACTAGCAATCTGGAACCAGCAACTACCACAAAGTGAAATAATCAAATATTTCTTCTCTTCTTTAATATATAATAGCATATGTAATAGCGCCCCATCCACCACCCTAAACATTCACTCCCTTCACCACCGGCGCACAGTGGCTGCAGTGTGTACCATCCACAGGATGCACTGCAGCAACTTGCCAAGGCTTCTTCGACAGCACCTCCCAAACCCGTGACCTCTACCACCTAGAAGGACAAGAGCAGCAGGCACATGGGAACAACACCACCTGCACATTCTCCTCCAAGTCACACTATCCCAACTTGGAAATATATCGCTGTTCCTTCATCGTCGCTGGGTCAAAATCCTGGAACTCCCTTCCTAACAGCACAGTGGGAGAACCGTCACCACATTGACTGCAGCGGTTCAAGAAGGCGGCTCACCACCACCTTCTCAAGGGCAATTAGGGATGGGCAATAAATGCCGGCCTCGCCAGCGATGCCCACATCCCATGAATGAATTTTAAAAAATGTTGGAGGATCTGCTTTTTATGACCAAGGTTTTATGCCATTCAAAGCACAGTGTATGATCAGGTGCACTGGTTTGCAGTGACTAAATAAGTCAAATACTATTTTCATTAGATGGTGTTTTGGGATTTTTATTGGTGTTTTGAGGATTGAATTTGGGGACTTTTTTCTGTGAAAATGTAAATCAGTCATCTTGAATATTTTTATATTCATAATTGAGTAGCGTTTATTCATATGTATGCCTCAACTTGTATATTTAACTTTATCCCTTATCATTTTGAATACTGAGGATATACAGCAAGATCGTATGCAACATATACCAGGTTGGAGGTAGGTATCTGGTGTTCAGTAATCATGGGGGTTTAGCAGCACCGTGGTATACTCCTGGGTTTAGGTAGCTGGGGAATAGTTTTGGGATTTGGCAGCATTGTGATGGGGCTCTGGAGTTTGGCAGCAGTGGGGCTTGATGTCACGAAGGGTTGTCCTATGGTTTAGCAGTACTATGAAGGGAAAACCTAGGAGAGGAAATGTGGAGTTTGGCTTGCTATTTGATTCCTAGGGTCTGTCAGCAGTGGGTAGGTGAAGGGCAAGGATCTGATAGGATTGTGGGGATCCTGGCTCTAGCAACATTGGTTTTTACCTTTTTATTAAACCACTGCAAACGTTGAATTAATTGTTTTATGATTGGTTCTTGGAAAAATAATGTTTTCCCCGAGTTAAATAACAGAGCTGCATAAATAAATACACAGTTTTTACCCTCTGTGCCTCTGCCTCTCTGGAACAGTAGATAACACACCACTGCTTTCGATAAAATTAATTTGTATTTTTCATTCGCAAAGTTCAGGCAGTATCTGTTGGAAAGTGGACAAGAGGCAATGGTACTTGCATCCCCTGTAAATGGTCAGTCTTACTATCAGTAATGCGCACATCCAGAAATTAACTGAAAATATTATCCAACACTGGCGTCCCAAAGTATTTTTTGGATTTAAACTCCTGAATAAAATGGTTTATGTTGTTATCGGATTAATACATTTAAAAAAAAATCATATACAGCTTCTGGGATTTTCCACAACAGTAAATAATTAATATCACTCACACAGCAGCTGCGTAAACAATGATTAAATGTAAACAATAGGATTGTGCCTCTCTCTCTGACTTGATGGTCTTTGGTCAAAGCACACAAACTAAAATACTATTACACAGAAATACACAATTTCTCTTTTCCATTGAGAGAAAAATAAACAATTCAAACACAAAAGCTGCCATTGGTGTGTAATAAGCACTGTTGTATTTGAAGTGAGCATTATGTTTTTTGGTCTTTTCTACTCTTGCTCCAGGTTTTTGGACTCCTGTATACTGCAGCACTTAAATGAGTCCCTTTGAGAGTATCTAGCCTTGCTATCTAGGTAAGCAATGTGCCCAGGATAGCAAACAGAACAACATTTCTGTTAGTTATTTTTAGCTACTGGTTATCCTATGCTTCCACAGGATCCCTTTCTCATCT
Organism: Heptranchias perlo; assembly: GCF_035084215.1. Classification (NCBI taxonomy): domain Eukaryota; kingdom Metazoa; phylum Chordata; class Chondrichthyes; order Hexanchiformes; family Hexanchidae; genus Heptranchias; species Heptranchias perlo. Next base: position 72,241,176 of record NC_090332.1, read on the forward strand.
TCAGTAAAAAGAGGAGAGAATCTCAATATCAGACCTCATTTTAGGTTTAAACTATTGAGTCAATTTATTTAACAAAAGATGATTAAGGGGATAAATAACAGTAAACATACATACAAATTCTTCTGTCCCGTTCCCAGAAAAGAAAACAATAAAAGATCTCTATCTAAATGCTCAGTTATTCTTTTGGAAATAACTTTGAGATACACTGTTTAGTTTCTTATATTTCTTACCATTGTGTGAGCTATGCTAGTCTGAACTTTATCTCTTAGAAGTTCAGAATGACTCTTCAATTCGAACTGTTACAGCTCCTTATCTTCAAACAGTTACCTGGACTTCCTGGATTTGAATAATTGTTAACCATGTACAAAATTAACTGGGTGTCATGTATGTAACTGAACAAATCACACAGCCTGTCTTTGTTAGAAAGTAGCTTGACTTCTCCCTTGAGCTTTACAGGTAACTAATGATACAGTTTGTATTAAGTTAAGCTCAGGACAGGGTCCTGTATTGAGTTGAGCTCATTTTTTTTGTAAATTCATGCTGCCTTTCATTCATTAGTTTATATCTCCGTAAATGTTCCATTACCTGTTCCTGATTGATTCTAAAATTTTCCCTGTTAATGATATCAGACTAACTATTATAAAAAGGATGTAGAGGCATTGGAGAAGGTGCAAAAAAGATTCACAAGTATGATACCAGAACTGAGAGGATATACTTATCAGGAAAGGCTGAACAGGCTGGGGCACTTTTCTCTAGAAAAGGCTTAGGTCTTTAAAATAATGAAAGAGTTTGATAGGGTAGAGGTAGAGAAAATGTTTCCACTTGTGGGGGAGTCCAAAACTAGAGGTCATAAATGTAAGATAGTCACTAATAAATCCAATAAGGAATAAAGGAGGTTTTAGTTGAGGCAAATAGCATAGATGCATTTAAAGTGTAGCTGTGTAACTGAACAAATCACAGAGTCTGTGTTTGTTAGAAAGTAGTTTGACTTCTCCCTTGAGCTTTACAGATAACTAATAATACAGTTGGATTAAGTTAAGCTCAGGACGGGGTCCTGTATTGAGATGAGCTCAATAAACACACAAGGGAGAAAGGAATAGAAGGGTATGTTGATAGGGTTAGATGAAGTAGGGAGGGAGGAGGCAATGTGGTGCATAAACACTGGCATAGACCAGTTGGGCCGAATGGCCTGTTTCTGTGCTGTAAACTTGATGTTAACTGGTCTATAGGTACCTGGATCCCCCAACATTTCTTTTGACTTAAGGCCTCTACATTTGTTTTCCAGTTCTGTGATACCACCTCCTTTTATAACAAAAGCTTAAATGTTTCCACTAGTACATCCTTGAGTTCCTCAAGAACTCTATAATGAATCCCATCCAGCCAAGGTACGTTATTTACTTGAATCTGATTCAAGTATCCAGCCATCAACTTAGTAGTAATGTTAATTTTATTACCCCCCCGCCCCCGGTCTGACTATATAGACACATCCACTTTGCTACTGCCCTTATACTGTCCTTTTCTCTTATAAATATTGAACCAAAGAACTCATTTAATTTTTCAATCATGTCCATATCTTCATTAATGTTGACTGTTTTAGAAGCTAAAGATCCTATGTTTTTCCTTTCCCCCAATGTATCTGAACATTTTCTTTGTGATTTTCCTTAATTTCCCAGCAATACTATTCCAAAATTTTCCCTACCACAGATTCTAATCTAACTGGCCTGTAAAAGATTAGCTCTGTCTCCCTTTTTGGAAATGTGCATTACATTGACCACTCTCCAGTCCTCCAGGACACATCGACTCTTAATAGAATCCCAAAATATTGGGCTCAATTTTAACCCCCACCTCCATGGGTGGGAGAGGGTCTTTAGCTCTTAAACTGTGAGTTTTCTTTACTTTGATGCTTACCTTCTTCTGTTGCAGACAACGACTTTTGGAATGTCCTTAATTTATTCACAATACTTTAATTACCTTCCCTGTCATCCAGGTGGGCTTTCTTTGCCTGTATTCTTATAGCTCCTAATTATACATTCTGCCACTGCCCCCTCAATTATCTTTTTAAAACTGTTCCAATTAGCTACCACATTGTCACCATTTTTTTCAAGCCCTGCCCCATTCTCTCCTCTGGGTAGAGATTGGTGGGGTGAGGCTGAAGGCTTCCTTATGCGGCCTGGGGGATCACTCCTGCTCCTCCTGGCTTGCAAGAAGTGCTAAAAGAGCAGACCTGTAGCACTTACCTTCGGGAGATGGCAGCTCACACCTCTGTTCAACTGCAGGGCAACTGACAGCTCAGACCTAGCCCTCACTTCCAGTTAAATTTAAGACGCGCACCGATGATGTCATCAGGCCACAACTTTGGAATGTTAATTAGGCGCCCACCTGCCTTTTGCAGGAGCCTCGCCAATGGCCGGATTTCTGTATGTTAAAATTTAAAGGGGCAGGAATGGAGTCAGGTTTGGGCCGGGTTGCTTGATCCTGATATTTTAAACCCCTGACCCTCTCCCGCCCGCGGAGGCGGGGTTAAAATCGAGGCCAATATTTTGGGATTCTATTAAGAGTGGATGTGTGCTGGAGGACTGGAGAGTGGCCAATGTAATGCACATTTCCAAAAAGGGAGACCGAGCTAATCTGGGTAATTACAGGCCAGTTAGATTAGAATCTGCGGTAGGGAAAATTTTGGAATACTTAAAGATGAAATTACTAAATGAAGAGAAAATAATTAGAAGCAGCCAATGTGGATTTCAAAAAGGAAGATTGTGGTTAATGAACCTGAGATTTCTTTTGAGGAGGTGACTGATCTGGTGGATGGGGGAAATGCAGTTGATGTTTACATGAACTTTCAGAAAGCCTTTGACAACGTACCATGCAGGAGAAGATTATGGGGTATGGAATTAGGGAAAGGGTAGCAAATTGGATTAATAACTGGTTAGAAGGGAGGAAACAGAGTAGGAGTTAAGGGTTGTTTCTCAGAGTGGCCAGAAGTTGCGGTGTCTCACAGCGTTCTGTTTTGGTAATACTTCTGTTCACTGTGTATATCAATGATTTGGATTATAGGGCTCGAGGGAGTGCTGTCCAAATTTGCAGATTATTCCAAAATAGGAGACATAGGAAATAATTCTGAGGACCAAGGAGATATTGAAGATGGTGGAATGGGCAAAAAAAAGTGGCAGATGAAATTTTTTAACCGTAAATGTGAGGTGGAATGTTTTGGCAAAAAATAAAAGTAGCAATAATTATACTTGGAATGGGGGAAAGTTGGGTCATGTGGAAGAGCAGAGGGATTTGGGGGTTCAGGTTAAAAACAGTACCTCGAGTGGACAAGGCCATAATAAAGCTGATGGAATAGAATATAAAAATAGAGATGTAACAGTGAATTTATATAAAACCTTACTAAGACCACAGTTGGGGTAATGTGTGTAGTTTTGGGCAGATAGAAACAGACTTTCTAGTGGTTGAAGAGTCGAGAATGAAGGGACTGGCTGGACCAAATAGCCTGTTTCTGTAATGTAATTTCTACGTAATTCTATGTTACTATTTGCTGAATGTAAGGACTTGCACAACACCAGGTTATAGTCCAACAGTTTTATTTTAAATCACAAGCTTTCGGAGCTTTCCTCCTTCGTCAGGTGAGTGAAGGGTTCTAAAAACGCATAGCATATATAGTCAGAGAACAATGCCTGGTGATTACAGATAATCTTTCCAACTGCCCCCTATCACACCTCGGCTGGGAGACGATCACAGCAATCAAAGGTGTCGTTGGTGTTCAGACAGGTTAGCCACGGAAAACATTACATCCCAGTATACTGAATACACAATGGGTCAGATCACAAAGACAGAGAAAGAAAGAGACGCGAAAGGCAGAGAGAGAGAGAGAATGTCCAGTTGTATTAAAAACAGATAACTTTTTTTTCGCTGGTGGGGTTACATGTAGCGTGACATGAACCCAAGATCCCGGTTGAGGCCGTCCTCATGGGTGCGGAACTTGGCTATCAATTTCTGCTCGACGATTTTGCGTTGTCGTGTGTCTCGAAGGCCGCCTTGGAGAGCGCTTACCCGAAGGTCGGAGGCTGAATGTCCTTGACTGCTGAAGTGTTCCCCGACTGGGAGGGAACCCTCCTGTCTGGCAATTGTTGTGCGGTGTCCGTTCATCCGTTGTCGCAGTGTCTGCATGGTCTCGCCGATGTACCATGCTCCGGGGCATCCTTTCCTGCAACGTATGAGGTAGACAACGTTGGCCGAGTCACAGGAGTATGAACCATGTACCTGGTGGGTGGTGTCCTCTCGTGTGATGGTGATATCTGTGTCGATGATCTGGCATGTCTTGCAGAGTTTGCCGTGGCAGGGTTGTGTGGTGTCATGGACGCTGTTCTCCTGAAAGCTGGGTAATTTGCTGCGAATGATGGTCTGTTTGAGGTTAGGTGGCTGTTTGAAGGCGAGTAGTGGAGGCGTGGGGATGGCCTTAGCGAGGTGTTCGTCGTCATTGATGACATGTTGAAGGTTGCGAAGAACATGGCGTAGGTTCTCCGCTCCGGGGAAGTACTGGACGACGAAGGGTACTTTGTTGGTTGTGTCTCGTGTTTGTCTTCTGAGGAGGTCTATGCGATTTTTTGCTGTGGCCTGTCGGAACTGTCGATCGACGAGTCGAGCGTCATACTTACTATTTGCTGTTTGTAAGCTTGCCCCCTTGTGGTCAAATGGAAAACCTGGAAATTTGTGAGGTAACTTAATTTGTTTGGATTAAAAACTGAAAATATTGTAATCCACAAACTTTCGGACTTCTGTTGAGGGATATTATCTTTGCAGATGTAAATTTTAATTTTTTTCTGAATGACTGCAGGACTGGCTGGCAGAACAAAACAATTCTTGGGCTTTAAAATGAAAAATAAACTTGACATAAATGTGTCAAACGATGGAAAGAGTGTAAAAACAACAACTTTAAATCTATGAGGTAATTTTAAAAACAATACACATACTAGTATTTACAATTTGTTAAAGCACCTGTGTGTTTAATTACTGTTGCAGAGACAGACAGGGAGACACATTTGTCCATTTGATTTGCTTTATTTTCCCCCTCCTACAGTGCTGCCAGACCCAGGACCTCCACCCCACTCTGCCAAATCCATTACCTGCCAGTGCTGCTATGAGTTTGATTGCTATTCCAGCAGAAATATCACTCTCAGCTAAAGAGAGGTAGCAACTATACCTGTGTGTGCAATTCCCAAAATTCCAGTCTGAGTGCGTGCGATATGGAGATTCTCTCAGCTAATGTGCTTCAAGTTGAAGCATTTCTTTCCTTAGGCTAAAACAGTAATTGTGCTTGTTTTTCCAAATGATTTCACAAGTTTGAGAAAATTTAGGATTCTTTTTGAGGTAAGACAAAAGAAAGAACCTGCATTTATATAGCACCTTTCACATCTTCAAGATGTCATGAAGTGCTTCACAGCCAGCGGATTATGTTTTTGAACTGGTTGTTCCTGTTGTTCTGTAGGCCAACGCTGCAGCCATTTCATGCATTGTAAGGCCCCACAAACAGCAAAAGAGATATGACCAGTTATTGGTGTGGTGAGGGATGACTGTTGACATGGACAGAGGGAGAGCTCCCTGCTGTTCTCTGGAAAAAGTGCCAAGGAATCTTTTATGCTCACCTGAATAGCAGATGGGGCCATCTTTAACCCCTCATCTGTAAAATGGCACCTCTGACAATGCAATACTCTTAATGAAGTACTGAAGTGTCAGTTTAGATTGTGTGTTGGAATATGGCTTGAAGCCACAACCTTCTGATTTAGAGGTGAAAGTGCTATCAGTGAGCAAGTTTGGAGGGGGGGGGTGGTGGCGTGGAGGCAGAGCTAGGGAGACTAAACGGCTACAGTGCCTGTCTTTTTTCTTCACACATAATTCAAAAACTATTGTCGACAGAGCAGATTTATTTATGCAACAGTGGTATCTATCTATTTATCTAGCTGTAGTAAGTAAAGAAAATGCTAACTATCAAAAATATTTGCTTCACTGTCTGGGCCAAAGTCATTAAAAACTTCATTCCAAATTCTTTCCCTCAAAGATGTGCACCTGTCCCCCACTTCCACACTGCAGTAACGCCTGCTTGGAACAACATAACTTCTGACACACCACAACATCTTGTGTGTTCAGAGGAGAGCTAGCTTAAAGAACCGTAGTTGCTCAGATAGGGTTAAGGAGCTGGGTCTACTTACTTTACAGTAGTGTAGATGTGGAGGCGACCTGATAGAGGATTATAATATAATGGAAGGGCTGGACAGCGTGCCTGTTAGATTATTTCAGTTTGACAGATTGGGGAGGACCAGGAGACATGTGTTTAAACTACACAAAAGTACGAATACACAAATTAACAAATTCAACGAGAATAAAAAAAAATGGGAACCAATGAAATTGCTCAAAATCTTTTTTGAAAGTTCTTTCAAATACCACCTCACCCAAAGGTAAGAAATACAGCACTAGGAATAAGGTTTGTAACATTTTATAAAGAGAAATACAAGAAAATAATGCAATTTACCCATCCAATAGCATTAAAGAATCCTGCGCTGCACTTGACTTTCCAAGGCAATTACTGTCAGCTGAAGAGACTTAAGGTAACAGACTAAAGCTCCCAGCATGCATCTGTGCCTATAACTGATTGACAGCAAAACTGTCCATTTACAAACTGTGGTAGGATTTGCTGTTTATAAATTCCATCTCTTTGTAGTGATGAAAAATTACTGAGGCTAGAAGCCTCCCCAAGGAGCTATTTTCAGGAGTAGTGAAAGCAATCTGAATTTATTTTGTAAGAAACAAAACATGGCAAAGCATGAACTCTTAACTTTTTCTGCGTTAATTTTGAAGAAAAATAATCTCAGTTATTAAATTTTAGGAGTTGTTTATAGTAATTGTTACATGTGTGACAAATGAAACTTTGCAGTTTGAAATTTTGCTATCTTTATAAAATTGAAAATTTTTATTGCGTCCTAATAATTAAAATATATGTGTCTTCTGTATGAAACGAAGATGGCATTCCCTTTGTTTTGATTAACAAACATGCAAAAATAATCGCCACAGGTTGAACAATCAAAAACTGAGAAACGATGAGGCATTCCTGTTTAAAGTCTGCTGAGAATATAAGCATAGAGAAAAGGAAGGACACTAGATGAATGTTGCAGTTTGCTCTTGAAGGGACAAGTGTAAAAACTTAATTGGTAATAGCTGGCTTTCATCACATAGAAACATAGAAAATAGGAGCAGGAGGAGGCCATTCGGCCCTTCAAGCCTGCTCCGCCATTCAGTATGATCATGGCTGATGCTCTATCTCAATACCATATTCCCGCTCTCTCCCCATATCCCTTGATGCCTTTTGTGTCTAGAAATCTATCTAGCTTCTTCTTAAATATATTCAGTGACTTGGCCTCCACAGCCTTCTGTGGTAGAGAATTCCACAGGTTCACCATCCTCTGAGTGAAGAAATTTCTCCTCAACTCAATCCTAAATGTCCTACCCCGTATCCTGAGACTGTGATCCCTCATTCTGAACCCCCCAGCCAGGGGAAACATCCTCCCTGCATCCAGTCTGTCCAGCCCTGTCAGAATTTTATATGTCACTATGTGTACTTATGTTGAAGAGAACTTTGTTTAAAGAATGAGCACATCTGGATATGTTTTCTCCCCCACTCCCCCCACTGTGTCCACCCCTCTCAAAGGGATCATGTCTCAGCTCTTGGATGGTTTGTGTATTCATACTTGTCAATAGCTTAGTTTTCTTGGGATTTATGCATTTTGTGTCCTTTCTCTAGAAATTACTTTCATACAATATGTAAAACACAAAGTATAGTAAATACACTTTAGCTTTTACAGTTTGAAAACAAAGGTTTTACCTGTAGAATATAAATCTTAAGTTTATTTGCACTGCCAGTCACTTTTTCTGGTTACAAATTCCTGTGTCCACATTTATAATGTAAACTGCTTATATAAACTTATCACCCTGCTGGTCTGTAGTCCATTTCACTGCCGCTTCTGGATGTTATAGTGACCTCCAACTCTGCCCCTCGATCGATTCTGCATACCTGGTTCTTCATTCCCACAGAAATACCTCCAGCAATGTGTCCTCTGAAACTTTACACTTCAAATAGCTTCTGGACTCACTCACCCTCCACAACTGTCTCCGAACCTGGACATCAGTTCGTCATAGCTCCAAGTTGACTGACCCTTATCTACGTCAACTTCATCCCAACTTTGGACTCCCTCTTATTGTCTTCTCTCTCTTCCCTGTTTATTACCAGGACATATCTATTCCAATCTTGCTATGTAACCACGCCTATGTAACTTGAGTTTCCCTGTGTCCATTCGCGCAGGTCTTTTGGCTACCGCTCCGGACCCGGATCCATCGCTTCTATTTCCACTTTTTTCTTCTTTTCTCTTTACCCCTCCTAGGTCCCCCTCTCCTTCGTCATGCCTCCTTTCATTTTTCCGCTCAAGTACTCTGCCCCCCCCCCAAATCCCTACCCCTGCCCTTCTACACTGCTCGACCTTCCTTCTCTCCTGCCGCCATCCCAGGCTTGACTCCCTCTTAGATAAGCCTACAGTTTCCCTCTGTGTGTCTCTTTTGGCATCCTCCGAAGGACCCATCGAGACAGTCGTTGTTGCCTCCTTATGAGCAGCAACCTCAACTGCCCTATCCTACACTCTGACTGACTTTCCCACCCGGTGCACCTGCTGGCGGCTAATCTAGCCGATCACGTACCAATCCCCCCGCCCCCCCATGCTGACCCAGTGGACTCTGCCAGCGGATCAGCTATCACCGCCCCTCTCTGCATCTCCCTCTACAATGTCCGTTCACTTGTGAACGAGGCCCTTACCATCCATGAGCTTATTGTGGATGATTGCATCAACACCATGGCCTTGACGGAAACCTGGCTGACGGGTGATGATATCTTCCCCTTTAAAGAAGCCTCCCCGCCTGGCTATATCTTCCACCACTTGCCCCACCCGGACCGCTGCGGTGACGGTGTGGCCCTTATCACCAAATCACACCTTGGTCTGTCACCCTATTCCTCTGGCACCTTCTCTTCCTTCGAGAATCTCACCTTGTTCCACCCCCCACCTCTCCTTTAAAGTCCTTGTTCTCTGCTGCCCACCCAAGTACCACACTGAGTTTCTCACTGAGATATCTTCACTGCTTTCCTCCCTCAGCCTCTGCACCGAGTGACTTTTCATCCTCGGTGATTTCAACCTCCATCTCAACTCATCATGCCCTCACCCTCCGAGTTCGCTGTTCTCCTATCCTCCCTTAATCTCTACCCCCATATAAATTCCCCAAACCATGTTCATGGCCACCCCCTCGACCTTGCCATCTCATGTGGCCTCGCTACTCCCATCGTGTCAATCACAGAGAAAGCCACCTCTGATCACTTCCATGTATCCCCCTGCCCCCTCCTTCTGTGTCCACCCCTGCGAAAAAAACTCTTCCACCAAGTCACTTACAACGGCACTTTCAAATTTCCAACTGTCTAGCCTTTGGTCCTCCATTCATGACAACATTTCTGCAGCTACCGATCTTCTCAATCACACCCTCACCTCCACCTTTGATGCCCTTGTCCACATTAAAATCATTACTCTCTCTCACGCTGGTTGTTCCCCCTAGTACGGCCCCCATCTCCACTCCCTTAAGTCCAAAGGATGCAGACTTGAACGTTTATGGTGGACAGGTGGTTTAGCCATTCATCGCCAGATCTGGCTGGACCACATAAAGCACTATCGGGTCCTGGTTTTTTTTATTCAATCATGTGATGTGGGCGTCACTGGCAAGGCCAGCATTTATTGCCCATCCCTAATTGCCCTTGAGAAGGTGGTAGTGAGCTGCCTTCTTGAACTGCTGCAGTCCATGTGGTGAAGGTTCTCCCACAGTGCTGTTAGGTAGGGAGTTGGTTTGCCTTTGTCGTGTCCGGTGCCTAGTGGTCCGTCTGGTTTTATTCTTATTATGACTCTTTGTAGCTTGAGTGGGCAAGACTGAGTGAGTTGCTAGGCCATTTCAGAGGGCGGTTAAGAGTCAACCACATTGCTGTGGGTCTGGAGTCACATATAGGCCAGACCGGGTAAGGACGGCAGGTTTCCTTCCCCAAAGGACATCAGTGATCCAGATGGGTTTTTATGACAATCCGGTAGTTTCATGGCCACCATTACTGATACTAGTTTTTTTTATTCCAGATTTTATTTAATTAATTGAATTTAAATTACCCAGCTGCCGTGGCGGGATTTGAATTCATGAGTCTGGATTATTAGTCCAGGCCTCTGGATTACTAGTCCAGTAACATAACCACTATGCTACCATACCCATCTCCTCTACCAAAACTGCTCACTATTCCAGGATCATCCTGGAATGCAAAAATAACCCCCGGCTTCTCTTCACTACAAACCGTCTTCTTAAACCCCTCTCCTCTGCCTTCTCCACCCTCACCTCCAGCAACAAGTGCAAGGAGCTCATGGACTTCTTTGTCACTAAGATTGAGACCATCTATTCAGTTTCCACTAGCCCACAAAGCCAAACTTCCCCTAAGGTTCCTCCCTGCCCAAGCTCTGAACTAGCATCTTTCTGTAGTTTCTTCCCCCTCTCCCCTCATGTCCTCTCTGAGCTCATGTAGACCATGAGACCCCCTCCTGCTCCCTCGAGCCCATTTCCACCAAACTGCTGACCACCAAACTTCCCTTCCTGGCACCATGATAGCTGACATTGTTTATGGTTCCCTCTCCTCAGGTACTGTCCCCCTCCCCATCAAATCTGTCACCGTCGCCCCCTCCTCAAAAAAAATCCACCCTATGTGACTGTGACCGTGGTAAACTATCCCTCCTCATCCTTCTTACCCTGTGTACAGCCTTGGACACAGTTGACCACATAGTCCTCCTCCAGTGCCTCTCCTCTATCGTCCAGCTGGGCGCTTGCCTGGCTTCATTCTTACCTATCCAGATGTAGCCAGAGAATCACTTGCAATGGCTTCTCTTCCCGCTCCCGCACCATTACCTCTGGAGTCCCCCAAGAATCTATCCTTGACCCCATCCCATTTCTCATCTACAAGCTGCCCTTTAGCAACATATCCGAAAACACATCAGGTTCTACATGTATGCTGATGACACCCAGCTCTACCTCACCACCTTTCTTGACCCCTCCACTGTCTCTGATTTGTCACACTACTTGTCCGGTATTGGATGTGCAAAATTTCCTCCAAGTAAATATTAGGAAGACCGAAGCCATTGTCTTTGATCCCCGCCACAAACTCCGTTCCCTAGACACTGACTCCAGCCCTCTCCCTGGCCACTGTCTGAGGCTGTACCAAACCGTTTGCAACCTTGGCGTCCTATTTGACTGTGAGATGAGCTTCTGACCACAAATCTGCTTCATCACCAAGACTGCCTACTTTCGTCTCTGTAACATTGCCCATGTCCGCCCCTGCCTCAGCTCATCTGCTGCTGAAACCCTCATCCATGCCTTTGTTACCTCCAGACTTGACTATTCAAATGCTCTGCTGGCCGGTCTCCCACCTTCCACCCTTCATAAACTTGAGCTCATCCAAAACTCTGCTGCCCATATCCTAACTCGCACCAAGTCCCTCCCGTTCACCCATCATCCCTGTGCTTGCTGACCTACATTGGCTCCTGGTCCGGGAATGCCTCGATTTTTAAAATTCTCATCCTTGTTTTCAAATCTCTCCATGGCCTCGCCCCTCCCTATCTCTCTAACCTCCTCCAGCTTTACAGCCCTCCGAGATCTCTGTGTTGCTCCAATTCTGGCCTCTTGCGCGTTCCCGATTTTAATCGCTCCACCATTGGCGGCCATGCCTTCAGTTGCCTGGGCCCTAAGCTCTGGAATTCCCTCCCTAAACCTCTCCACCTCTCTCTCCTCCTTTAAGATGCCCCTTAAAATCTACCTCTTTGAGCAAGCACCTGCCTTAATGCCTTCTGATATGGCTTGGTGTCAAATTTTGTTTGATAACACTCCTGTGAAGCACCTTGGGATGCTTTACTCTGTTAAAGGCGTTCTATAAATGCGAGCTGTTCGGTTTTGAGTGTAGCATTTGGCATTGCCTTTTCGTACAACTTTGAGAGAAATTATATAAAGTCGATGCTGGAAACATAATTGGAATTCCAAGTACTGCAATATTTTATCGTGGGATAACTGGAGTTTGTTATTTTGTCCTTTTGTAATTTGCATAGTATGGCAGTAGCGCATTCCTGCAGGTATCACTGAAGGATTTTTTTCTGAATTCTGCGATTGTGACCTATCATTAGCATTTGTGAAATAATAGTTTTGAGGGTTTGAATTAACCAGCCTTGTCCATAGAACAAACGTCTTATTACTCAAAAGAAAAGGGGATGGGTGTAAGTGTTTTTAAAGACTATGGAGCTGATTTTCGGATAGTGGAGCGGAGGCCGGGGGGGCCTCCTAAAATTGTAGAAATCCAGAGAGGGTTCGGAGCCCTGCTTGAACCTGCTGACCTCTGGGTTCCCCAGTGATGCGTCCGGGTGCGCACGCTGTTCCCGAATGTGGGACTCCCACCGGCAATTAAAGCCGGTGGGATGATGATTTACATACCTTGACAGATAGTTAAGGTACTTGAGATACCCGATTGAGTAAACATTTTGGCAGGGGTGCAATTTTGAAGGATCCTCAGCGTGTTTCCAATGCTGTGGGAAACACTCCCTGTTGCAACAGACGTGTTTCAGCCAGCAGCCGGGGGAGATGCAAAGAATTATTTGACAGGTGGGGAGGAAACCTCATTTATTGCAGCAGGGCACTCTGTCACTTCAGACAAAGTTTTGGCTGCAAGATCTTTGTGTTTTCACTCAAAATTTTTACTTTCCACCCAAAACTCTGCTGTGCAAACACATTTACCTACTTTGCAGACCCCCTCAAACTTACACAGTCAGGATAGGGGGGTGCCATGGCTGCATTCATCACTTCATCCGAGGACGAGCAACGTCACCAGCCTCGCCAGGCACAGCGTCCACCTCCACCATGTGGAGCTCCACATCACAGTGCTGCACCACAGGCACCTGCACAAGAGCACGGAGGGCAACAACAGAGAAAGCAATGTCGCAGGAGGCACTACCCTCGCAACAGGGTCTACAGACCGATGCTCAGCTTTCTGGACCTCTCTGAGGAGCATTGCATTCGGAGGCTCCGAGTCAGGCGCCAGGTAGTCGCAGACATTTACAGCCTCCTTCGTGCCGAGCTTGTCCCGGCTGGGCCGAGCAGCATCTCCTTACCTGTTGCTGTCAAAGTCACCACTGCCCTCAACTTCTTTGCCTCCAGATCATCCAAGGTGCCACCGAGGACATCGCCAGGGTCTCTCAGTCGTTGGCACACAAGTGCATAATGCAGGTCACCGACGGCATGTTTTGCAGGGCCTCACACTACGTCAACTTCCCCATGGATGACTTCAGCCAGATGGAGAGGGCAGTAGGATTCCACGCTGTGGCTGGCTTCCCACGGGTGCAGGGTGTAATCGATTGCACCCATATAGCACCTCCACATGAGCCAGGACTGTTCATCAACAGTAAGGGCTATCACTCCATCAACACGCAGCTCATATGTGACCACCGCAAGAGATTCCTTCACGTGTGCGCCAGATGCCCTGGCAGCTGCCACGATTCCTTCATTCTCCGGTAGTCCAACATCCTGCCCCTCTTCCACGCACCGAACACCCGCAAGGGCCGACTCCTTGGGGACAAGGGATACCCCCTGCACATGTGGCTCATGACACCTCTGAGGAACGCCACCACCGAGCAACAGCATTGATATAACGACAGCCACATCGCTACCAGATCTACAATTGAGCATGCTTTCGGGCTGCTCAAGATGCGCATCAGGTGCCTTGATCATTCTGAGGGAGCGCTTCAATACGCACCAGACACAGTTGGACGCATTATTGTCGTGAAGGCACAACAGAGAGGGGCGCTGCTTGAGGAGGCCCCACCCACATTGAGGAGGAGGAGGAAGATGACGAGGAGGAGGAGCAACCCATGGGCAGAACAGCAGCTCACCTGGCTGCTCGTGAGGCCAGGGAGTCACTGATACGCGAACGGTTCTCCTAACATCAGACAGTGTGAAGGGTCCAGTCCTCACCACCTGGACAGAGCAGCGGCCACAGCAGCCACCTCTTTCTCCCCCCGCCCCGCTCAAAACAGTCCTGCCATTACACATACACCCACTGCAGAGTGATCCAATGGGTGGCATCAAGTGTGGGAGTTCATGGTAAACCTCATGAAAGGGCCTTATTACAGAAGCCAGTCAAGAATGGCCAAGACGTGGCAGTAGTGGTGACAATAATAATATTTAATGTGAGTTTAACAAAAAGCAAATATAAATAAAAAAACATGACCAACCGTCAAACACCCTTGTGCATCCCCTTAGCGCTTACAAAACCTTTGCCTTTCGCTTCCGACTACTTCGACGTGGTGCATCCCCCGTGGCTGCAGCAGAGGTAGTGGCAGGTTGCTCTTGTTCTTGCCCTGACCAATTAGATGCTTTGGGCCTACGCCCGTTGGGTTTCGGTTCCCGTGAGGCCCCCTCCAAAGACTACTCCACCTGCACCCATACAGGGGCAGACTCGGCCACCTGGAGAGGAGGCAGCATTGCGGGTACTGGTTAAGAGGGGGGCAACGGGTGAGATGTGGGGGTGCTTTGAGTGGCGTCCCCACTTCCATGTCTCCTTTCACCATCATCCCTCCCCTGGGCCAAGCCCACACCACTCCTACCACTCTGCTGGACGACAGTTTGGAGGACATGTGTGAAGCCTTGGAAGGCCAGTGTTTGATTATCTGCCTGCCTGTTTAAGGCGGCAGAATGTTGTTCACCCCGAGTCCGAAGGGCTATTGTCAGCGCCTGAATGGACTCATTGGTGAGCCGTGCTTGAAGCTCCATGGAGGCTAGCCTTCGCTCCATCGCAGACATTCCCGCCCTTACTCGCGAAACTATCTCAGAGATGCTCTCACGTCCCTGTGACAGTATCACAGAGATGCCCTCCCTTACCTGTGCCACCATTCCACTCATGCAGGAGTTGGACTCCTCCATCCTCTGCGCGATTGTGGAGAGTGCACGTGGCACCTGTTCCAGCACCTCGCAAATGTGCTGCTGCCCCTCGATCATTCTCCTTTTAATGGATGGCCCCAGGGTTCAGCACCTGTGTCCCGCTGAGCAGAGCCTGGAGAAGAGTGCTCCCACCGACGCGGACTCTCCACAGCTGCCCCTGCCACCAGTGTCTGCTCGTGCTCACGTGTGTGGTAACTCACCATGTGCGACCCCAACTAACTGCGGACGGGGACCCACCGAGGTGTGTGTGTCTGTGCTGGTGGATGGCTCGCTCAGATATGACGGTGCACCCTCAGAGGCCGGCGGGTCCTCTGAGAAATCGCCCTCTGCCATCACACCGGTCGTTGAAGGCCCTGTAAGAGAACTGCAGGCAATATTAAGCATGATGACAGATGTTGAGGTGCTGAAGATGGCAAGGCATATTAACATCAATTGATATAGTGTGTACTGAATGTTAAAGTTCTGTCACCAGACGTTTGTCGGGTGCCAGTCTCGGCATCCCTGACGGACAGGCACTCGAGGGTGTGGCTCAGCTCCAGAGCCTCCTGCTCCGTGTCTGTGAGCACGACTACCTGTTGCGGCCCCCCTCCGGTCCTCGCCCTTTCCCGTGCATTCTGGGTTCTCTTTTTCCCATAAGTGGAAAAAGTAGAGACGCGTGAGTGAGTGATGGTGATGTGGCCAACCGTTGAATGCATTGGTTTGGGTGTGGCTGACCGTGAAAGAGATGCATCGGAGGGTGAGTATGAGATAGAGCCATGACATTGTATGAGGATTGGTTGAATGTTAGTGGTTGGGTGAGTACTGGGGAGCTGAGGAAGTGTTGAGGATATGCAGGTAAGTTGAGCATGAGCTTTGAGTGGGTGTGAGGAGTGATGTGATAGAGTAGTGCTGGCAGTGCAGAATGAGTTGGGGGAGGGCGGTGATGTGGAAGACTGAATGTAGGAGAATGAGTAAGTGCACTCACTTTGGCTGACCTAGTTAGGTCACTGAAGTGCTCCCTTCACTGGATCCAGGTTCAGGAGATGCTGCTGCTGCTGGGGACCTCTGCCACCTCGAGCCAGGTTTTCTTGGTGGCAGAGGCAGGCCACTTCCTCCTGTCCGCCGGGTAAAAGACATCCATTCTCCTCCTCACCCCATCCAGTAGCAACTGGAGTGAGGCATCAGTGAATCTAGAAGCAGCCTTTCCCCTCGGCTGCTCCATTGTGCTATTTGGGTGTTACTTCCAGGAGCAGCCATTGGAGGACTGCCCCTTTAAATAGAGCTCCTCCAGCTGACAGCCCGTGATGCGGGTGCGCAGTCCGCCCGCTGCGCAAGTTTCGGACGCCAAACCCGGAAGCCATGTAAAGTGACTCCAATTTACCCGCGATCGCGTGGGAAACGGACAGATTTTACTGGGCGGGTTACCCACACGCCCAACCTCTCCCCCCGCCCCCCCCCCCCCCCCCACTGCCATCCTGCCTCCCGGCTAATATCTGGGCCTATATATTTAGTTTTAAATGAGTTGAATTTTTAGGCTTTGAATTTCTGAATTCTGTACAAATAATTCATGTCATATTAACATTCTTAAGTAATTATTAGTCTTGCCTAATGAGTTGTTAGTTTGCAAACATTCTAATTGATTTAAGAATTACTATTCTGAGACTTGTGTATTGAAAGTAAAACAGGAGAAGGAGACTGGGGGATGGGGATGAAGAAATCTAGACTGTTTGGAACCAACTCATTAAGTGGCACAGGTGTTTCACTGTGATCTGAGGCCAATAGAAAACAGAAAATGAACTTCAGATTTATTAATTGAGGTCGTGGACTTTTTTCTTTTAATTAAATATTGGCATAGGGACAAGTTTGCTTAGTTATAATTGTATTTTCCTGTGCATGCACCTTGAGTTAGACATGACTGGTTGAGGCTTCAGCAGATGATTCTGGGCCTGGATGGGATGGGAGGGCACTTTTACAAATTTCTTTAAAATAGCAGTTTTCAGTTCAAGTATATTCAAAGTATTTATAGTGAAACATTATGAAATACTCAGCAGATCCATCAGCATTTAAAAAGAAAAATGATAAATTAATGTTTTGGGTGCCTTCCTAAGGCCTAAGAAGGGAAGGCAGGATTGTCTTTTTAAGACTTACGAAAATTGAGGGGGGAGGTGGAAGAAAGGGAATCACAAAGGGGAAAACCTTGTTGGAAGAAAAATGACATTTCAGAAGCTCTGATGCAGAAAATGAAATCAGGAGAGCAGATATGGTGATGAATAACTGCAAAAAAACAGAAGCAGAAGGGTGGGAAGGAATCTAATCTAAGCAGCTGTTGGAATCTGTGGGCTTATAAAATATTTCTGGAGTGCCCATGGCCAATTTATGGGGGAGAAAGAAAGGAGGGGAGTGGATAGAGTCAAAAGGAAAAGAAGAGGGATGGATTGAAATCATAAGAGCAGTCAGTGCAGTGCATTTTACCAGCACGTAACAGAGTAATTAAAATATATGACTTGGCAAGTTTGAAGCCTGTTGTTGCAGTGGCAAGATGTGACGTCAGTAAGGGTGAACAGGCAGTGGAAACAGTATGGGTAGAACCAAGAAACAGTGAAGGATGCAAAACTGGTGGAATTTGTCTACAGACCTCCTGACAATAGTGATGTAGTGGGGGAATACGAAATTACAGAGTTCAGTTTTTTACAGAAGTAGAAACAACATGTGCATCAGGATAGAAAGGTTTCTCCCCCCACCCCCCACCCACCCAGGGTGAAATTCTCACTTTGTATCTTATCCTTTTCTCTTTGTCTTCAGATATCATTTGTAAACAATTTTTGAAGCTGATTGCTTCTAGTTCTGTTATGTTATATACCTAGGATGAGGGAAAGCCATTAGGATCATACCTGCTCATCCCATTTTTTTTGTTGGATCTCAACCCTCCATCAGCAATCCCCACTCCCCCGCACCCCCCCCCCTCCCAACCACCACCATCACCTCCTAGGAGATGCAAAATAGAGACCCACAATCAATTCTGGAGTCCTCTGTCACAAAATCTTCTCTGACCTTCAAAGGTGATGAGACAAGCCACAAGAGGCCCCAGACTCATTCATTATTTTCTGAGATAATTAATCTTGCTTTCCATAATGCTGTGACCTCCTTGTTTTCTAAACATTTGGGTAAGACCTTCTTGAAGGACTGCAAAGAGTCAGTCTTCACTATCACCTGTGGAATTCTGTCCCACAGGTTGAACATCTTCTGGGAAAAGTAAAGCTCATTCCTTGCTTTCTTGGTTTTTATGGGTGACTGCTAGTTCTACCCAACCCTATCACCTCAAACATTATATCCACTTTCATGTTGATGTACTTACTAATTTTAAATAACTGAATCAGATTCGCTCTAAGTCTTGTTTCTCCAGCAAATGCAGCCTAAGGCATGAAGTCTAGCTTGATGATCTTGGGTGGGGAAGATTATTGTTTTTGTCTGTACCTCTCTAGAACCACAAGGTCCTCCTTAATATGGAGTACCAAAACTGTATACAGTACGCTGTTGGCTTTGACCACAGCACTTGAATTTTAGGGAGCAGTCAATGATCATTTCTAAGTGTTTCTCCCTTTTGTATTCTATGCATCCATGTGCACAATGGCATTCTTATGTTGAAAGCTATTTGCTAGCCTTGATCCCACTTTCACAATTTCTCCAGATCATTTGCAGTTTGTTTCCTTCTTCTTGGTGGAATCATTTTCTTTTTAAGAATTCTTCTCCATAATTTTCTGTACAAGACCCTTTCTGAACTTGAGTGCGAGTTAGCCTTTTGTATCATTAATGGTCATTCCCAGTGTCTTCTTCCTTTCTCTCTTGTCAAGGCATGGTATGGCCACAAACGGCACCTGTCTTATGAGGTGGGAAGCCACCCTGAAGCAATGCATTGCTACCCTGGATAATTTCAAGAGCCTCAGATTAAGTCTTTAGACTGCACACATGGATCAGGTTCTCAGATCCTGTCTTTGGTATTCCATTCCATTGGTACTGGGGCATCTTAAAATGGGAAGGCTATGACATATGCTGAGTCTATACCTCTGCACTGAGTAGACATTAAGTGCCTTATGATACAGCTTATTCATTTGCTTGGGAATCTGAAAATGCATACCATTGAATTAGTATCATGAAGTATGAAAATGTCCTTTGGTTCTTCTGTTTTGGCACCACTTGGTTGAACAGTTCAGTGAGATCCATATATCTGTATGGGCTTTGTCACCAGTATTAACTAGTTTGAGCTCTTTGGCGCAAACTAGCATGAAAGCTGTCTCTTGGGAGCACAATTTGTATTTGAACCTGCCCT
The DNA here is from genome assembly GCF_035084215.1 of Heptranchias perlo. NCBI lineage: Eukaryota > Metazoa > Chordata > Chondrichthyes > Hexanchiformes > Hexanchidae > Heptranchias > Heptranchias perlo. The sequence goes on from NC_090332.1 coordinate 72,260,566, forward strand.
GCCATTGCACCTAGGTTAAGGGACATTTTAGTGGGTAATGTCCATTTCTGGTGTCTTAACAATGAGGTGATGCTAACTACCTTGGCATTTGAATATCCTTCCTAAGATGTGGTGCCCAGAACTGAACACAGTACTCCAGGTGTTGTCTAACCAGGGCTTTGTATAGCTGTGGCATAACTTCTACTCCCTTGTATTCTAATCCTCTAGCTATAAAGGCCAGCATTTCACCAGCCTTTTTGATTATTTTCTGTACCTGTCCATGACATTTTAATGATCTATGTACATGGTCCCCTAAGTCTCTTTGGACCTCCACTGTTTTGAGCTTTTCACCATTTAGAAAGTACTCTGATCTATCCATTTTAGGTCCAAAGTGGATGACCTCACACTTGCCTATATTTAAATCCATTTGCCACAGTTTTGCCCATTCACTTAATCTATTAATATCTCTCTGTATTTTTTTGCTTCCAACTACACTGCTTACAATGCTGCCTATCTTTGCGTCATTGACAAACTTGGATATGTGGCTATCTAACCCGTCATCTAAGTCGTTAATAAATACAGTGAATAGTTGAGGCCTCAACACAGATCCCTGTGGGACATCACTAGTATCATCCTGCCAATTTGAGTACCTGCCCATCATCCCTTCTCTCTGGTTCCTGCTGCACAGCCAATTTCCTAACTAGGTCAATAATTTGCCCTCAATTCCATGAGCTTCAACTTCAGTTAACAGTCTTTTATGAGGGACTTTATCAAATGCCTTCTGGAAGTCCAAAGAAACAACATCCATAGACGTTCCCCTGTTCAATACTTTAATCACCTCTTCAAAAAATAAAATCAGGTTCATCAGACATGATCTACCCTTTGCAAATCCATGCTGGCACTCTCTGATCAGCTGAAAATTTTCAAGATGTTCAGTCACTCTATTCTTAATTATGAACTCTAGAAATTTCCTGACAACAGATGTTAGGCTAACTGGTCTATAATTCCCTGGTTTCCCTCTCTCACCTTTCTTAAATAGTGGAGTGACGTGCAATTTTCCAATCTAAAGGAACGGTTCCTGATTGAGAGAACTTTGTAAGATTATAGTTAGGGCATCTCCAATGTTCTCACCTACTTCCTTTAAAACCCTGGGATGGAAACCATCTGGTCCTGGGGATTTGTCACTCTTTAGTGCCATTATTTTCCTCATTACTGTTAACTGCTTACGTTAATTATGGTGAGTCCCCGTCCTTAATTCAAAATTAGTTTCCTTGGGGTCTCCGGCATGCTATTCTCTTCCTCTACTGCAAATACCGACGCAATGTAATTATTTAACATGTCCTCCATTTCCTTATTTTCATTTACAATATCACCATTATCAGTTTTTAAGGAGCCCACATTGCTCTTGACCACCCTCTTTTTCCTAATGTAATTGTAAAAAATTTTTGTGTTGGTTTTGATATCCCTTGCAAGTTTCTTTTCATATTCTTTTCATATTCCCTTTTTGTAGCTCTTACTCTCTGTTTTGCCACCCTTTGCTGTTCTTTGTATCTCTCACCTCTTTTGGTGTCCATGGCTGTTTCTTTTGGCAAGTAAAGCTCTTGCTCTTTAGGGGTATAAACTGGTTCTGTATCACGTTAAATTCATTTTTGAACACCTTCCACTGATCTTTTGTTTTACCCATTTAACAGATTTGTCCAGTTTACTGTGGACAGTCTCTGTCTCATCCCGTTGAAGTCGGCCTAACCTAAATTTAGAATCTTAGTAGCTGATACGGGTTTCTCCCTTTCAAGCACAATGTTGAACTCGATCATATTATGATCGCTATTAGATAAATGTTCACCCACCGTTAGGCTGTTAACTAAATCTAGATCATTACTCATTATTAAATCTAACATGTCCTGTCCTCCTGTTGGTTCTGGGACATATTGTTGTAGAAAGCTGTCCTGAACACACTCAAGAAATTTGCTACTTTTCTGACATGAGTTCATCTGCTTATCTCAATCTATATGAAAGTTAAAATCCCCCATTAAAACCACTCTGCCTTTGCTATATGCTTGACTGATCTCTGTATTTATACATTCTACCACTTCACAGCTGCTACCAGGGGGCCTATACACAACATCCACTAGTCTTGAATCCTTTTCTATTTCTTAATTCTACTGATAAATTCTTCACTGCCTGTTTACCTCTCATTCTATTCTCTCCTATCATTGAAATAATTTCATCCTTAATCACTAAGGCTACTCCTCCCTCTATTCCCTATCCTTCCTATAGACTTTATAACCTGGTACATTCAGTTCCCAGTCTTGACGATTTTGCAGTCATGTCTCAGTAATGGCTACCATGTTGTACCCTCTAAGTTGAACTTGCACCTGCAATTCATTCAATTTGTTCCTTATACTCCGTGCGTTTGTACAAAGGACGCTTATTTGGGCCACACACCCTAACCAGTCCTTCTGCTCTAATGTTTTTCTCTCACATTTCTTATTTCTCTCTCTCCTGATTTAATTACTTTACATCTTTTAGTTTTCCCTTTACCTGTAATACCTAAAGCATCATTTTTGACTGTCGCACTACGTTGTACCTGTTGGATAGGATCAGTCTCTGCAGATCCTTGTTATCTGTCTCACCTGGGTTCCCCTTACTCTGTACACTGTCGGTCACACCAACTCCGTTCTGATCCTGTACCTCTCTCTGAGGTGTGACCGAGATCTGGAGCAAACTGTCCAAATGCTCCTCCCCCTCCCTTATGTGTCGGAGTGTCTCCAACTCGCACTCCAGCTCAATGACTCTGAGCTGGAGAGATTCTATTGCAGATGTGTTCGCTCGGGAAATTCTCGATGTCCACAAACTCCCACATACTGCAGTCCAGACACACAACCTGCTCTGCCATATCTTAGTCTGTTTTTATTTATTTATAGATAATTACTTTTTAGTCTGTTTTGTTTTTCTTTTTGCTTTTTAGAAAAAATTAGCACCTCCTTCCCCCTCTACACCTAATTTCCACTCTCACCAAATTCTCAAGTTCCCATTCGGTTCACGATCCGCTCTCTTTGTGATGCCCGCTTTGTGCTTCAGCAGATGACCTTTTACTTTATACACCTCTTGAGAACAGCAGTTACAACTGCTCAATAACTGCTTAATGACAATCTGGCAATATTCAGTCAATTTTCTGGTGTCAGGCGACAAGTGACCAGGTTTATTAAATTCAGTTTCACTACATGGCCTGATTGGGTTGCAACTCACAACCTCTGGGTTGCTAGTCCAGTACTGTGACCACTAGTCTACTATACCTTTAACTATAACAAATCTCACCAAAAGCTACCTGATAGTAGGCTTCACCCAGAACATTATAGATTCCCCCAAAAATATATGCAGCTCTTATTTTCTTACAAATTACTCAGAAGTAACCAAAGTCACCTATGTTAAAATTCAATAAAATTAAGGAAGCATTTGGAGCTATACGTGGGTTTGACACGGTCACATCTTCAAAATGTAAACCGTGAATAATGCTGATCGGCGTAAAGGGTCCCAGTTTATGTCAGAGCTGACTTTGTAACTCCCTATTGACTTGAGATGTACTATTGAGCATGCGAAAAGCCTGGAGGTGCTCCACCAAAACAATTTATTTCCTGGATTTCTGACATTGAGATAAGTGCTAAACCAAGTAGCCTATAGACACTCCAAAGTTCCCAGGCCCAGAATAATTTGGATTCATTTGATCGGTTGAGAATATCCAGTATGGATATTTCGTCTTAGAATTAGAGAAACCAACAGCCATAGATATTGAGGAATATTTTTTTCTCTTTCTGACGAAGGGTTGTTCTATGGATCATCCCTTGATAGCCAAACATCTTGGCCTGTTCTCACCAGAAGTGTGCTTTACAATTCTGCAGTGTGAGTCTGCCCATTTCTTTGTATCCAAAGGGATCCAGTTGTCATGGTCTACATAGGAACCAACAATATAGGTAGAACTAAGAATGAGTTTCGGCTGAGGGAGTTTGAGGAGCTAGGGTCTAAATTAATAAGCAGAACCTCAAAGGTAATCTCTGAATTACTACCTGAGCCACGCGCAAATTCGCATAGGGTCCAACAGATCAGAGAGCTAAATGCGTGGCTCAGAGAGTGATGTGGGAGACAGGGGTTTCAATTCATGGGGCACTGGCAACAGTTGGGATGGGCTCCACTGAAACTGGGCTGGCACCAGTGTCCTGGCAAATCGAATAACTAGGGCCGTAGATGGGGCTTTAAACTAAAAAGGGAGGGGAGCGGAGGGGTCAAGTGAGGGGAAATTTAGAAATCAAAAGAGAAAAGTCAAGGCAACAGAGCAGTGTAGTGATTTGGGTAGAGATAAGCAGACTGTGGCAGGAAGGGACAAAGTTTAACGGTAATAGTGCATCAGCGAATAAGGTCAATGCAGGGAAAATGGTAAAAGGTTAACATTGAAGGCTCTTTATCTGAATGCACGAAGCATTTGTAACAAGTTAGTCGAATTAGTGGCACAAATAGAGATAAATGGGTTTGATCTAATAGCCATTACAGAGACATGGTTGCAAGGTGACCAAGGCTGGGAATTAAATATTCTTAACGTTTCGAAAAGGCAGGCAGAATGGAAAAGGAGTGGGGGTAGCCCTGATAATAAAGGATAACGTAAGGACAGTGGTGGGAAAGGATCTAGGTTCCAAGAATCAGGAAGTAGAATCAGTATGGGTGGAACTAGGATATAACAAGGGGCAGAAAACACTGGTGGGAGTAGTTTATAGGTTCCCTAACAGTAGCTATACCGTTGGACATAATATTAATCAAGAAATAATAGAAGCTTGTAGCAAAGGTAATGCAATAATCGTGGGGGCTTTAATCTTCATATAGACTGGACAAATCAAATTGGCAAAGGTATTCTGGAGGACGAGTTCATGGAATGTATCTGAGACAGTTTCCTAGAACAATACATTGTGGAACCAACCAGAGAACAGGCTATTTTAGATCTTGTCTTGTGTAATGAGACAGGGTTAATTAGTAATCTCTCAGTAAAGGATCCTCTGGGGAAGAGTGATCACAATATGATAGAGGTTCATATTGAGTTTGAGAGTGACGTACTTAAGACCGAAACTAGAGTCTTAAACTTAAACAAAGCCAATTTCATAGGTATGAGGGGCGAGTTGGCTAAGGTATATTGGGAAATTAGATTAAAAGGTATGACAGTAGATAAGCAATAGCAAACATTTAAAGAAATATTTAAATATTCTCAACGAATATACATTCCATTGAGAAATAAAAACTCCATGGGAAAAGTGATTCATTTGTGGCTAACTAAAGAAGTTAAGGATAGTATTAGATTAAAAGAGGATGCCTATAATGTTGCAAAGAAGAATAGTCGGCCTGAGGATTGGGAGAGTTTTAGAAACCAGCAAAGGATGACCAAAAATAAAAACAGAAAATGGTGGAGAAGCTCAGCAAGTCAGGCAGCATCTGTGGAGAAAGAAACAGAGTTAACATTTCAGGTCGAAGATCTTTCGTCAGAACTCAGCTCTGACGAAAGGTCTTCGACCTGAAATGTTAACTCTGTTTCTTTCTCCACAGATGCTGCCTGACTTGCTGAGTTTCTCCAGCGTTTTCTGTTTTTATTTCAGATTTCCAGCATCTGCAGTATTTTGCTTTTGAAAGGATGACCAAAAAAAATGATAAAAAAGGGATAAAATAGAATATGAAAGTAAACTAGCAAGAAATATAAAAAACGATTGTCAGAGCTTCTACAAGTATGTAAAAAGGAAGAGAGTAGCAAAAGTAAACATTGGTCCCCGAGAGGCTGAGACCGGAGAAATTATAATGGGGAATAAAGAAATGGCAGAGACGTTAAACAAATATTTTGTATCTGCCTTCACAGTAGAAGACACAGAAAGCATACCAGAAATAGTGGGGAACCAATGGGCTAATGAGAGTGAGGAACTTAAAGTAATTAATAATATTAAAGAAAAAGTACTGGAGAAACTAATGGGACTAAAAGTCAACAAATCCCCTGGCCTGGTGGCCTACATCTTAGGGTTTTAAAAGAGGTGGCTGCAGAGATAGTGGAATCATTGGTTTTGATTTTCCAGAATTCCCTAGATTCTGGAATGGTCCCCGTGGATTGGAAAGTAGCAAATGTAACCCTGCTATTCAAGAAAGGAGGGAGAGAGAAAACAGGGAACTATAGGCCAGTTAGCCTGACATCAGTAGTAGCGCAAATGCTAGAATCTATTATTAAGGACATAATAACAGGGCACTTAAAAATCATAATATGATTAGGCAGAGTCAACACGGTTTTATGAAAGGGCAGTAGTGTTTGACAAATCTATTAGAATTTTTTGAGGGTGTAACTAGCAGGGTAGATAAAGGGGAACCAGTGGATGTAGTATATTTTGGATTTTCAAAAGGCATTCGATAAGGTGTCACATAAAAGGTTGTTACACAAGATAAGGGCTCATGGGGTTGGGAGTAATATATTAGCATGGATAGAGGATTGGTTAACTGACAGAAAACAGAGAGTAGGGATAAATGGGTCATTTTCAGGTTGGCAGCCTGTAACTAGTGGAGTGCCGTAAGGATCAGTGCTTGGGCCTCAGCTGTTTACAATCTATTTAATGACTTAGACGAAGGGACCGAGTGTAACGTATCCATCTTTGCTGACGATACAAAGCTAGGTGGGAATGTGAGGTGTGAGGAGGACACAGTCTGCAAAGGAATAGAGACAGGCTAGGTGAGTAGGCAAGAAGGTGGCAGATGGAGTATGATGTGGGGAAATGTGAGGTTATTCACTTTGGTAGGAAAAATAGAAAAACAGAATATTTTTTAAATGGTTAGAAACTATTACAGGTTGGTGTTCAGAGAGATTTGGGTGTCCTCATGCGAGAAACTCAAAAAATTAGCATGCAGGTATAGCAAGCAATTCGGGAGGCAAATAGCATGTTGGCCTTTATTGCTAGGGGGTTGGAGTATAAGAGTAAGGAAGTCTTACTACAGTTGTACAGGGCATTAATAAGACCTCACCTGGAGTACTGTGTACAGTTTTGGTCTCCTTATCTAAGGAAGGATATACTTGCCTTAGAGGCGGTGCAGCGAAGGTTCACTAGATTAATTCCTGGGATGAGAGGGTTGTCCTATGAGGAGAGATTGAGTAGAATGGGCCTATACTTTCTGGAGTTTAGAAGAATGAGAGGTGATCTCATTGAAACATACAAGATTCTGAGGGTGTTGACAGGGTAGATGCTGAGAGATTGTTTCCCCTGAATGGAGAGTCTAGAACTAGGGGCATAGTTTCAGGATAAGGGGTTGGCCATTTAATACTGAGATGAGGAATTTCTTCACTCAGAGGGTTGTGAATCTTTAGAATTCTCTACCCCAGAGGGCTGTGGATATTGAGTTTGTTGAATATGTTTAAGGCTGAGATGGATAGATTTTTGGACTGTAGGGGATCAAGGGATATGGGGATCGGGCGGGAAAGTGGAGTTGAGGTAGAAGATCAGCCATGATCTTATTGAATGGCGGAGCAGGCTCGAGGGGCCGTATGGCCCACTCCTGCTCCTATTTCTTATGTTCTTAATGAGGATAAGAGATCTTGTGAAAGTGAGAACAAGACTAAAATTAGTAACAAGGCTAAGCCCAGAGTCTTGGTAGTGATTGAAGTTGCTGCAGGCCTGTCACTTTTTGGAATTTTTGATCTTTTTTTCTTGATAAAGATTTGGGAATGAGCTATGTTTAAGTGTTATGTTTGAAAACAGTGAATTTACACAGGTTTAAAAGCCAAAGGCTGTAGCATTTCAGACAGAGAGGGGTCTTGGGTATTGACTGTGGAGGTTTCCACAATGCCCCAAGGATATTAAGGAATTTGTTTTCTTTTCTCAAGTGGCCTAACAAAACACCCACACCTGTTATGTGAGCCCAACATGGGGTGCCTGCTGAGATATTTGTGGGATTGGAGTTATTTGGTTTGGTTGCAAGGCCTAATGGCACATCCCCAAATGGCAAAGGAGTTGTAGGCACTGTCCTTCCTCTCCCTCTGAAGCAAGGAGAGAAAAGGAGAAAAGAAACACATGGGTAGTCAGTGAGACTTTAAGCAGGAGACTGAGGGGAAGGTCTTGGTCTTGGATTTGAAGCTAAGATGCAAGATGTCAATTTTTGCCTGTAGAAATTGCCTAGAAAGGAAGGTAATCTCAAAAACAAGTATGTCAGCCCAGGAAAGGAACTGGGTGTGTGGTTTATTTCTCATTTTTTGAGGAGAGAAATGAAATTGAGCCAAGAAAGTGAGGTTTGTTTACAACAGTTATTCTGTATGTTGACTTGCTGTCTGTAAAATAAAGCAGCTTAATAATTCATATCAGGCCTTGGCTCGTGTTTTTCAGTCCACCAACTCAGAGATTGGAGCAATGGACATGCAAAAGACATAATTTCCATTGCAGATCACAATTATTTATTTGGCAGTAAAGACATCTTCCTGAAGGTAAGATGCTTAGTCTGCTTACACCACTGTGCTCTAGAGAATATCTAAAGCATCCTGAAACTTGTAATCAAGTCTAAGGATTCAGAAGTCAGAGTCTAGAGGTCACCTCAAGGCCTGGAATCCATGATAGTTGGGGCACTGGTTTACAGTGACTAAATATTTCATGATTCTGTCCACTTTTCCATGGCAACCGTAAATTAGTGGCCTTGACAATAGTGCAAGTTAAGGAGAAACTGCTAGTATAGAACAGTGCCTTTTATAAATAAAATCTATTGGGGGTTAAATTGGATAAAAACCGGGCACAGGGAGTGTGATCTGCTATTAACCCGCGCCCGATGGTCCCTGTGCAGGCAGGATGAGATTTTCGTCCAGCCTGAGGACTTACCTTCAAGCAGAGTTGGAAATGAGCATTGACACGAGGATTCAATGCAATTTGCACTTTCCACCAGGAGGGGGATCCTAATCTCTTAAAGGCAGGCTGTCTCTTAAAATCTCTTAAAGGTAGCCGGTACCTGTTGTTTGCTGAAAATAAGTCTGCTGTCTTCACGGAGTCTGAATGGAGATCAGACGTCGCACACATAAAACACAGATGCAGGTCCCGTCCCTATCTTTACGAACTGATGAGTTATGTTAAAACAGTGCACATCCTTCAATCTGCATGCCAGACCTCACCAATCTGAGTTTGTACTCCAAGGTTCTCTCTAATGCAGTGGAAGCCTTGGTGCAAGTGGTGGACAGAAGGAGGGACATCCTATATCCGCAGGGGGGTGGGGGGCAGGTGCAAGAGACACTCCAGACGTATGCTCGAAAGGCAGTGGGAGGCAGCGGGGGATGGAGTCAATGCCAGGTGCATAGCACCATGAACATGGATGCAGTGCACGAAGAAGTTCAATGCTTTGACATGAGTGGTCAAGGTGAGCGAGGTCAACTGTCAAGTGGCATCTCCTACCAATTGTACCACTAGCCGCATCCACTGCTCCATGCACTAACCCCCCATCACTCACATACCAACAAACGCTTCGAATCAGATGCTTCCTTTCACCCTTACACATTATCACTGTTTCAAGCCGCCCACCCACAACTCACAGGTCACACACATTGGCAGCTATTCAACCATGACAGGCACATTTCCTAAACGCACGCCCCACTTGCTTGCAGGAGAAGGTGGCGCATAACAGGTTGCAGCAAGTGGCAGTGGCATTTAGCCCTCGAGCCTGTTCCGCCATTCAGTGAGATCACGGTGGACCTGTGACCTAACTCCATATACCCGCCTTAGCCCCATATCCCTTAATATCTTTTGTTCACAGAAATTTATCAATCTCAGATTTAGAATTCACAATTGAACTAGCATCAACTGCTGTTTGCAGAAGGGCGTTCCAAACTTCTACCACCCTTTGTGTGTAGCAGTTTTTCCTAACTTCACTTCTGCATGTCCTGGCTCTAAATGTTAGGCTATGTCCCCGCGTCCTAGTACTCAAGTATAGGAGACCTCCAAAAACTGTTACAAATGTCTCTGCAGCCAGATTCAATAATCCAGCAACTAACCTGTAAATCCTGCATACGATCCCTTTAAATAGCACGGTGGGGTTCCTCCAGGCATATTTGACATGTTCAGATGGTCGTGGTTAAGACTGTGCATTGAGTTGACCGTTACGTCCCAAAATGGTGTCTATCACTTTAAATCAGTGTTGCACACTGTATCCATTTTCTCCCTACTTTACATGCTGCCGGTGTTTGATATTTGCGCATGCGCTAATACCTATACCAAGATGGCGGCCGGCGCTCGTCACTCTGGAAACATGCGTGTGGAGCCAAGACTCCATCTTGGCACTTGGGAAGGCTGCATAGTGCCAAAACAACAGGCGCTACACGGCCCAATTTCTAGCCCATTCTCCTAACTTAGGAAATGTGCATTGCTATTCAACAGCTGGTGTCTGTTCTCCAGATATTTGAACATAAGAACATAAGAAATAGGAGCAGGAGCAGGCCAATCGGCCCTTCGAGCCTGCTCCGCCATTTAATAAGATCATGGCTGATCTGATCCTAACCTCAAATCTAAATTCATGTCCAAATTCCTGCCCGCTTTGAATTTAGGTTTCTCAGATGAAACTGGCCAAATCTTTTCCTTTATAATACAGGAGATACCTTTGTTACCTCCAGACTGGACTATTCCAATGCTCTCCTGGCTGGCCTCCCATCATCCCCCTCCATAAACTAGAGCTCATCCAAAACTCTGCTGCCGTATCCTAACTCGCACCAAGTCCCGTTCTCCCATCACCCCTGTGCTCACTGACCTACATTGGGTCCCGGTCCAGGAACGCCTCGATTTTAAAATTCTCATCCTTGTTTTCAAATTCCTCCATGGCCTCGCCCCTCCCTATCTCTATAACCTTCTCAAGCCATACAACCCTCCGAGATCTCCCGGCTACTCCAGTTCTTGCCTCTTGCGCATCCCCGATTATAATCGTTCCACCATTGCTGGCTGTGCCTTCAGCTGCCTAGTCCCTAAGCTCTGGAATTCCCTCCCTTAACCTCTCCACCTCTCTACCTCTCTCTTCTCCTTTTAAGACGCTCCTTAAAACCTACCTCTTTGACCAAGCTTTTGGTCACTTGTCCTAATACCTCCTTATGTGGCTTGGTGTCAAATTTTGTTTGATAGTACTCCTGTGAAGCACCTTGGGATGTTTTACTACGTTAAAGGCGCTATATAAATGCAAGTTGTTGTTTTTGTTATGATGTAGAACCAGGAGGACTCATTAGCTGTGTACTCCTTGTGTGATCATATTTAGATCTGCTAGCCTATTTCATTTCCTCCCTATATGTGGTTTAATTGTCATTTAACTAATATGTTTGACAGCCATGCATTAAAATTGGAGTGAGCTCATTTTTAGCATAAAAAGACAGGCAGTTTTTTGTTTATAAACCATTGCCATAATTACATATCTTTTGCTTTGGATAATCGTTGCATCTGGGTAATTTCTTTTTTTGTATTGTGCTTGAACTTTACTGTTGCAGGCCTGCACTAGCAAAATTGCACTCCAAGAGAAAATTCCTAGCATAACTTTGGCTTCATCTAGTATGTGCTACACCATCCAGCCAAACAAGTTTTAAGCTTCAAGCAACAAGTCCAAATAAACCATGGTGCGCAAGTGTTGATGCTGCTCAATAGTTTGGCAAATTGCTCTGTTGGAGTGGGAATGTTATTGGCAGTGCTACTTCCTAATGAAATGAACTTGTTTAAAGGCACTGCAATGATACATTCCTTTGATCAGGCTTCAAGTGGCTTGGTTTCAAGAAGAACCCTTTTTGTATGTTTAGACATGTCTGTCTTGAAGGACCTTTTTAGGTTTTCCTTTCTCTAACAGTTTGTCGCAGTTGATGACATCAACTTATTATTTAGTCTATCAGTTTTTAAAATTTCTAATGTTTAGCCTTGCCACCAAAATTTAGGGGAAACATTTTGCATATTGGGTTAGTTTATTTGTGAGTATTAACTTGCCAGCTCAGTAACACAATTGCTTTCACAGGTTTTTAACTATATTTGAGAACTGATTTTCTTATTATCTTCTACATACCTTCAAAATAATCATACTGGAAGCATCTGTATGTTGGTCCATATGTTTGTAAACCGTCTTTGCTTTTGCATGGATTGTCACAGGACAGAAAGCAGAGAGTAGTGGTGAACATTTGTTTTTCAGAATGGAGAGAAACATACAGTGATGTTCCCCAAGGGTCAGTATTAGGACCACTGGTCTTTTTGACATGTTAATGACCTGGACTTGGGTATGTAAGGTATAATTTCAAAGTTTGCAGATGACACAAAACTTGGAAATGTAGTAAACAATGTGGAGGATAGTTACAGACTTCAAGAGGACATAGACAGACTAGTGAAATGGACAGACACGTGGCAGATGAAATTTAACGCAGAGAAATGTGAAGTGCTACATTTTGGTCAGAAAAACGTGGAGAGGCAATATAAACTAAATGGTACAATTTTAAAGAGGGTGCAGGAACAGAAAGACCATGGGGTGTATGTACACAAATCTTTGAAGGTGGCAGGACTAGTGAGAAGGCTGTTTTTTAAAAAAAAAAGCTCATGGGATCCTGGGCTTTATTAATAGATGTAAGAGTAGAAAAGCAAGGAAGTTATGCTAAACCTTTATAAAACACTGGTTAGGCCTCAGCTGGAGTATTGTGTTCAATTCCGGGTGCCACATTTTAGGAAGGATGTTAAGGCCTTGGAGAGGGTGCAGAGGAGATATACTAGAATGGTATCAGGGATGAGGGACTTGATTTATGTGAAGAAGCTGGTGTTCTCCTTAGAGCAGAAAAGGTTTTGAGGAGATTTGATAGAGTTGTTCAAAATCTTGAAGGGTTTTGATAGAGTAAATAAGGAGAAACTGTTTCTCGTGGCAGAAGGGTCTGTGGCAGAGGACACAGATTTAAGGTGATTGGTAAAAGAACCAGAGGCAACATGAGGAAACATTTTTTACACAGTGAGTTGTAATGATCTGGAATGCACTGCCTGAAAGAGTGGTGGAAGCAGATTTAATAACTTTTAATAGGGAATTGGATAAATACTTGAAGGGAAAAAAATTACAGGGCTATTAGAATAGAGCAGGGGAGTGGGACGAGATAGCTCTTTCAAAGAGCCGGCACAGGCATGATGGGCCAAATAGCTTCCTTTTGTGTTGTATCATACTATGAAACTATATTACAAAATTAAAATGTTGGCTTTCATCAGATTTTTAATTCCTTTTAATATTAGGTAAGATATAAATAATTCACCTACGTTTATTCATACTGTTGGATCTTCTAGCAGCATTGCTACAGGTAGCACAGGGCCAAGAGTGTGGTTTGCAGTGTTTGCCTTGGCCCCACTGCAGCCTAAACGGGACAGTGGTTTGCTGATCACTGTAATGCAACAAATTTACTGAAGAAATATATCTCTTGACTGACTTGATATATAAAAAAATTACACATCTTGCGTTTACATCTATTAGATATGTACTATTTGTTATGTTTGTAATATACTTACCATTTCACAAATCTTACTCAAAATCCCTATTTCCAATTATTTACATTGACATTTATCTTTTTGTTCTACTTCGCTCAGTGGATTTGCATTATTTCCTTAAGGTGCAAGTAGTTGGTTTATTCTCTCCTCTCTGCAGGATATTTGTTCAACTTTTTTATGATTCTTAAAAATATATAATTTTTCCCCCTTTTACTTTCCATGGTGGATTTGTAGTTCTTGTTGAAGCTGCCATCGATGTAGTACTACCCATGGGAGGTGTTCATATTTTTTCAATTTTTTTTATGATAATAAAAGATCCAATTTCCCAGTGCACAAAATCTCATCCTGTGCAGCACCATTAGCTCAGGAATTTTGTTTATTGGCTGAAAGTGTGTAGAATATAAAAATTTAAATCTCATTTATTTTGTCCCCCATTGCTCACGTTATATGTATATTTTTTGCCTGGTTACTTTAGTGCGTTCTGGATATTGAAGTTCCACAGAGGCTGTGTGAAAACTGCAGTTATTGAGGGTATATCTTTCATTGCCTGCTCACCTTGTGTCTGTCTATCGCTCTCTCATGCGTACACACACACTCATATAATTTCAGTGTTTCGCACACTCACGTTGTGTCTCACACACGTCTGTCTCTCTGAAATAGTCAATCTCTCTCCCACTCTCACAAATAATACACCCTCACAAGCATACTTGTGCTGGATCCCTTGTGCTTGCTCTCTCACGCAATTGTACACTCTCATAGTCTCTCTTTCGTCTCTCTCTAACACACACACACACACACACACACACACACACACACACACACACATGATGGCACGTGATACATTCCAGCACCCAGTATACAGTGCAAGGGTTATCTATGGTCCCTGGGTCATGCTTTTTTTTACCTGAATATTGGGCAGGGAGGAGTCCACAAAAGTGTAAGGGATGCTTCGCTTATGGGAGTGGCCAGTGCTGCTGGTCCTGAGAAAATATCTATAGTAAAAACCGAAAAATATGACATACTCCATTTAAAATCTTACCATTTAAGATGCATTTCCTTATCCTGTTCTTGCTCTCAATATATTATTTCACAGTTTTCTACATTAAACTGCATTCGCCACCCATCCATCCATCCATCCTGTTAACCTGTCAATGTACTGCAGGATTTCATAATCATTACAATTTCGTACCCCCCAATTTGATGTTATCAGCAAATTTCAATATTTTCCCTTGATTTCCAAATCCAGATAATTTATGTATATAGTAAATAGGAGCGACTCCAACACAGACACCTGTGGAATACAACTTGCCACACCTATGTAGTCTAAGGAACGTTTTTTTAACAACAACGTGCATTTATATAGTTCCTTTAACGTAGGAAAACACCCCAGGACAGTTCACAGAAGCATAATCAGACAAAAATCGACACTGAGCCAAAGGGTTTATTAGGAGGAGTGAATAAAAGCAAGGTTAAAGAAGTGAGTTTTAAAGAGGATATAAAGGAGGAGAGAGATTCACCAATACTGGCTTCTTTCCTTCATTACAAAAACAGAAAAAGAAAGAAAGGTGGTCAAGTGAAATGTGCATTAAGACACCAATCTATGGGTGGGCAGACAGACTTGGACTTGATTCTGCCACTCTGCGAAGTTTACAAATTTGGCCTTACTTTGCAGAGAAGTGAAGAACTGGAGCCAGAAAGTGCTCAGCAGAGGGGGAAGAAAATCTGATGGAATGTCTCTACTCCAGTGTAGTATGCTTTCTGGTGGTTGGGAATTGGTGGCCATGGCAATGGCCTGGAAGCAGATTGCCTTCACAGCTTTACGAGATGAATTTCCAGGGAAGAACTAAGAGGGGCGAACATTCTCAAAGCATAATGCCTGGCCTGGTGGCCACTGCTAGTGTTAAAATTGACTAAAGATTGAAGTTAAATATGCCACAAACAAAATTGAAAACAGAAATGATATACTAAGGAATGATTTCAACACTTTAATCTTGCCTTGGATTCAAAGCTCAGTTGTAAATCACTCAAGCTTTACTGTCGTGGTTTTATGACATCATTTGAATGCTTGCGTTAGATTACAGCCTCGCAGTTATTCCCAAGATTCTTGTTCTCTTTATCACATGTGAATGAACCATGACTCATCAGTCCTTCAGGTGTTGTGAGAAAGACCTCCAGGAAGATCAGTTTGAATGCAGTTGAAACTGTTCTGTTTTCAAAAGATGGCGTACATTGGAATGGTTCTACATATTAGTGGCACAGCTAATGCATTGCCTCATAATTTAATGGGGTGATGGTGGAGTCGCTAGTATTTTGTTCCCTTTTTCTCTTCTGTTTAAACCCTTTCTCTCTCTCCGTTCCCGCCACACATAACAAGTTTCCAATTGTGTCTTTTCCTCAGGAAGGGAAATTACAAGGACAAGTTGACCCATTTTCTTTTATCTCCTTGTGACCAATCAGTCATACAGCAGTTCCCAGATCATTTTGAATGTTTTATTCGGATGTGTGCAATATATCTCGCTTATGAGGACAGGGGATGGGAGGCATTGCTTATATTTGTGATTTTTATTGATGAATTTTATTTCTGCAGGTGAGGTATTAGGGCTGCTTTGAATTCAAGATAATGTATACAAACAGGGCGTCGCAGCTTTTACAAGCTTCGCCAGATGTGAATGATCTAGAATAGAGTCTACTGCTGTTAATTTGTAATTGCTTAATTTGAATTACAGCATCATTCAAATTGCACTAAGAGTGCCTCCAGTGCTGTTTTATTCTAACAGAGAATTCTTACTGGTTATTTTGGATTTTTTTTAAGCACAAAAAAGACTTTGACTTAACATCTAAACCGCTGCTGCCTATCACAGTTAGGTGGGAAATCATTGTAATTAAACCACTTTTAGTTTCACTTGTTCTGGGAAGACAAAAACTTTTTTTGGATAAAGAATGTATCAAAAGTCACTTTTGTTTCTGCCATTTTGTATGACTTTTCTAGCTTTTATTGTCCCTCAGATATTTGAATACTTTACAATAGAAAATAATGTACCTAGATAAACTTTCAGTCCCCTTTATAAGCTTGAAACTTTCAATTTGGTCACTTCACAGTCTCAAAGAAAATAAGTCTAACTTCCTTAACCTTTCCTCAGAATAAAGATTCCTGACGCTCAATGATCTTGATTGCTCACTTCTGTATTCTCTCAAGGCTAATAATATCCTCCCTATGAATGGTGACCAAAACTGCACATAGTTATTCAGATGGAGTCTGACTTATACCTTATACAGTAACAATCAAACCTCTCTTGATTTGTAGTATACCCCTCTCCTAATGCAACCCATTGCCTCATTTCCTTTTTATTTAGGTTACAACAAATTGTTGGACTGACTGTTTCATAGGAATGTCCACAATAATCTTTGATTCTCTTTCTTGATCAGCGCACTACCATACTAATTATTTTACCATTATAATAGTGAACTGCATCCACCTTGTAGTTATCTAAAAATCTAAATCCGATGAAGTGTACACTCAGTGACAAACTGCATTCTCAAATCAAACAGCTTGTCTCAAATTCATGTTGTAGTGGTAGGCCCTTTGTGAAGGAAATATATTTATTTATAGCAATTAAACTTATGTAATTTTTTAATAAGAAGTGTTTTTGATGTCTTTTTCAAAATCACCAATCTGTTCTTAGGGATAGTTACGTTGTAATGTAAATTCTTTCTTGTATGATTTTGAAAAATGTTTAAAAATATTTAAGTTTGCTTGCTTGTCATTTACTTTTATGACTCCGGAGTGAAACCTAATGTGCAATCTGCAAGATAACAAAATTGCATATTATGATAGGTATAGGCAGTGCCAGCTTGTAAATTTTTTTTAAAAGCAAAATGTATTTCCATTACATAGTACATAGTTGAAAAATGTCTCAGGAAATATAGTTTTATAAGTGGATATCGATCTTGTAAATGTCTGTAATGTGCCACATCTATTGTCATGTTGATGCTTAACAAATGGGTTACTATATAGGTACAAAGTTTCAGATTTTTTTTAACAATTTCTGGTGTTTCTTTCTCTGAGTTTTTTTTAACCTTGGGTTAGGGAGGAGAAAAATATCAATCAGTGTTCCTGCTCCTGATTGATAGCCAGTGACCACTGTTGGAAAGTAAGTCTGTATGAATTTTGGGTGAGACTGGTGGAGGCTCAGCTGTAATATCCTCTGTGGCCAAATAGCTTTCCAACATTCAATGTCCAGGTGCATAAGTGAAGAATGTCTGCATAGGAGAGGCATTGGATGGCTCCAGGCACTTGTGGAACCATACTGCAGAGTTGTCATCTTTAGGAGAAATGGCAAAAACGTATACATCAGAGTGAAGTTGAGTAAATACTCCACTGATCAATCCGAGTTTGTCAATGGCTTGTTGTTGTGTACTGGTAGTCCCACGGAAGTTTCAGTTCCTATCCGGTCATTGTATTAGAATATAATAATGTATAAAATTATAATATATAAAATATTTGGCGATTGATGCAAGTAATAAAGCCTGCAGAATGTTAGCATATCCTCCTTTCCGTTTTCATTGTCTGCGATATGCTGGTGTGATTTAATTAGAGGTCGAAAAGTCAAATTAATTTGTTGCCTTGACCTTGTTTTAAAAGGGATCTTTGATCCTAGATTAGATTGGCTCCTTGATTTGAGTTGCATTCAGGCAGGAATTTCTTGTGACTTGAACAACTAATTTTCTTCCAATGTGAAGACCTTGAACCAATCAATGAGTTAACTTGCAGATATAATTTGGCTTTGTATGCCTGCAGACGAGTGTTTGTATTCATTTTGTATGTGGCCTAACCTTTCTACCGGGTTGAATCTCCAGTGATGGTTTAGAAATTGCACAAGACTTTATTTGATGTTGATATACGTAAGGCAACTATTGAGACTGAATAAGTTAAAAGCTAAAGTTTATACCAGGACTGGGAGTTCTTCCAATTTTCTAGAATACGATCAGATGAAAAATTTAATTTTGCACTTTGTTCATCATGATAATATGCCAATGCAGAAACATTTTATAAGAAGACTAAACTAAGTGAATTTGCTGTGCAGAAATTAGGTATTATTTAAACTGAAGAGACTTTTATGTTCCATCTGCAGGCTTTCTTCATAAGGGTAATTGGCAATTAAGGACTTTCTCATTTTATGCAGCCGGCAGACGCTAATTATTTATTTGGTGGGTGTTAAAGTTCTCAATGCAACACTGTGGCAGCGAATGTGAAAATTCCTCTCCGAAAACATTTTTGCCCTAAAATCCTAATTCTATTCAGCAGTATAACTGTTTGAATTGATAGTTTTATTTACTTAACAGATCAAAATTCTTAAGGGAATCAGGGGATATGGGGATAGGGTGGGAAAGTGGAGTTGAGGTTGAAGATCAGCCATGATCTTGTTGAATGGCGGAACAGGCTCGAGGGGCCACATGGCCTACTCCTGCTCCTATTTCTTATGTCCTTATGTTCAAAATGATCTGTTTCCTTAATTTAATTACAAGTGTAATTCCTTTAATGCAAAAGTACCTGCTTGTTTTATTTTATAGATTTTCGTATATTTAACAAGGACATACAAAAGTATTCATATCTGTCAGGATATTTGACATTGTATTTGTGACTTTGTTTTCTCTGCTGTGAATGAGGAATTTTTCATTTTGTTGAAAAATCACTACATAAGAGGTAGCAATAAAGAAAGAACTTGCATTTATGTAGTGCCTTTCACGACCTCAGGATGTTCCAAAGCACTTTACAGCCAAAGATGTAATTTTTGAAGTGGAGTCACTGTTGTAATATAGGGAAACGCAGCAGCCAAGTTGCGTAAAGCAAGGGCCCACAAACAGCGATGAGATAAATAACCAGATCATCTATTTTATTGATGTTGGTTGAGGGATAAATATGGGTTAGGACACTGAGAGAATACCTCCTCTTCAAAATAATGCCGTGGGATCTTTTATGTCTACCTGAGAGGGCAGATGGGGCCTTGGTTTAACGTCTCATCCTAAAGACAGCATGTACGACAATACTGCACTGGAGTGTCAGCCTAGATTCTGTGCCATCTCAAGAGTGGGGGCTTGAACCCATGAATTGTGAATCAGGCAACTCAGAAAATTCTGCACATTTAAAATGATTAAAAATCAATTTGTAACTGAAGTTTTGAAAAAAATTTACTATATTGGTCATTAACTTTTTCTGAAAACCATAACAATGTTTTGCTCACTTCAGAAGACATTGTAGATGTCAAATTAGGTGACGTGGATGCTTGTCATTTGTCACGCTTGACCTGTAAAATTGGCTTCTGAGATGAGCTATTTCTTTTATGCCCATCAGACATATAGTGCACTCCCAGTGGGTACATACTGAGGAAGGTGTCCTCCAGCTTGCTCTTGAAAAAATTTTGGGGTTACGTCAATTATATTGAGTCTTTTTCAGATTCTAGTCTTTTTAATTCCATGTCAGGAATCATGTTGTCTCTTAGAAATTTTAGTGCACATTAAACTGTGTTCCTCACTGTCAATATGGTTATGGTGGGTTTCACATTTTTTTGTGATTTTTCATTGAACAATAATTTTGAAGGATGCCATACTGTACAGAACATATCATTTGCTTCAATAACTGAATATTATTGGCTTTTTATTGTAGTATGGATGATTCTTGGATATTCTCAAAAAAGGGGATATGAGATTGCTTTGGCAGATAAGGCAAAGGTGAATCCAAAGAGCTTCTACAAATACATAAAGGACAAAAGAGTAACTAGGGAGAGAGTAGGGCCACTTAAGGATCAACAAGGTCATCTATGTGCGGAACCACTAGAGATGGGTGAGATCCTAAATGACTATTTCGCATCGGTATTTACGGTTGAGAAAGGCATGGATGTTAGGGAACTTGGGGAAATAAATAGTGATGTCTTGAGGAGTGTACATATTACAGAGAGGGAGGTGCTGGAAGTCTTAACGCGCATCAAGGTAGATAAGTCTCCGGGGCCTGATGAAATGTATCCCAGGACGTTATGGGAGGTTAGGGAGGAAATTGCGGGTCCCCTAGCAGAGATATTTGAATCATCGACAGCTGCAGGTGAGGTGCCTGAAGATTGGAGGGTAGCGAATGTTGTGCCTTTGTTTAAGAGGGGCGGCAGGGAAAAGCCTGGGAACTACAGACCGGTGAGCCTGACATCTGTAGTGGGTAAGTTGTTAGAGGGTATTCTGAGAGACAGGATCTACGGTCATTTGGAGAGGCAGGGACTGATTAGGAACAGTCAGCATGGTTTTGTGAGAGGAAAATCATGTCTCACAAATTTGATTGAGTTTTTTGAAGGGGTAACCAAGAATATAGATGAGGGCTGTGCCGTAGACGTGGTCTACATGGACTTTAGCAAAGCCTTTGATAAGGTACCGCATGGTAGGTTGTTACATAAGGTTAGATCTCACGGGATCCAAGGTGAGGTAGCCAATTGGATACAAAATTGGATTGACGGCAGAAGACAGAGGGTGGTTGTATAGGGTTGTTTTTCAAACTGTAGGCCTGTGACCAGCGGTGTGCCTCAGGGATCGGTGCTGGGTCCGCTGTTATTTGTTATTTATATTAATGATTTGGATGATAATTTAGGAGGCATGGTTAGTAAGTTTGCAGATGACACCAAGATTGGTGGCGTTGTGGACAGTGAAGAAGGTTATCTAGGATTGCAACGGGATCTTGATAAATTGGGCCAGTGGGCCGATGAATGGCAGATGGAGTTTAATTTAGATAAATGTGAGGTGATGCATTTTGGGAGATCAAATCGGGCCAGGACCTACTCTGTTAATGGTAGGGCGTTGGTGAGAGTTATAGAACAAAGAGATCTGGGAGTACAGGTTCATAGCTCCTTGAAAGTGGAGTCACAGGTGGATAGGGTAGTGAAGATGGGATTCAGCATGCTTGGTTTCATTGGTCAGAACATTGAATACAGGAGTTGGGATGTCTTGTTGAAGTTGTACAAGACATTAGTTAGGCCACACTTGGAATACTGTGTACAGTTCTGGTCACCCTATTACAGAAAGGATATTATTAAACTAGAAAGAGTGCAGAAAAGATTTACTAGGATGCTACCGGGACTTGATGGTTTGACTTATAGGGAGAGGTTGGATAGGCTGAGACTTTTTTCCCTGGAGAGTAGGAGGTTGAGGGGTGATCTTATAGAAGTCTATAAAATAATGAGGGGCATAGATAAGGTAGATAGTCAAAATCTTTTCCCAAAGGTAGGGGAGTCTATAACGAGGGGGCATAGATTTAAGGTGAGAGGGGAGAGATACAAAAGGGTCCAGAGGGGCAATTTTTTCACTCAAAGGGTGGTGAGTGTCTGGAACGAGCTGCCAGAGGCAGTAGGAGAGGCGGGTACAATTTTGTCTTTTAAAAAGCATTTGGACAGTTACATGGGTAAGATGGGTATAGAGGGATATGGGCCAAGTGCAGGCAATTGGGACTAGCTTAGTGGTATAAACTGGGCGACATGGACATGTTGGGCCGAAGGGCCTGTTTCCATGTTGTAAACTTCTATTCTATGATTCTATGATGGTGAACTGCACAGTATTTTCAGTTCATGAGCACCAAAGTGAGTGACGCAAACAGTTTGACAGAAACTTGGCGGGGTGGGAAGAAACATTCCTGGCTATAAAATTTACAGAAGTGTTAGAGAAAGCAAATTGGAAGAGGGATTGCATTATTAATTAAGGACATTATTACAATATTCTCCCTCTGCCTTTAAAAGAGACTTCAGTTATGTGGAGAGACTGGAGAAGCTGGGGTTGTTCTCCTTAGAACAGAGAAGGTTAAGGGGAGATTTGGTAGAGCTGTTCAAAGTCATGACTGGTTTTGACAGAGTAAACAATTTTACAACACCAAGTTATAGTCCAGCAATTTTATTTTAAATTCACAAGCTTTCGGAGGCTACCTCCTTCCTCAGGTGAACGATGTGGAAATGAAATCCTCGAAATGAAGTCGCATTTATAATTCACAGAACAATGCTTGGTGATAACAGACAGTTTTTTCAACTGCCTGTTGCCAAGGCAATCAGTGTGCAGACAGACAAGTGTTACCTGCCAGGTCTCAGAGTATACAAATCACCAAAAAAAACAACAAACAAAAAAAAACAGAGATAGAGAGGTAGAAACATAGAAAAGACAGCAACTGACCCGTTATATTAAAAACAGATAACATTTGTTCGCTGGTGGGGTGACGTGTAGCGTGACATGAACCCAAGATCCCGGTTGAGGCCGTCCTCATGGGTGCGGAACTTGGCTATCAATTTCTGCTCGACGATTTTGCGTTGTCGTGTGTCTCGAAGGCCGCCTTGGAGTACGCTTACCCGAAGGTCGGTGGCTGAATGTCCTTGACTGCTGAAGTGTTCCCCGACTGGGAGGGAACCCTCCTGTTTGGCGATTGTTGCGCGGTGTCCGTTCATCCGTTGTCGCAGTGTCTGCATGGTCTCGCCAATGTACCATGCTCTGGGGCATCCTTTCCTGCAACGTATGAGGTAGACAACGTTGGCCGAGTCACAGGAGTATGAACCATGCACCTGGTGGGTGGTGTCCTCTCGTGTGATGGTGGTATCTGTGTCGATGATCTGGCATGTCTTGCAGAGGTTACCGCGGCAGGGTTGTGTGGTGTCGTGGACGCTGTTCTCTTGAAAGCTAGGTAATTTGCTGCGAACGATTGTCTGTTTGAGGTTGGGTGGCTGTTTAAAGGCGAGTAGTGGAGGTGTGGGGATGGCCATAGCGAGGTGTTCGTCGTCATTGATGACATGTTGAAGGCTGCGGAGAACATGGCGTAGTTTCTCCGCTCCGGGGAAGTACTGGACGACAAAGGGTACTCTGTTGGTTGCGTCCGGTGTTAGTCTCCTGAGGAGGTCTATGCGGTAGTCGCTGACTGAAAGATTGGAGAAGCGAATGTGTGAAAGACATGATATCCAGTTCAGATGACAAGGGAGTACAATTGCTATTCGCCCACTGCCCTATGGATATGCTACCTTATGATTAGGTATTAGGTACTGCTGAATGTCTTACATTCAGCAGTACAAGTGCACTGCTGAATGTAAGACACAGGTACCGCTTACAGGAGTGACCAGCACTGCTGAACCCAAGAGCATACCTGAGGCAGACCCAACATTTCTAACAGTGTTAAAATTATTCATTTATCACTATTTGTATGGAAATATTAGTGTGCCAGGTCACTGTATCTTGCTGTGCTGCATTGCTTTTGAACTATCAAAAAGCCTTTATATAATTTCATACTGCTCTGGTGGAACAGTTCTTCCTTCACATAGGATACATTTTTTGCCACTGCACTGTAGAAATGATGTACACTAATCTCATGTTGGTTTCCTGACATTTATCTATGATGTTAAAAAACATTTCGCAATGCATGACTGATCACCAGATGGATACGGATGAGGAATGCCACTTGGCTCAACTTCGTTCATCCATTGCAGTGCCTAATTTTTTGATGAATAATTCCAGGATTTTTGCCTCTACTACTCTACCTGGAAGCCCATTCCCCGTGTATTGATCAATCTTTCCGTGAGGAACTACTTCTTGACGTTAGTCCTAAATTTGCCGTTCACTAATTTGAAGCTGTGACCCCTTGCCCTACATTAAGATCACTGCTCAGTCTTTTACTTTCACGGCTGAAAAATTCAAGTTTCTTCAGTCTTTTCTCATAACTCAGACCTCCGCCTTTAGGGGCTCGATTTTCGGGTGAAGGACAGGGTGTGTTGGGGGCGGGGGGCTCTGAAAATCGCTGAAATCCCGAACGGGTTCGGTGCCCGGCTCCAACCCGCCGACTTCCGGGTTCCCCAGTGACGCGTCCGGGTGCGCGCGCGCCTCCGGAATGCAGAAGTCCCACCAGCAATTAAAGCCGGCGGGATGATAGTTTGTCAGATAGTTGAAGTACTTGAACTACTAGATTGACTCGACATTTTGGCAGGGGTGCGATTTTGAAGCATCCTCAGCATGTTTCCGGAAACACTCCCTGTTGCAACAGATGTGTTTCAGCCAGCAACCAGTGGGAGATGCAAATGCTTATTTGACAGGTGGGGAGAAAACGTTATTTATTGCAGCAGGGCGCTCTGTCACTTCAGACAAAGTTTTGGCTGCAAGACCTTTGTGTTTTCACTCAAAGTTCTCACTTTGCACCCAAAACTTTGCTGTTCATACATATTTAACTACTTTGCAGACCCCCTCAAACTCAGGATGGGGGGGCACCATGGCTGCATTCACCACTACATCCGACGACGAGCAACACCACCAGCCTCGCCAGGCACGGCGTCCACCTCCGCCATGTGGAGCTTCACAACACAGTGCTGCGCCACAGGCACCTGCACAAGAGCAAAGAGGGCAACAACAGAGAGCGACATTGCAGGAGGCACTAACCTCGCAACAGGGTCTACAGACCGAGGCTCAGCATCCTGAACCTCTCTGAGGAGCAGTGCACATGGAGGCTCAGAGTCAGTCGCCAGGTAGTCGCAGACATCTGCAGCCTCCTTCGTGCCGAGCTGCTCCCGGCTGGGCCGAGCAGCATCTCTTCACCTGTTACTGTCAAAGTCACCACTGCCCTCAACTTCTTCGCCTCCAGGTCATTCCAGGGTGCCATCGGGGACATCGCCGGGGCCTCTCAGTTGTTTGCACACAAATGCATAAGACAGGTCACCGACTGCTTGTTTCGCAGGTCCTCGCACTACTCATCTTCCCCATGGACGACCTCAGCCAGACGGAGAGGGCAATGGGATTCCACGCTGTGGCTGGCTTTCCACGGGTGCAGGGTGTATTTGATTGCACCCATATAGCAATGTGAGCACTTCCACATGAGCCAGGACTGTTCATCAACAGGAAGGGCTATCACTCCATCAACACTCAGCTCGTTTGTGACCACCACAAGAGATTCCTTCACGTGTGCGCCAGATACCCGGGCAGCTGCCACGATTCCTTCTTATTCCGGGAATCCAACATTCCGTCCCTCTTCCATGCACCGAACGCCAGTAAGGGCTGGCTCCTTGGGGACAAGGGATATCCCCTGCACACGTGACTCATGACACCTCTGAGGAACCCCATCACCAAGCAACAGCGTTGATATAACAACAGGCACATCGCTACCAGGTCTACAATTGAGCATGCTATAGGGCTGCTCAAGATGTGCTTCAGGTGCCTTGATCGTTCTGGGGAGCGCTTCAATACGCACCAGACAGAGTGGGATGCATTATAGTCGTGTGTTATGCCCTGCACAACATGATACAATAGAGAGGGGTGCCACTTGAGGAGGGCCGATCCACATCTGCCACCTACATTGAGGAGGCGGAGGAGCAGGAGCAACCCATGGGCAGAACAGCGGCTCACCTGGCTGCTCGTGAGGCCAGGGAGTCACTGATATGTGAACGGTTCTCCTAACATCAGACAGTGTGAAGAGTCCAGTCCTCACACCACCTGGATAGAGCAGCACCCGCCCTCCTCCTCCCTGCATAAAACAGTTCTGCAACTACACATACACCCACTGTAGAGTGACCCAATGGTGGTATCAAGTGTCTCTGTTCATGGTGAACCTCATGAAAGGGCTTTATTACAGAAGCCAGTCAAGAATGGCCAAGACGTGGCAGTAGTGGTGACAATAATAATATTTAATGTGAGTTTAACAAAAAGCAAATATAAATTAAAAAAACATGACCAACTGACAAACACCCTTGTGCATCCCCTTCGTGCTTACAAAAGCTTTGCCTTTCGCTTCCAACTACTTCTATGTGTTGCATCCCCTGTGGCTGCAGCAGAGGTAGTGGCAGGTTGCTCTTGTTCATGCCCTGACCGATTAGATGCTTTGGGCCTAAGCCTTCTGGGTTTTGGTGCCCGTGAGGACCCCTCCAAAGACTGCTCCTCCTGCACCTGTGCCAATGTAGAGGAGGCAGCATTGCAGGTACTGGTTGAGAGGGGGGCAATGGGTGAGACGTGGGCGAGCTTGGGGACATGGAAG
The DNA here is from genome assembly GCF_035084215.1 of Heptranchias perlo. Lineage (NCBI taxonomy): Eukaryota > Metazoa > Chordata > Chondrichthyes > Hexanchiformes > Hexanchidae > Heptranchias > Heptranchias perlo. The sequence continues at coordinate 72,287,050 of NC_090332.1, forward strand.
TGGCGTCCCCACTTCCATGTCCCTTTTCGCCATCCTCCTCCCCTTGGGCCAGGCCCACACACCTATCACTCTGCTGGACGACGGTTTGGAGGATACATGTGAAGCTTTGTCAGGCCAGCGCTAATGTATCTGCTTGCCTGTTCAAGGCGGCAGAATGTTGTTCACCCTGAGTCCAAATGACCATTGTCAGGGGCTGAATGGACTCATTTGTGAGCCATGCTTGAAGCTCAATGGAGGCTAGCCTTCACTCCATTGCAGACATTCCCGCACTTACCTGCGACAGTATCTGAGATGCCCTCCCGTACCTGTGCCACCATTCCACTCTATGCAGGAGTTGGACTCCTTCATCCCCTGCGATATTGTGGAGAGTGCGTGTGGCACCTGTTCCAGCACCTCGCAAATGTGCTGCTGCCCCGCGATCATTTTCCTTTTAAAGGATAGCCCCCAGGGTTCAGCATCTGTGTCCACCTGAGAAGAGCCTGGAGAAGAATGCTCCCACCGACGTGGTCTCTCCACAGCTGCCCCTACCACCAGTGTCTGCTCGTGCTCACGTGTGTGGTAACTCACCATGTGCGACCCCAACTAACTGCGGACTAGGACCCACCGAGGTGTGTGTGTCTGCGCTGGTGGATGGCTCACTTAGATGTGATGGTGCACCCTCAGAGGCCAGCAGGTCCTCTGAGGAATCGCCCTCTGCCGTCACAGCAGTCGCTGAAGGCCCTGTAAGAGAACGGAAGGCAATATTAAGCATGATCACAGATGTATCATGTTGCGATGAGCGTACTGAGGTGCTGAAGATGGCGAGGCATGTTAACATCAATTCATATTGTGTGTGCTGAATGTAAAGTTCTGTCACCAGACGTTTGTCGGGTGCCAGTCTCGGCGTCCCCGACAGACAGGCACTCGAGGGTGTGGCTCAGCTCCAGCGCCTCCTGCTCCGTGTCTGTAAGGACGACAATCCGTTGCGGTCTCCCTCCGGTCCTTGCCCTCTCCTCTGCATTCTGGGTACTCTTCTCCTATAAGGGGAGAAAGTAGAGATGCGTGAGTGAGTGATGGTGACGTGGCCAACCGATGGGTGAGGCTGACTGTGAAAGAGATGCATCAGAGGGTGAGTATGAGACAGAGCTATGACATTGTATGAGGGTTGGGTTGAGTGGTAGTGGTGGGGTGAGGCTGACCGTGAAAGAGATGCATCAGAGGGTGAGTATGAGACAGAGCTATGACATTGTATGAGGATTGGGTTGAGTGGTAGTGGTGGGGTGACTAATGGGGAGGTGAGGAAGTGCAGGTAAGTTGAGGATGAGCCTTAAGTGGGTGTGAGGAGTGATGTGATAGAGTAGTGTTGGCAGTGCAGAATGAGTTGGGGGGTGGGAGCGGTGATGCGGAAGATGGAATGGAGGAGAATAAGTGTACTCACTTTGGCTGACCTATTTAGGTCATTGAAGCGCTTCCTGCACTGGACCCAGGTGCGGGTGATGATGCTGCTGCTGTTGACCTCCTCTGCCACCTCGAGCCAGGCCTTGGTGGCAGAGGCAGACTACTTCCTCCCGTCCGCTGGGTAAAAGACATCCCTCCTCCTCCTCACCCCATCCAGTAGCACCTGGAGTGAGGCATTGCTAATTCTAGGAGCAGCCGTTCCCCTCTGCTGCTCCATTGTGTTGTGTGGGTGTTTGCTCCAGGAGCAGCCATTGGAGGACTGCCCCTTAAATAGAGTTCCTCCAGCTGACAGCCTGTGATGCGAGTGCGCGGTCCACCCGCTGCGCAGCTTTCGGTCGGCAAACCTGGAAGCCACGTTAAGTGGCTTCAATTGACCCGCGATCGCGTGGGAAATGGACAGATTTGATTGGGCAGGTTACCCACGCGCCCAATCGCCCCTTGCTGCCATGCTGCCTCCCCGCTAATATCGGGACCTAGAATTCAGTTTCACTACTCTTTTGAACTACCTCCAGCAATTGGATTTTTCCCTTGTGTCTTGATGTTTGGGCATAGCTTTCTCTGAATTTTACTCAACTGATTTGGCTATATAGTTCAGCATATATTTGCTTTGTTGATTAATAATAGAATGGTACCAGGGATGAGGGACTTCACTTATGTGGAGAGACTGGAGAAGCTAGGGTTGTTCTCCTTAGAACAGAGAAGGTTATGGGGAGATTCAGACCATCATGCCTGTGCTGGCCCTTTGAAAGAGCTATCCAATTTTTTCCAATTCCCCTGCTCTTTCCCCATAGCCCTGTAAATTTTTTCCTTTCAAGTATTTATCCAATTCCCTTCTGAAAGTTACTATTGAACCTGCTTTCACCACCCTTGCATGCAGTGCATTCCAGATCATTACAACTCGCTGCATAAAAAATTTTGCCTCATGTCGCGTCTGGCTCTTTTGATGATCACCTTAAATCTGTGTCTTCTGGTTATCGACTCTTCTACCGCTGGAAACAGTTTCTCCTTTTTTACTTTTATCAAAACCGTTCATGATTTTGAACACCTCTATCAAATCTCCCCATAACTTTCTCTGTTCTAAGGAGAACAACCCCAGCTTCTCCAGTCTCTCCATATAAGTGAAGTCCCTCATCCCTGGTACCATTCTAGTAAATCTCTTCTGCATCCTCTCTAAAGTGTGTTGCCCAGAATTGAACACACTATTCCAGCTGAGGCTTAACCAGTGTTTTATAAAGGTTTAGCATAACTTCCTTGCTTTTGTACTCTATACCTCTATTAATAAAGCCCAGGAACCTATATGCGTTTTTAACAGCCTTCTCAATTTATCCTGCCATCTTCTAAGATTTGTGTACCTCCAGGTCTCTCTGTTCCTGCACCCCCTTTAAAATTATACCATTTAATTTATATTGCCTCTCCTCATTCTTCCTACCAAAATGAATCAATTCACACTTCTCTGCGTTTAATTCCATCTGCCATGTCTCTGCCAGTTTCACCAGTCCGTCTATGTCCTCCTGATGTCCGTTCCTATCCTCCATATTGTTTTACCACATTTCTGAGTTTTGTGTCATCTGCAGACTTTGAGATTATACCCTCTATACCTGTTTGGCGGATTGTGCTGATAACACTAGTGCAATCTAGCGGAAACTATTCCCCAGGATGTTTAAAAACTACCCAGTTCATTGTGTAGTCGAGAGCAACATAAAACAGTTCTACCTTTGTAGCAAATGAAGATTCCTATATCCCAGCAGGCTATTCTAAACTGATAACTAGTTTGAATGTGTTTTTTGATATTGGCAAGGTCTGCAAAAACACCAATGTCTCAGGCACTTGAACATAAAAAAATGATTCTTAGCAGTTGTGAATTCAGTAATTGTAGGAAATGTACCATTTCTAATAGGGCAAGAAAGTGGAGTTGAGGTGGATCAGCCATGATCTTATTGAATGGTGGAGCAGGCTCGAGGGGCTGTATAGCCTACTCCTGCTCCTATTTCTTATGTTCTTATGTTCTAAGTCAAGACAAAAAAAAACTTGTTTCCCTGGAAATCTGCCCATGCATGCAATTTACATCTGTTCCAAGAATTGCCTACTGTGTTTGTAGTGAGAACAGGTTATATCTCCTCACAGATTAATGACAAAACTAAGTGATATCCATTTTGGGTGAGTGATGTAGATGAGGTTAGGTAACAAAATTGACTTGATTATTTGAGATTGAAGTTCTTAACTTTCAACAAAACATTTTGAGAATTAACTGGGCAATTATGATAAGGAAAAGGAACAAGGCGGTTTAAAAGTTGGGAGCAAATGGTAAGCTAGCTTTCAAAAAGGGCTGGGAAGAGAGGGAGTAAAAGGGCAGGCCTGGATGCAGGAGGAGGGGGTGACCCACGTGGTAGAATCTGAGAGGAATGAGCAGGCCTGGAACTTGAAGGGAGCTGTGGGTTTTGCTTTTATGTTGGCAGCTGTGTTGGATTTCAAACACTTCTGAATGGGAAGCACATTCTCCTTCTGGGAAAGTATGAGTGGGAAGAGCAGGAAGCCCCACCTTGAGGCTGGAGAAGCAGAGGTTTATTGGGTGGGGTTTGGATGGGGTCAGTGCTGAGTGTGGATGGAGGCTGTAGACTAGTGTTGTCTGGGGAGGCTGAGGAATGAGAACCAGCTAAGAAGGACGTCCAGAGTTTGGATGGAGGAGAAGCTGGGAGCTCCACAGGGAGGCTGGCTATAGAGTGGGAGAGCAGGGATTGGTCCATGACAATCTAGTGGTCGAGAAACTTATTGGTTATGTGGTTCCCATGGACCAATTAAATACCAGGTGAATAAAAGAAGCATGAAACATAGGAATCCAGCTGACCAATCCAGTCCCTAGAAGAGAACACGACTGGGCTAATCAGACAATCAGAATATGCAAACTTAATGTTATATATGGATCGATGTAAACAGAAGGTCTGAAATTCAGTATAACTCCTATTTATAAGCAACCGGGGTTTTATTTGCTATTTTCTACTTGTCTGACCTGTAGTATTCTTTATATAGGTAACCTGGGAATTTCCTGTGGAAAACTACATTATAATTGAAGCCTTAATACTTCCCTGAATTTATCTTATGTCTCAAAAATTTCAGTTAAAGTTTGACAGCATAGATGATATAGCTTCTGGTAGTTCAAAATATCCCAGGCAGCGGAGTCTCTCGGGTTAAGGCCTCCCTGCACATGGACAACGTCACCATCTTCTGCTCTGATCAGTAGTCGGTCCGCAAACTGATGGGCATCTGCGACTGTTTCAAACTGGCCTCGGGGACCAGAGTGAACTGAAAAAAAAGCGAGACCGTGTTCTTTGGCAGGTGGGAGGACCGATCCTTTGTCCTCTTCAATGTCAGGTCCGACAACATCTGAAGGTGTTGGGGATCTGGTTTGGGAGGCCCCTGGCATGCACAAAGAACTGGGCGAAGCGGATTGCCAAGGCTAAACAAAAGCTTGATATGTGGGTGGGGCGATCCCCCTTCATAACCAGCAGGAACCTGGTTAATGTGTGAGGTACTCGTGGTGTTGCTTTACGTGGCCAGGATCTGGCCCATTCCCCGCAACTCCGCCGTCACAGTCACCCGAGCTATCTTGCACTTTGTCTGGAGGTCCAAGGTAGAACGTGTCCGCAGGACCACCATGTACAAGCCCCAGACAAAGGCGGGGGGGGAGGGGGAAAGAGCGTCCCCAATGCCACTTTGTTCCTGATGGGCACCTTTGTGTGTGGCTGCCTCAGAATATGTGTAGAGCCCCAAGTGCCATTGCGTGCTGGGTTTCCAACAGTCCAACACACTGAGAAGGCTGGGTCTGGCCAAGCTGGCGCAGGACGTCCCTTCCAGCTGGAAGGTTTCTACCACCCCCCCCCCCACCACCTGTCCCAGGTGGAGAAGTTCCTGAGGAGAAACCCCTTCGACCACAAGACCATCAGACAGTGGTCGACACAAAATGTTCTCAGAGTCCTGCAAGGAATGGAGAGGAAGGACTCGATTGGTTTCTTCCCCGACCAGACGGTCGATGCTATTTGGCAGAACGTCTCGACGCCGGAACTGACCAACAGGCACCAGGATGTAGCCTGGATGGTGGTGAGAAAGGCCCTCCCAGTGCAGTCCTTCCAACACACACGGAACCTCAGCGCCACTGCGAACTGCCCTCAAGGCTGCAGTGAAGAGGAGACGGTCCTTCACCTCTTGATGGGCTGTCCTTTATGCAGAGGGTGTGGGGAGAGATGCATTGGTATCTGTCCCAGTTCATCCCAAACAGTTCGGTAACACAGGACGCTGTGCTTTACGGACTGTTCCCCGGAACGCATGCCGAGACAGATATCACCTGCAGCTGGAAGACCATCAACTCTGTGAAGGAGGCCCTTTGGTCCACCCTAAACATGCTGGTCTTCCAGCTGAAGGAGCTGTCCACGACCGAGTGTTGCCGTCTGGCACACTCGAAGGTCCAGGACTACATTCTGCGGGACGCACTGAGGCGAGGTGCGACCTACGCAAAGGCTCTATGGGGAAAGGCCACTGTGTAAGGCCCCCCCCCCTGTTTTGTACACCATGAGTCATAAGAAATACTGTTTGAATTGTAATAATGAGATTGCTTTGTGTACGATATGTAGCGTTTTGGTTCTGAATTGTGATATTTACATTGAACTGTGTGTGTATCCTTAAATTCTATGAAATAAAGTATATTTTGAAATAAAAATAAAGTAAAAAATATTAGTGAGCTTCTAAAGGAAATTGTTTGTATATGTGGTCCGTTTCTAGGCTGATAACTATTTTCCTTTTTCTCTGCCGGGAAGTGTCTGACCTCGACTTAATGATTAAATGGGGAAATGTTTAGTAAGATCAACAGGTTTGCCAAATGGCTTCTACAAATGAGGCATAAAAGTACTTACTAAAATTATTTCTTATTAATAAGATTAATAACGTTGAGGGGATTTCTTAGTCCCAAAGTAGAGAAATTGCTTCATATGTTAATAGTAACTAAGTTATTTTAAACAAAATACTGGCAACCCTCCTCCAAGAAAACGAGAAGTTCTGTAGTGGTTTCATTTACTAGAGGCTGTTTGAGTAAAACAAGGTGGCTATTTTTATATTCTCCAGAAATTCTTGCCACCATTTCTAACAACAATTTACCCTCGAGACTGATATATTCTGAAAGTACAGTACTGTGAAATTCCCCATGAGGGTTTTCCGTCTCAAGCCTTTTTAAAACTACTTTAGTTTCAGTTTCACGTGGAATTCGATTTGGTATCTTTATCTGTTTATGGCTTTTCCAAGAACCAGGGGTTAGCTCCTTTTTTGCTGGCTGAGTTCAACAGTGTCCTGTATCTTAAATTTGTTTTAGTGAGCAAGCGATTTTTGTGAAAGCCCCCCAAAGGCAAAGAGATATACTTGTAAAGGGTAAAGTAGCCTAACATTTTGTCTTGTGGGATTTGTTACCCATGCTGCTGAATTTGAAACAGAAACTCATTCAAATCGTAAATTCAGGTGCATTCTGAATACTTGCTAGCTGTTAATGACAGGTTCTAATTCTTCATTGGTTTATCCCTATGTTTTTGGATCTTTGCATTTGTTGTTGGGAAGTGCTCACCTAATTTTTTGGCCAATGCTCATGAACTACTTGTGGCATTTCAGTTGTAGTGTAGTACTGCATTTTGCCTTTACAGTTTATAAAGCTCAAGTTTTCAAACTTGAGTCCTAAGAGGACATCCAGGGGTCCAGTAGTTCATCAGATTTCTGCCTATGTGGGTCTTGGCATATGTGCATGTCTTGAGAATTCTCTGTTCAAAATTTTTTTTGTATTTATTATTTGTCTGTATTTGTTGTCTTTCCAGCACTGTCTGTTCCTGTATGCTAATAAAATTGTTTCCATCATCAACAACTTGCATTTATATAGCACTTCTAACACAGAAAAAAAGCCCCAATGCCCTTCCCAGATGCATGAAGAAAATACACTTGCTGAGCCAAGAAGCAATGATTAGCAAGGGGCAACCAAAAGCTCAGTCAAAGAGGTGGGTTTTAAGGAGGGGGAAAGGGCGGTGGAGAGGCAGAGTTTAGGGGAGATGTACTAGAGCATGGGGTCTCGGCAGCTGAAGGCACAATTGTCAATGCTGGGGCAAAGAGGGGAAAAAAGAAGCCAAGAGATCAGAGATCAGAGAACAGAAAGTATAGGGCGGAAGAGAAGTTGTAGGGCTGGAGGAGGCAACAGAGACAGGGAGGGATGAGGCATGGAGGGATTTAAACATGGTTTAAGGAGGCAGTTAATAGTAAAGAGATTGAGCCTGGAGTTATCTTTACATTCCAGGATGATTCGGGTAGCGGGAAGGAATTTGGCAGGACACAGCTTGATATGGTCAAGCCAGATCTGGCGATGGATGACCAAGCCAGTTGCTTGCCAGCTGAACTCAAGTTTCCACCCCTTTAGTTCAAGGGAAGAGTACAGATGGGAACCATATCAGGGAAACGACTGGGAAGAAAGACAATGAAGGTTTTGCTAGGGCAGAATGCATCAAAGAGGTGTGGGAGTAGTTGAGCAAATCAACATCTGCATGTCGAATGGAGGGCCAAAGTCTAGATTGTTTCTCCAGTCAGAGTAAGCACTGTTTCCCTTTGGGTAGATGCCACTGCAATTTGGAAGTTAGGACTTGGGGGTCCTTGAGAGTGTGTCAATATTTGCAGGAAGTCCCCCACACAGAAACAATTTGCTCTTCGCAGCTGTCCAGTTGCATTTGCAACCTGCCCACTGCACTGTCAGCTCCATTTATCGTTCTGCCTCACCGACTGCACTATGCCCTGCAAGGCACTTAAGTGAGCCACAGCTTCCTACTGGTCTACAGCTGCTGCTCCTCCCAGACTATTATTTCTGCTGAGCTCTTCGCCAGCCGGGCTCAGCAGCTTTTCTGAGTTTCCACTATCCTTCTGCCTGTTCTGTGTTCTTGGCCTTGCTGCTGCTCCCCATGCCTGCTAGTTGGCCCGTCTGCCTGCAGCATTCCTGGCATTTTGGGACTTGGACTGGACCTTTATATACATGTGTGAGGGCTTTTTACATAATTTGGAAATAGCTCTAGTACCTATAAATTGCAGGGAGATAACTGCTAATAGCATAATTTTACTGAATAGTAAAGTATAATTTTGCAAATTAATATAGTACTTTACTGATTAGCATATCAGTTAAAAATGCTCCCTGGATCACAACATTCTATCAAAAAACATTGAAAACACCTGTATCAGACTTGATCAATGGGGAAAACCATTTTAAAAGTATCAATGTTTACCTGCAGTACTGGTTAAACTTTCAGGCAGTGCTGTAAATTATTTCCATTTTTCAATGTGTTGTTGGGTAGAAAGAGTTGAAGTGAAGAATGAATTTCTGTTAACCCTCTTGCACTTCGATACACTGGACACTTGGTGGCTTTACATTTTCAGTAGAAAAAGTGAGCTTTGGGCACAGTTTTGCTGCTAAACTCAATACCGTGCAAGCGCTTTAAGTAGTGCTTCTGCAGTGGTGCATAGAATCATAGAAAGACACAGCACAGAAGGAGGCCATTTGGGCCATCGTGCCTGTGACGGCTCATTGACTGAGTTATCCAATTAGTCCCATTCCCATGTCCTTTCCCCATAGCTTGCAATTTTTTTCTCTTAAAGTATTTATCCAATTCCTCTTCGAATGTTATTATTAAATCTGCTTCCATCACCCTTTCAGGCAATGTATTCCAGATCATAACTCACTGTGTAAAAAAAATTCTTCTCATCTTGCCTCTGGTTCTTTTGCCAATTACCTTAAAATAACCAACAAAATCTGAACAGTTATAAATTAGCTTTTGGACAGCATTAATCTCTGAATGCTCAAATCCACTTCATTAGATAGCTGATTAATGAGATTCTGTTAAAAATCTGGAAAACACAAGTACATATTTTGTGACCATGTCAGAAAGCCAACCTTTTAATGTTGGCTGGAACATATGGTCGATTTCACACCCCCCCCCCCCATCTTGAGAGAAAGTTGTAGGACCTGGGAGGGAAGATATCTTCACCACAATCGCCTTCTCCCAGGTGAGATGAAATTGTGGACCGCCCCTCTCTGCTGAGGTAGTTTCTCTGCCTGTACCCTTTCTTTCTCTCTCTCTCTCTCTCTCCCTTGCCCAACCCCCTTCATCTACATTTTTTTTGGCTATAAAATGCTTGTATTTTATTGTAGTTGTTTACCGGCAGTATCTAAAACTATCAAAATGAAAAGTATTACATTTTGCATTTATAAACCTCAAAGGATCGTCACATCAAACTAATATAGTTACTTTTGAACACAGCATTCAAGCTTCAGCAAAAAGCAGAGTTTAGATCACAATTTCAATGATAACTAGCAAGCCATTCCATTCACTTTATCTACATGCATTTCCTATCTACAAAACCTTTATTGCTGTTGCCACTTTTTTGTCAACTTTTTGTAATATGAAGTCCCATAACCTTATTTGAAATGGAAGAGCCGTATGTCAACTGCCTCCTGTCATTATGTAGTTACAGGCTCTGGCCACCAGATTGTGCTATATTTTTCCTCCACAAATCACTCGAATTGCTTTCTCAGTAACTGATGTCCAAAATAAAGATTTAAACAAAATAAAAAAAACAAACATTTACATATTTAACAATACCATGAGAAAATTTGAATTGACTTTTGTGTCTAATGCTTTCATTGAAGTTTTTTTTACTTGAAGACCTCTGCCTCTTCCAATAGCCTGGGCTTGGACTTGATATTTTGCCCAAACCTGTGACACCATTAGCTGAAGGTCGGTTGTGCAGTTAGAACATGTGCAGTGTGCACAATTTCCCAGAATGCATCAGTAACATTTAAGCTAGTTAAATGATGGATTGCTTCCCTTTTCGACTAACAATCTATCAGATCATTCTTCAGAATTATATACGGTGCAGTGCCCAGAACTGAACACAGTGCTCCAAGTGTGGTCTAACCGGGGCTTTGTATAAGTGTGGCATAACTTCTTACCCCCTTATATTCTAGTCCTCTAGATATAACGGCCAGCATTCCATTAGCCTTTTTGATTATTTTCTGTACTTGTCCATGACGTTTTAATGATCTATGTACATGGACCCCTAAGTCTCTTTGGACCTCCACTGTTTCGAGCCTTAACCGTTGGAAACTTGCTATAAGATGTGAACTTTATCCTAACCCGCCCGGTGGGAAACTGATTGGATCCGCTGCCCGTTTTACACTATGCTCAATTTTACTTTCCATTGACGTTTTGAGGGAAATGTGTTGAGGATGAGGAGCCTCGACTATCACCAACCTGATCTTGGAGGGAAAAGGAATGGATGGAAGTTGAAGGGTGAAGTGAGTGACAGAGGAGTGAGAGCAAGGGGAGGTTATAAGGGTTGAGTGGATGGTTCAAAGGGGAACAGGTAGGGATAATGATGGGAGCGACGGGGTGGTAGAACGTGGGATAGTAGGAGGGAAAAGGAGTGGGAGATGATAAGAATGAGGGACTCAGGGAAAGCACATGTGATGGGGAAGGCAACGAGAAGGCAGCTGCTGAGGGCCACATTTTCCCCGCAGCCTCCAGTGGAAAATGCAGCCTGCAGCCGTTGGCTCATTTCCCCAACATGTTACACTACACATCACTTCATGCTACCCACCACCTCCCACCTGAAAGGAAATTAGAAAAAGACAGAAAGAAGCATAAAGAGGTAAGAAGAGAGAAGCAGAAGAGAACGAGACACAGAAGCACAAAAGGAAAAATGGAATCAGCAACGCAAAGACAATAGATAAGATAGAGACCATATTCTCGTGACTTATCATTTATATTGTCATGAAGATCCACTAATAACAGAAAAGAGTTGAAGTTATAAATTCTTAATTTTCAAGGATTCATTTCGTTCATTTGTTTAATTCCCAGCATTTCTCATCATTGAATGAGATGCTTTGCATGTTGTAGAGCAGGCATTATAAATGTGTAAAATGAAAACAAAGCCACACAACCAGTAGTGCCTAAACTGTTTCTCCTTTCATTTTCAGTTAAAGTAACACCGTACATGACCATAGGAACAGAAGTGGACCATTTAGTCCCTTGACCCTGTTCTGCCATTCAGTGAGATCATGGCTGATCTGTGACCTAACACCATATACCCGCCATAGCCCCATATCCCTTAATACCTTTGGTTAACAAAAATCTATCAATCTCAGATTTAAAATTCACAATTTAGATAGCATCAACTGCCATTTGCAGAAGAGAGTTCCAAACTTCTACCACCCTTTGCGTGCAGAAGTGTTTCCTAACTTCACTCCTGAAAGTCCTAGCTCTAATTTTTAGGCCCCTAGTCCTAGACTCCCCAACCAGCAGAAATAGTGTCTCTCTACCCTATCAGTTCCCCTTAATATCTTGAAAATTTCGATCAAATCACCCCTTAATCTTCTAAATTCCGGGGAATATGACCCTAGTTTGTGTAATCTCTCCTCATAATTTAACCCTTGGAGTCTAGGTATCATACTAATAAATCTATGCTGCACTCCCTCCAAGGCCAATATATCCTTCCTAAGGTGCAGTGCCCAGAACTGAACACAGTGCTCCAAGTGTGGTCTAACCGGGGCTTTGTATAAGTGTGGCATAACTTCTTACCCCCTTATATTCTAGTCCTCTAGATATAACGGCCAGCATTCCATTAGCCTTTTTGATTATTTTCTGTACTTGTCCATGACGTTTTAATGATCTATGTACATGGACCCCTAAGTCTCTTTGGACCTCCACTGTTTCGAGCCTTAACCGTTGGAAACTTGCTATAAGATGTGAACAATGGTTTATTGGCCCTTGTTTTAGTGGAACTAAAAGAGCAAGGTTACCTTTGTGTATTGTTGTGTTGAAGTGCGATTGGCTATGTTTCTGCAATATTTGGCCATGTTATTACAGTATTGAAGTATGTACATGTATATACATCACTGCATTTACCTGCAAGTATATATCCATATATCTTTCGATATAGATGTCTGTCTCTCTTTCTGTCTTTCTTTCTGTCTTACTTGTTTATGCAGTGATGACCTTACAAGGTCAAGCAATTCTAAATTCTATATGTTAGGGTGAGGAGTGCTCTATTACTAGGTGGAGCAGCAATGATAATATGGTACATAGCAGCAAATGCTTGACACTGTTTTGCTGTGTGCTGAAGCGTGTTTTCTCAGGTCGTAGCGTTGGGATTCATCCATGTGAGGACTTTAGGTGGGAGGCAGGCCCTTACAAAAAGGCCCCATATTCTGAAGTTTTCCATCTCCATGCACAATCCAGCCCATACATTACTCACTCTAACTGGCAAATGTCCCAGATATGCGTCGGCCAAATCATGAGCTTGGGTCCGGAGGGATCGTTACACCTGTCGTCGTTTCAATACCTCTTGTCCAGAAGGGCTGGAGTGTGGAGCAGGATTAGAATGGGTGCAGAATGTATTCTTGTGGTTGTGGTTCTGCCAGTACTCAACTGCCAGAGTAGGATGGATTTTTAAAAAATGTCTGAGCGGTGAAGTGTGCGTGCTGAAGGATTCTCAGTTGACACTCCGTCATTTTGTTGAAATTAGGGGGAGGAGGTTTATGAGAGTATTGCCTCCAACCTGTCTTCCCCTGAGCGGGCAGCCTAGGTTTTCCATGCCAACTGCTGAAGAGATGGGCAGTATTGAGTAGAAAGCTGGTGTACGTGTGAGGCGGTTCTGTTATCCAGGGCCAGCTCTAATGAAGTCAGCCATGTTGTAGTGTTATTAAATCACTGTTATTAAAAGCACATTTTTACAAACTAATGCTGAAAATTTGTAATTTAAACAAAAACTTCTAATGGATGTAACTAGCATCAGAGGGAAGTTTTTCTTTTAATACTTGCCCTGCACACATTTATGAAGGCAGTCATATTTTGTAGGGGGAGAGACTTTGGGATGAGTAGAGGAAAAGGATAGAAAGCTGATGTTCTTCAATCTTTTGCTGGAAATATTGCACCATTACCTCTGGGACCTGGGTTACAATGAAGTCCAAACTGGATGAAGATCTTTCTGTGCTGGCTTTTGATCTTACTTTTCTCTTTATTCTTTCCTTCCCATCCGCATCCTTTGTGCTAGATTAAAGTTTCACCGGCATTGGTTGTCCTATTTATTCATTCTTGGGATGTGGGCATCACTGGCAAGACCGGCATTTATTGCCCATCCCTAGTTGCCCTTTAGAAGGTGGTGGTGGGCCTTTTTCTTGAACTGCTGCAGTCCGTATGGTGAAGGGGCTCCCAAAGTGCTGTTAGGGTAGGGAGTTTCAGGATTTTGGTCCAGCGGCGGTGAAGGAACGGCGATATATGTCCAAGTCAGGATGGTGTGTGACTTGGGGGGAAACATGGAGGCGATGGTGTTGCCATGCATCTGCTGTCCTTGCCCTTCTAGATAGTGGAGGTCGTGGGTTTGGGAGATGCTGCTGAAGAAGGTATGGCGGGATGCTGCAGTGCATCCTGTAGCTAATACACACTGTAGCCAGGGTATGGCGGTAATAGAGGGGGTAGCTATTTAGGCTAGTGGATTAGGTGTCGATCAAGTGGGTGAGTGGAACAAGTTTCAGTCTTACGTCATATTTAAAAGGAAGATGTATATATTTATAATGTTACTTTATCTCAGTTGGTAACACTTCCGTCTATGAGTTAGAAGATTGTGAGTTCAAACCATAATGTAAATTGATACTTCAGTGCAGTATTGAGTGTTGCATTTTAATCATTCATACAAATTGTTATACAGTGGCCCCATCTGCTTGTTCTGGTGGTACAGGTAAGTGTTAACGTTCCTATGGCACTATTTGAAGAAGGGTAAGAGTTCTTCCAGTCTCCTGACCATACTATAACTCACTAAACCAACATCACAATAGTATTTCTGGGTCTGAAATTGAGTGTGAAAATGCCTGAGGAGAAGAAAGCAGCTGCCAAGAAGGGTGCCAAGAGAATGGTGAATAAAATGCCAGCAATGAGTGGGAAGAAACAGAGAAAGTCTAGGAAGGAGAGTTACTCCATCTACATCTAGAAGGTGATGAAGCAGGTTCCCCTGACACAGGCATCTGTTCCAAGGCCAGGAGCATCATGAACTCCTTTATGAACGATATTTTTAAGTGCATTGCGGTGAGTCTTCCCACCTGGCCTATTACAACAAGCGCCACACCATCAGCTCCCGGGAGATCCAGACCGCTTTGCACCTGCTGCTGCCCAGGGAGTTGGCCAAGCATGCCGTGTTGTAAGGGACAAAGGGCAGTGACCAAGTACACTAGCTCCAGGTAAAACTCCACAACAGCAGTTTAACTGGTTAGTTATTTGGTTGCTGTTTGTGAGATCTTGCTATGAGCAAAATGATTATTGCATTTGCTTATATACAATAGTGACTGCAGTTCAATGTAATTCACTGTATGTGAAGCGTTTTCAGATGTTTGAGAGAGTAACATATTGGTATATATTGATTTTTATATGAGGAAAAATAAAACCTCAACTGACCAAATGTCAGCATATAAATCTGAACGTGCAATTTTGCAAAACCAACATATGGATAGAACATCTTTCTCGTAACGCACTGTTCCAGTTCATTTTAACCACTGATACGATAGCACTTAAATCGCATGATTATCTCACACTGCGTAAAAGATGTCTTGCTCCTGGGGTTTTGTCAGTTCAAAACATCCCTCTTCGGCTTCACACACTGGTTCAATCATCAGCCACTCTCCAAAGACCAGGGTGGACTTTGTTCTTCCCACAGCTATCATTCAAGTCAGTCGATGGGATTTGTTAACTATGCTCGTGCGTGCAGTTTCCAAAATACCGCATTCTGAGCGTCTGCAGTTTGTATGATTTTCTCTGCAATTTCATGCATTTCTTCCCTGAGGCTGTAACTGCATTTATCGATGTAAAGAAAAGCTGGAGGATGAATTTTAAGTGTTTTTTTTTCGGATTAAAAACTTCACATTAAAACCAATAAAAGTTCTTTACTTCATATAGAGGCTATCTTGGGGAGACAGCAAGATAGAGAGACGAGGGGATTTCTAACTCTCTTTGGTTTTCCAAATCATTTGAAAATGAGCTGGAATTTAATTTTGAAAGCTTTTTACAGGTAAAAGGTTCACATCAACTAAGTTTCAGTGATTTTGTTTTTATTTGAGGCAGGAATGCTAGCTCAAATACTTTTGATTGCAGCACCTGTGCTTTGTTTTGTTTTGAAAACCATGTTTAAAGATGTAGTTGCACTTTTTTATGCAGCTGCAGTGGGTAAGGAAAATATGCGAAGGAAAGATAAATTTTGTAATCTTTTGGAGCAAAAATATTTCACATCAAAACCATTAACCTCCACTGTAGTCTTGCCAAACTTCAGGACCCCCACCCCAGTTCTGGCAAACACCATGATAATTCCAGCCAGTGCTGCTTAATGGAAGGTGCCTTCCCCCAATCTAGTTACATGTTGATTACCATCTTGCTCTGTATCCTGGCCTTTTTAAAAATTGAGAGATAAAATTGGGTAAATGTGTAAGGGAGCATATAATAATCAAGGCCACCGATTTTGAATAAATGTGTAAAGGAACATAAAATAAAAAGGCCACTGATTTACAGTTTTTGAGGAAAAATTTACAAGAGTTGCTCAAATCAAACCTGCAGATGCTGGTAAAATTCCTAGAACACCATGCAATGACAATGCAAATTGATTTATTTAGTCACAGTAAATCTGTAACCTTGATAATTGTTTTTTTTAAATTTCAAAATATACTTTATTTCACTGAACTGTGTGTATCTTTAAATTCTATGTAAATATCACAATTCCAAACCAATACAATTCAAACCAATACAATACAGATCGTACACAATGCGATCCCAATATTACAATTCAAACACAGTACATTTTTTATGATTCATGATGTACAATACCAGGTGGAATGGCCTTACACGGTGGCCTTTCCCCAGAGGGCCTTTGTGTAGATTGCACCTCAATTTAGTGCCTCCCGTAGCACGTCTCCTGGACCTTGGAGTGTGCCATTTGGCAGCACTCGGTCGTGGACAGCTCCTTCAGCTGGAAGACCAGCAGGTTTTGGGCGACCAAAGGGCCTCCTTCACCGAGTTGATGGTCTTCCAGCTGATTTTGAATAAATGTGTAAGGGAACATAAATTAAAAAGGCCACTGATTTAGAGTTTTTGAGGAAAGATTTACAAGAGTAGCACAAATCAAACCTGAAGATGCTGTTAAAATTCTTAGAACACCATGCAATAACAATGCAAATTACAGCAGAATCATATGTGAGTAAGCACATGCACAAAGTGTAATTGGTACGTTCACGTTACACAACAGTAGTTCTTGTTATTTCAGACACAGTAAATCTGTAACCTTGATAATTTAACATTTACCTGAGGAAGGAGGAAGATAATGTAACATTTACCTGAGGAAGGAGGAAGTCTCCGAAAGCTTGTGAATTTAAAATAAAATTGCTGGACTATAACTTGGTGTTGTAAAATTGTTTACAATTGTCAACCCCAGTCCATCACCGGCATCTCCACATCTTGATAATTGTGCATTACTTTGAGTAACATCTATCATAAAACAGCATATCTTCCTCATTGTGAACAGATCAATAGGAGATCTGTTAGCACTTCTTGGTCACTTAGTTATTGGCAAATTTTATTTTGACTGACTTACTTAAAAGTAAAAAGAAATTTCTTCCATCTGATTACCAGGTGTCATACTGCAGATGTTTTTTTAAAAAGCCAGCTTGTTAATGCTGATTGCTTCTGACTGGAGCTGAAACTGGCCAGCATTTTACAATCTGCAAGCTTTCCTGACCAAATAACAACTACTGTTGTGTAACGTGAACGTACCAATTACACTTTGTGCATGTGCTTACTTACATATGATTCTGCTGTTGAAAACAGTGGAAGAATGAGTGATCATGTGAAAGTTGTTCTGCTTTTTTGTGCTTCTGTGTTGAAGCATGTGTAATAATGTAATTACCTATTTGCACTGATTCAAAATATTTGACTAAGTATGAGAAAAGAGAACCTGTGGAAACAAATTGAGACTAAAAAGGAAAAATGAAAGTAGAAGGGAATTGGTTTATGTAACTTTGACTTGGTATATTTTTCCATTTAATGCAAAGTCCTGTTGTCTTATTTAGACTATTGAAATAATTTTGCGTGTTGAAGTTTTGTTTTAAATAGAGACAACATAATGGGGACATGCTGTTGAAGAAGATTGGTGTTTGTTTTACATCATGTGACACGTGAGTTTAGTGTCAAGGCTAGGTGTGCACATGCGGAGTACTAGAAAACTGAATGGATTTTTCATTTAAAAAAATAACCATTATGTTCAAAAAATGAATATTGTAAGCAAAGATTTTATAATTCTAACTCTTAGCAAATGGCCTTGGGAGAGCAATTTAAAAGCTGTTGTTATTGGATATGGATCTGTCTGCATAAAATAATGACCTGCCAAGTGATTTTTGGGAGTAAAAAGCTTTTTTTTACTAATCCATTGCAAACAAAGAAATGCCAGTTTGTTAATGCTGATTGCTGAGTGCTGCATCCCGAAATCCCTTTGACCTATCGGCGGTCGTGCCTTCAGCCGCCTTGGCCTTACACTCTGGAATTCCCTCCCTAAATCTCTCCGCCTCACCACCTCTCTCTCTTCCTTTAAGATCTTCCTTAAAACCCTTTCCCACCAAACTTTGTCACTGTTACTAATATCTCTTACTTAGGCTTGACGTCGATTTTTGGGTGAATATGCATCTATGAAGCACCTTGCTTTTCTACGTTGAAGGCGCTATATAAATGCGAGTTGTTGATGGGGCATAAGCCTAGAATAATTTAAATAGAATAATGAAGTGATTACATATTTTTTCTTGTCAATAGCTAAGAAAATGAATTTGTAATTATTACATAATTGATTCTTAGTTTGTTTTTAAATAGATACGTTTTAAAAGAAAGACTTGCATTTCACGACCTCAGGATGTCCCAAAGCGCTTAAGCCAATTTTTTGAAGTGTAGCAACTGTTGTAACGTAAGGAATGCAGCAACCAATTTGCACACAAGGTCCCACAAACAGCAATGTGATAATGACCAGATAAATCTGTTTTAGTTTTTTTTATTCATTGAATGTGGGTTTCGCTGGCAAGGCCAGTATTTATTGCCCATCCCTAATCACCCTTGAGAAGGTGCCAGTGAGCTGCTGTCTTGACAACTGAGTGGCTTGCTAGGCCAATTTAGAGGGCGATTAAGAAGCAACCACATTGCTGTGGGTCTAGAGTCGCATATAGGCTAGACCGGGTAAGGACAGCAGGTTTCCTTCCCTAAAGGACACAATGAACCAATTGGGTTTTTAGGACAATCTGGAAGGTTCGTAGATTAATTACTGATACTAGCTTTTTATTCCATTGATTTAAAATCCCCTGTTACTGTGGTGGGATTTGAACACATGTCTCTGGATTACTAGTCCAGTAACATAATCACTATGCTACCATACCCTATGTGATGTCAGTTGAGGGATGAATATTGGCCAGGACACCGGCTCTTTTTCCAAATAGTGCCTTGGGATCTTTTACACCCACGTGAGTGGGCAGACGGGGCCTCGATTTAACATCTCATCTGAAAGACGGCACCTCAACTGTGCGACATTCCCTCAGTACAGCACTGAAGTGTCAACCTAGATTTTGTGCTCAAGTCTCTGGAGTGGGACTTGAGCCCACAACCTTCTGACTCGGACGAGAGAGCCACCACTGAGACACAACTGATAAATTTTGATCAATTGTAGCACTAAAAATAAGAGACACAACAGCTGTTTTTAATCTTGAAGCCCAGTTAATTTCCAATGGCGGGGGGGTGGGGGGAAAGAGTGATTTTATTAAACTTTTTACTTTTTTTATTGTCTGCCCATTTTAAGTTCAAAATCCCTGCCCTCTTCCCTGTTTTTTTCTGAAGTATGTCAGGGTTTTGGTTCCAAATCAAGTTTCTTAACCTTCACCAATAATTTTTACCAAAAATATTAAAAAGTGCATGTTTTTAAATGGCCATTGCTAATGTATTTTTGTGGAAATTTTTCTTGGTGTCATACACACAATTCACAGATTTCAACAATTTTTAAGATCAATATAGCACCATATTTTAGTTGATTTTGAAAATGCATCATATGGTTGTTACTAAGGGCATTAGTGACACCTAATGGCAGAGATTAGGCTCACCAGCATCTTTTAATACAGCACCATAGATGTGCTGGTACTGACAAAGTTCTTTGCAGTAACAGTACACAGTAGAGATTTACCAACTCCATGTCAAGAAGGGGATAAGGAAAAAGAAAAGAAATATCAACATTTAAATCCAGACATGCCTTATAAGATTGGGAAAATCTGTGATCAAGATTTCCTGTCTGCAAATCCATGCACTTGCAATTCTTTTTTTCCTCTTGAGAGAATTACGTAGAATCCACAGCCCAACTCGTTTATGCCGGTATTTATGTTCCACGCGAGCTTCCTCCCACCCTACTTCATCTAACCCTATCAGCATACCCTTCTATTCCTTTCTCCCTCATGTACTTATCTAACTTCCCCTTAAATGCATCTATGCTATTCGCCTCAACTACTCCTTGTGGTAGCAAGTTCCACATTCTAACCACTCTCTGGATAAAGAAGTTTCTCCTGAATTCCTTGTTGGATTTATTAGTGACTGTCTTATATTTATGACCCTTAGTTTTGGCCTCCCCCACAAGTGGAAACATCTTCTCTACGTCTACCCTATCAAACACCTTCATAATTTTAAAGACCTTTATTAGGCCACCCTTCAACCATCTCTTAAAAGAAAAGAGCCCCAGTCTGTTCAGTCTTTCCTGATAGTTACAACCTCTCAATATTGATCTTGTAAATCTTTTTTGCACCTTCTCCAGTGTCTCTATATCCTTTTTGTAATATTGAGACCAGGACTGTTCACAGTACACCAAGTATGATCCGACCAAGGTTCCAAACAAGTTTAATATAACTTCCCTGCTTTTCAATTCTGTTCCTCTAGAAATGAACCCCAATGCTTTGTTTGCATTTTTATGGCCTTGTTAACCTGCGCTGCTACTTTTAATGATTTGTGAATCTGTATCACTAGATCCCTTTGCTCCTCTACCCCATTCAGACTCTTATTTTCAAAGGAGTACATGGCCTCCTTATTGCTCCTACCAAAATGCACCACCTCACACTTATCTATATTGAAATTAATTTGCCATTTACCCACCCATTCTGCAAGTTTATTAACGTCTCCTTGTATTTTGTCGCAGTCTTCGCCAGCATAAACTATAACCTCCAATTTGGTGTCATCTGCAAATTTTGAAATTGTACTTCTGATTCCCAAGTCCAAATCGTTTACGTAAATGGTGAAGAAGATTGTGAAATTTATCAGGGAAGGAGACACATTTCTCATGGATGGAGATCCTCCGTTATCTCCCCTTTTGCAGCAGAGTCTGCTGTCTTTTTCTACCAGATGAATGATCTTAAGGGATTTCCATTGTAACACAAAAAAAATGATTGGCCTTTGAGTTACCTTAAAGGATGGTTGCCGCCATAGGTCTCCACAGCTAGTAACTCTGAAAATCTTACAGTGTCCCAAAACCTTGAGTGGGGATGGTTAAATCAGTGGAATATGTTGTAAGAATGCTTGATAAAGAAATTTATCATTTTTATTCTGTTGGATTGTGTAGCTCAATACATAGGGGAAGGATTGTGTTGATGCAAGATAAACTTAAATTGTGATAATTTTAACAGGAATAACAATAGGGTAAATACAATTTAAACTGCTTCATCATATATGCAGTATTGAACTTTTCCTGATGTGCAGTATTGTTAATTTCTATTTTGATTTGGCCAGGTACATGCTTGGTTGTTGGACCTTACTGACCAGCATGAAACGTCCCTAGTCAGATGGATATACAAACGTGGCACAGCAAACCCAGAGCAGCCATTCTCTCGTTCTCTCTTTCTCTCTCTCTTTCTGTCTTCATAATTTTCAGGATATTTAGCATTTTGTTTGTGTCATTAATTTTTATATTTTAATTAATTGTTTATTTGGTGGTGGTTGAACCTCTCTGAGCAATATTGTGGCAGTGAATGGAAAATGTTTTCCAAAAGGGAAATGTAGCTCTGTTCAGTGTAAAAGAGTTGGAATTGCTGAATTTGTTTACTTAAGAAGCCATTGATTTTTTTTCCCCTTGATTTAATTACCAGCATGGGCTCCTTTGATGTGATAGTACTTGTATGCCATCAGCCATGGCTCAGTGGTAGCACTTCTGAGTTAGAAGGTTGGGGGTTCATGCTCCCACTCCAGAGACTTGAGCACATAATCTAGGCTGGCACTTCAGTGCTGTACTGAGGGAGTGTCGCACTGTTGGGGGTGCTGTCTTCCGGACGAAATGTTAGACTGAGGCCCCATCTGCACCCTCAGGTGGACGTAAAAGTCCCATGGCACAAATCAAAAATAGCAAGGGAATTCTCCTTTGATGTCCGAGCCAACAATTATCCCTCAACCAACACCTAAAATAGATGATCTGGTCATTTATTTATTGCTGTTTGTGGGACCTTACTGTGCACAAATTGGCTGTTCCCTTTCCTACTTTTATTTCACTCTCACTCAGCCTCACTCTCCTTTTCTCTATCTCTCTTTCTCACTCTCCTTTTCTGTCTGTCATTCTGTCTTTCTCTCATTCTCTCTTTCTCTCTCTCTTTCTATCTTCATAATTTTCAGGATATTGTTTGTCATTAATTTTTATATTTTTATTATAAACATATGAAGAATTAAGGTTTTTGAAGAGCCTAAACATTTAGGAATTAACAGAAGGTGGTGGGTTTGACACTTGAGGTTACATGGGATTCTTTGGAAATCTGTTTGCTTGAATTGATTGCGAGGGCTAAGAAACTTGCTTTGTTTGAGGGTAAATGAAGATTTGAGCATAAGGAAAGGAGGCTGAATTTGCTGTTTGGAAACAGAAATTTGGTGTTGTCGTAATAAAAACTCTGACTTGACCGAAAGCTGTTCAGATGAAGGATAATTAACCCATTATTGACTCTTTCATATGTTTGTATACATTTTTGGTATTTACAATTTTTTATGTTTATTTATAATTAGTAATACAAAGATATTTAATAGTTTAATTTTTAAGCCTGTGGTCTGGTACCATTTTGAAGACAATTTGTTATTATAAGGTGACACTACATTAAGTCCAGTAAGCAATTAAGATAATAGTTGGGTATACACAATTGCAAGGACAGAGCATAGAAAAGATACAGCGTCTGGATCAAATGGGACAAGATCTGCTTACAGGAACTGCTGTTAGAATGCTGAGAATATAAAGCCGAAATTCTAACATTTGTGTAGCATCTTTTATACACTCAGAACATCCCAAAGCACTTTGCAGCCAATTAATTATGTTGATAAGGTGAAATGAAGTCAGGTGGGAGGAGGCTCGTGCGGAGCATAAACATAGACCTGTTGGGCCGAATGGCCTGTTTCTGTGCTGTAAAATTCTATGTAATGACTTCTGAAGTCACTGTTGTGTGAAAGCAGCTTGAAAGCAGTTTTTTTGTGTAACTTCATATAACTTTATCATATCGTATCAACTGGTTTCTGAACTATAGCTCACTGACCAAGCAGAAACTAAATGGGAGATAAATCTAGCAGTGCATAATGCAGACTCTATTATCTATTTTTAGTTTTCAGTTTTGAATGACAGAAACAGGAAATGATTCCCAGCCATCTGTATGAATACCACTTCCTTAGATACAATGCTATTTTCGCTTGTCTCCCAAGAACAGAATTATTTCGAGGAAGAGCTATAAAATGGGCAAACTTGGCTGTTATCTGGCTGCAAGACCAGCACATCCCTTCCCTGCAAACCGTGTGTTTTGAAATGGAATTCCCTTGGCTGATGTCATGCCAGGACATATACTGCATGTTGGATGCCTGAACTGGATGATTATGGGGTTCAGTTGGCAGACTTACAAGGAAGTAATTGAATCTCAGGGTTCTGGTACTGAAACTGCTATGGTTTCACTCCTGCCCCTTTGAAGTCATTAGAATCTAGCATTAAATTACTGCCTTGTATCTTACTGCCAACCACCTGTTATCCAGCTGTTTTGTTTAATTTTAAACTAACTTTGTATGAGCCAGTAACATAGCATTTCTTTCCTTGAGTTTTCTTCCTATATCTTTCCAAGATAACGATTCAGCTGGGGTAAAGTTCCATGGATGCTGGCAGCTGACCAGTACCCCCTAGTGGTCATTTTTGAGGTATGAGCCTTGAACATTGATAGGACATTCAGCTGCAGGATCATCACATCACTATAACTTGCATTTATATAGTAAATATCCTGAAAGAATTCACAGAGGAGAAACGGACACCCAGCAATAGTAGAAGAGTTGGGAGAGATGAAAGCGTGGATGAAGAGGTGGATTTTGAGGAGGCTTCTAAAAGTAGCTAGAGAAGGCGAAGGTTTAGTGGGGGTGTTCTCGATGCTCGGAGACCTTGCCACAATTGTGGTTGTGAGAATGGGGGAGGCCTGTGTTGGAGGATCAGGAGCATGGGGCTGGATGTAGGGCTGGAGGAGGCTGTAGAGGTAGGGTGGGGGATTTTCAAAGAAAGATGAGAATTTTGAATTTAGTGCATTGGTGGATGGGAGCCAGTGGTGATTAACAAGATTAGGTGTGATGAGCGAGATTGTGCACTATGAACATATGAAAATGACAGATAGGAAAAGACCAAATGGTCCATCAAGCCTGTCCCATTCAGTCATGTTGTACTTGAGCATTGCTCAATGCTCACCAGCAGCCATGTGATCTCCTGGAAGAGGCAAAATAAAGCGATTTGGGAAAAGAATCTCTAGGCCATTTCAGTGGAAATAGGAATTCTGGGAAATTCCCCTCTGACCCTCCCCCCCCCTCCCCCCCCCCCCCCCCCCCCGAAGGAGTTCTAGGAGATCACGGTGACCATGAGGCACATGACCTAACATCCCACCTAGCTTTTGTATGCAGTGATGGGAATCTCAGTTCGTCCAATTCCCTTCTGAACGCTTGTACTGAATCAGCGCTTATTGCACAAGCCAGCAACTAGTTATCAGGTGGAAGTGTGACACTGACTTTGCATATCACAAATGTGATGGCTGAAGTGATTCATAGGAAGTGTGTTAAATTTTTATAATACTAGGAGTTCTCCCGTGATGTTGCCCGCAGTAAGAGTTGAATTATGCTTTGTAAGGTATAATGTACATTCAATGCCCCTGGTTTATGGTGATTGAATAAATGAAATTGCATTTTTATTACGAAGTATTATAGGGGTGTTAATGGTATTTTAGTTCAAATTGTGACTGTCAACATTTTCATGGAAATTGTAGATCAGTGGTTTTGATTATTATGATATGTTTACCTACATACTTAATTTTATGTCTTGCCATGTTTTTTTGAAGTCCAAGATCCACTGACAGTAAGGAAGATGCTCAGGGTTGCAGGCAGGTAGAAGGTGTATAGAAGGACTTGGCAGGCAGGGTGCTGTGTGGTTTTGTAGCATTGGGAGGATGGTCAAGGGTGTGGGACCAGTGGGAGGGTTATGGTGGTGTGAAGGGAGCAGAGGGTTGTTTGTGGGACTATTTATGATAGAGTCCAGGGGTCTTGGAATAGCAAGAGGGGGTTTCTGGAGTCTCGGAGTGCTGGAATGTCAAAGTGGCGGGCAGGTTTGTTGGGTCTAACAGTGGTGGGAGAGTGGTCTTGGGGTGTGGGTAGTGTGAAGGATTTTTAGCAAGGGATATCTTGGGTGGAAAAAGTGGCAGCTGGATTGCAGGGTTTGAGTGTAATGGTGGGGATAATGGATTTTGGGAATAACAGGCTGCTGAGCTCGGAGTATTGGGGAAGGGTATGCATGGGGCTACTTAGAGGGTGATGCTGTGGTCTTGGGCCATTGGTGGGGGGGAATCATATTATTTTGTTTACAGTCGTGGTACTTTCCCAACACTCATTGACTCTTCAATGATAATAGCATTCTTTGCCTCTGAGTAATAAGGTGTTTGAGTTCAAGCCCACTCCAGGACTTGAGCACATAAACTAGGCTGATATTTTACACTGAGGGAGTGTTGCATTGTTGGAGATGTTAAACTGAGGCCCAATCTGCTTTTTCAGGTGTAAAAGATCCCATGGCAATATTTGAAGAAGGGCAGTGGAGTTCTCTTGGTGTCCTGGCCAGCAACCAACACAAGCAAAACAGATTAACTGGTCATTTATTTCATTGCTGTTTTTGGGATCTTGCTGTTTGCTTGCTGGTTGCTGCTTTTGCCTCCATAACAGCAGTGAATTTACACATCAAAAGTAGTTGATTGGCTATGAAATGCTTTACTGGTGTCTGGAGGTTGTGAAAGACTCTATGTAAATGCATATTCTTCCTTTCTATTAGCATTTCAAACTTCATTGCTAGTCTCTCAATATGCTGGAGTAGATACCATCTGTCCCTGAGGATCTATTAGTTTTAAGCCCTTTAAATCTGCCTTGAATTTCTGTCTTGTTGATGTCAAAAGTCCTTAAACCTGCATGGATTATTTTTTATCACAGAAGGACATATTGTTGGTTTTCTGTAGTGAATACGTAAAGAAAATATGCATCCAGTATATCAGTTAATCTTTGCTCCTCTTTTATTCTCGTTGGCATTTTTTGAGGTTCTTGCCTCTTCGCACAACTGTTTTGGTACTGAAATAATTTATTTCTGTTGTATTGTAAAGTGGTAGATAAATATTGCCAATATTACATCTGTGAGATCCTGTAAAATGTGTAATATTGTTAACTCCTATCAGTTATGTTAGGCATTGCTTCAGCAAATTTGTTGTATTATAGCAACTGGCAATCCGCTGTCTTACTAGGGCTGTGCCAGAATCACAGTAAATATCAGAAGCTGAACTTCAGGTCATTTGTCAATCTGTCTGTATATTCATCCATCCTGAAATGCAGTTTCTGATGTTTATTGTGATTTCACTGCAGACTAAGCTTGATGGAGCCTTGCCCATACTCTAATGCAGATCAGTTCAAAGTGCTGCACATAGGAAGGAAAAATAGATGCCACACATACTCGATGAATGGTGTTCAAATTGGTACGAATGAAGCTGAGAGATCTAGGAGCCTTAGTAGACTGGATGCTTAACATGTCCAACCAATACAGAGCATCAATCAGCAAAGCCAGCAGAATATTCAACTACATAATCAAAACAGTAGAATATAAGACCGGGCAAGTTGTGATCAAACTGTACATCGATCTGGTCATACTTTGCCTTGAATACTGCGTGCAGTTCTGGTTGTCGAGACATAAGGAAGATATTCAAGGGCTGGAGGCAGTGCGAAGAAGAGCCATGAGGCCGATCTCTAGTGCATGACTTTAGCTGAGAGCCAGGAACCCAACCCAATCGCAACTCAATTTAAGGTGAGTATTTGTGCTTCTGGGTTTCCCGCGTGCCAGGCAGCCAGATTGACAGGCTGGTTCCCTGTCGGAAGGGAAAGAAGCGGTGAATCAGTGAGGGAGGCGGGAGGGAGAGAGAGAGATCGTGGGCCCTGGACCAAATTAGAAGAAGGAGGGGGAGGTGGATGACATTGGGTGGGCCTTGAAGATCGGTGGGGTCCACCATCGAGGGAGGGGGTGTCCAGCATCGGAGGATCGGAGGTCCAGCATCGGGTGGTGATGGGGGTGGGGGGGATGGGGTCCAGCATCGGAAGATTGGGGGGGTGTCCAGCAACAGTTCGGGGTGGGGTAGGGTCCAGCATCGGAAGATCGGGGGGTCCAGCATCGGTTGGGGAGGGGGTCTGGTTGGCTGATCGCTGGGTCATGTTGCGCAGGTGAGTTTGTTTGGCCTTTTTTTTATTCGTTCATGGGATGTGGGCGTCGCTGGCGAGGCCAGCATTTATTGCCCATCCCTAATTGCCCTTGAGAAGGTGGTGGTGAGCCGCCTTCTTGAACCGCTGCAGTCCGTGTGGTGACGGTTCTCCCACTGTGCTGTTAGGAAGGGAGTTCCAGGATTTTGACCCAGTGACGATGAAGGAACGGCGATATATTTCCAAGTCGGGATGTTGTGTGACTTGGAGGGGAACGTGCAGGTGGTGTTGTTCCCATGTGCCTGCTGCTCTTGTCCTTCCAGGTGGTAGAGGTCGCGGGTTTGGGAGGTGCTGTCGAAGAAGCCTTGGCGAGTTGCTGCAGTGCATCCTGTGGATGGTACACACTGCAGCCACTGTGCGCCGTTGGTGAAGGGAGTGAATGTTTAGGGTGGTGGATGGGGCGCCAATCAAGCGGGCTGCTTTATCTTGGATGGTGTCGAGCTTCTTGAGTGTTGTTGGAGCTGCACTCATCCAAGCAAGTGGAGAGTATTCCATCACACTCCTGACTTGTGCCTTGTAGATGGTGGAAAGGCTTTGGGGAGTCAGGAGGTGAGTCACTCGCCGCAGAATACCCAGCCTCTGACCTGCTCTCGTAGCCACAGTATTTATATGGCTGGTCCAGTTAAGTTTCTGGTCAATGGTGACCTCCTCCTGCTCCTCCTGGTCTACAAGCAGTGCATTAAAGGCACTCACCTCATGGATCTGGCCCTTCCCGCCTGCTTTCACCTGACATGAGTCGGAAGCGATGGGAAACCCAATCAGGGAAGGTTAATGTTGTTTTACTTTTATAATACACAAAAAATGAAGTACCTCAACGATTTCAATGAGGTGTATTGGCCCGCCGGCTTTAAGTGGGGGCAGGACTTCCTGGTGTCTGTTGTGCTAATGGACCCAAATACACTTGGGTCAAACCCGGAAGTTGGAGCCGGGATGCGGTCCCGCTCCAAAAAGCTATTATTTTAACCTCCGACCCATTCTTAGGGGTTAAAATTACCCCCCTAGTGTTAGTGGTCTGAGTTGTGAAGAAAGACTGGAGAAACTTGGACTTTTCAATCTGGAAAGGAGTTGTCTTGAGAGGTGATCTTAGAGGTGTGTAAGATAGTTAAGGGAATTGAGAAAATAAATCTGGAATATTACTTCAAATTTAATTGGGAGAGTAGAACAAGGGGACATGGGTTCAAACTAGTAAAAGGTAAGTTTAGGACTGATAACAGGAAATTCTTCTTCTTACACAGTGATCAATGCGTGGAATAGATTTCCAGATAGGGTAGTGGATGCAAAAACATAGGAAGCATTTAAACAATCGGATGTTACATTGCGGGGTGTGTCACGTTTTGGGATTTCTGACCATGCCACTAAGGGGGTGGGGTTTTTGCTTTAATGTAACTTTAAAATACTACTATCGAGTTATACTTACCTCTCATTAGGTTAATTGACAGGATACCAGGACTGGGAAACGTAGGTAAGATTCAGATGGGGCATCTGAACCAATGTGCTGGAGATCAAGACAGTTTAACATTCTAGTGATGGTTTATACCCATTGGGGCTGCAACAACTTTTCATTTGAAGTCATCAAGGATCATTGCTAAGTTAGGCTGGTGGACTCCACTCTTGGGTGAAGTGCAATTTGACAAAAAAGCTTACGTTGAAATCAGGCAGAGAAGGGCTAAAGGACAGACTATAGAGGAGTTATACTGTTTAAGTCAAGTAAGATGACCCACTTAGAGAGGGTGCAGAAGAGATTTACTAGAATGGTAGCAGGGTTGAGGGACTTCAGTTATGTGGAGATACTGGAGAAGCTCTGGTTGTTCTCCTTAGAATTGTGAAGGTAAAGAGGAGATTTGATAGAGGTGCTCAAAATCATGAACGGTCTTGATAAAGTAAATAAGGAGAAACTGCTTGTTTCCCGTGGCAGATGCGTTGGTAACCAGAGGACACAGATTTAAGGTGATCGGCAAAAGAGCCAGAGACGACCTGAAGAAACATTTTTTTTATGCAGCGAGTTATAATGATCTGGAATGCACTGTCTGAAAGGGTGGTGGAAGCAGATTCAACAGTAACTTTCAAAAGGGAATTAGATAAATACTTGAAATGAAAAAAATTACAGGTCTATGGGGAAAGAACAAGAGAATGGGACTAATTGAATAGCTTTTTCTAAGAGCCGGCACAGGCACGATGGGCCGAATGGCCGCCTCCTGTGCTGTACTATACTATGATACTATGATTGTCTTGCATTCGTTATTTTATATTATTACATGAAGACAAGCGTTGATTGAAATAAGTGAATCTGATAATAACTGTTGCCCTGTATATTCACGTGCTGTGAAGTAAAGCAGCTTAACAATTCATATCAAACCTTGTCTCATTATGTGTTTGTTTGGTCTGCCTTCTGAGAGATTGAAAAAATACTTGTGCAAAAGATAAAAATATCCGGTTAAGGTCACAAGAGGGAACTATTATTATGCCCCGGGTTTCGCTGTCGTGCAAGTAGATGTAGATAGAAAAATAAGACACTCAGACAGCACATGATAGTGACTGATGCCACTGTACCCGAGAAGGTATCTATGGCAGACCCAAATTTGTAACGGTGAGGACTTGAGGATCTTTCTGCATGGATGAATTTAGATGAGCCAAATAGCCTTCCACATCTGTAATGATATTGTGAAAGAATTTTTGTTGCAATTAAGTTTGCAGCAAATCTAAAACATACAGCCTGAAATACTACAAAACATTGCATGTGGGGATAGTTGAGTTTTTTTTCACTATTTGAAGTATGACTTGTGTAGTATTAAAAGATTGCTATATTTTGTTTTTATTAGTGGTTGAGTTTTGTGTTTACTTTTTAATTGTTAATTGTGTTTCCATTTGCTGTTGACAGGTTCAGCAACAAGTACATCCCAAACTTGCATCTACTGAGGATGCCTTGCAGTACATTGAAGAGCTAATCCTACAGTTACTGAGCATGCTCTGTCTCGCCCAGCCTCGCAGTGTTCAAGATGTGGAGGTGAGATGAAATTGAGTTGCAAGTATATGCAAATATATACAGTATGTATTGCACGGGGGTATCCAAACCTCTGTCTTTGTAAGGCATTTAGTTGCTTATCATGGGCTACATCCATCCTGCAGTGATGAACTTGTTTGGATAGCCGTTTCACATCATTTTAATGCTTTGGCATTTTCCTCCCCCTTGCCCTTAGATCAAGCTGGTACTCCTCCCCTCCTCTTCCTTTTTCTCCCATTCCCCCAAGTTCAAGCTCGCACTCTTCTTCCCAGTATCAAGGTTCTTCTTCCTTCCAGCTTCCTGCTGGCATTATTATTTACCCACCCCCTTCAGTTTCACACTGGCACTCCTGCCTTCAGCATGACACCCAACTCTTCTTCCCACAACCCCCACACCAAGAAATAATACCAGTTGCTACCTCCTGCTGTTGCTTTAACTGATTTAACACTGCTGCATATCGTGGGTGGGAATTAACCAATATTATAAGAATTCCCACATAAAATAATTGAGTGTGGAGGTGACAAAAGCATGAATGAGAGTTTCAGTGATTGATGGGCTGAGGTACAAGTAGAAATGTTAGAGCTGAAGTAGGTGGCCTTTGTGATGGAGAAGGATATGAGGTTGGAAGCTCAGCTCAGGGTCGAACAGGATGTCGAGATTGCAAACAGCTTGGTTCTATTCGAGATGGTGACTGGGAAAGGAGTATGGAGTTGGCGGTGAGGTTATAAAGTTATTGACAAGGCCAAAGTCAATATCATCAGCATACATTTTGAAGCTGAACCCTTGGGTTTGGATGGTGCCAAGAGGCAGCATGTAGATGAGGAAGAAGAAAGGACTAAGGATAGATTGTTGGGGGACTCAGGAGATGATGGTGATGGGGTTGGGAAGAGAAGTCATGCTAAAGATGCTTTGGCTACAATTGGATTGGTGACAGGTCAGTCCCACAGAACTGAACAGTGGAGGAAAGATGTTGGATCGTGTGATTGATTGTGGTAAAGGCTGCCAAGAGGTCAAGGAGGATGAGAAGAGATAATACTATACAGTCGCAGTCACAGTATGTTGTTGACAATTTTGTTCCGGGCTGTCTAGGTGCTCTGGGAAGGGTGGAAATTTTAAACAGGGTTGCGGGAGAGATGGGCATAGATCTGGGAGGCGACAAAACATTGGTGGACTTAGCAGAGGACAGGGAGATTGGAGATGGGATGGTTGTTAGCGAGGACAGAGGGGTTTGAGGGTGGGTTTCTTGAGGGAAGGAATGATGATGGTTTTGAAAGGCAGGGGACAGTACCTGAGAAGAGGGAACCACTACAATATCAGCCAAAATGGAGGCCAGGAAGGGAAGTTGAGCAATTAGGATTTTAATGGGAATCAGTTTGAAGGAGCAGGATGTAGATTTTAGTGTTAAGATGAGCTTGGAGAAGGCGTGCGGAGAAACTGAAGAGGTGGGATGTCAGGGCTGAGACAGGGATTGAAATCACCTAGGATGATGAATTCCTTGATGCAGAGGCTGAGGGAAGAAAGAGAGGAGCATATCTTGGGGAGAAGGTTGGGGTGGGGAGGGAAGAGCAGTAGACAACAAGGATTTTGACAAAGTTGAGAGGGGTGGAACAGAGTGAGGTGCTCAAAGGAGAAAATGGTGCCAGAGAACTAGGGGAGAAAGGCCAAGGTGTGACTTGGTGATAAGGGCCACACCGCCAATGTTTTTTGTTGCCGCTAATTGCTCCTTCTGCCTTTCTCTATCTGAATGATGATTGCTCCTAAAATACATCTTCGAATGCCGAATTAACTCCCATTTAACCTTTGTGACCCTCTCATTATATATTCTTCCTGGGGATATATATGGCCTAATTTCCCTTTAGGACTTTGTTTTAGGACATTACAGTCCTCTGCACCCAGGTCACTCTCCCACTTAACTGCTAGTTTGTCTCCTTTCATTTCTGTAAATTGAAACCTTTTTAAAATGCAGCTCCATCGAGCTATTATCCCTTAATTTGCTACAGCCCCATATTCACTAAATCCAATATATTGCCTCCTCTAGTACTTTCCAGGTCTCTGAGGTGCGTATGTATTTTGTACTCAAATCATCAAAATTAAAAAGATTATTTTAATTATGTTTTGGGATCTTTTCGATCCATGCTAAACTATGAAAGTTCCATAAGATATGTCATGGTCTCTGCAGTTAGTGATTGAAATTCACAGCACTCTGATTGCTGACAATGAGGATTACATGGTATCGAAGCTCGGAGTGTAATGAGGTTTCAGAGAAGTTTTAAGACATCTACTCCAGCTATGTATTTGCAGTCATCCTGGTTCACCCCAACAAATTGGTTAATTGCTACATATATCAGTGTTTAAAATGGCTTGTTGTAAATTTAAAAAGAGACATCTGCTAGTTAAAGAATATGGTTCCTTGTACCAGAGCCAAAAATTCTTCATTAAAACTTGCTGCATCAGCATTCGATTCAAAGCCCAATTAGGCCTCTTCTTAGAGATGATGCTATAATACTGTTCAGCATCAGTCACCAATTTATTTTTAGTACACTGTTTTGGACAGGGTAGCCTGTGCTAACCCATTATCAGCCACTTGTGATTACACAGATGCTTTCAAAATAGTACCAAATTATAGCAGTCATGAGACTTTCTGTGAACGTTGCTTTTGTCTAAATTATATATTTTTTTCTCCAAATGCTGTAAGGTTGTTGTATTTTTTTGTTGAAAAAAATAAAGAGGGCTTAATATACATGCCCTAAGTAATGAGTTTGCACCATTGTCTATTTTAGTGTGCATTTACTGCCTTTTACCAATGCTACAGCTGCAGTGTAAATGCAGTCTAAATCCAAAGTTAGGGCCTAGAGGCCACATTTGATCTCTGGGATTTATCCATTTGTATGTAGGAAATTTTGCCATGTAAAGCCACTTCCCAAAAAGTTGACTTTGAGCTTGGTAGTATTTAGTAATCTATTGTTATTGGACTTAAAAGGGTTTCCCGCTTTCTCCCCCCTGCTTCTCTGTTTCTCTCTCTCCAAATTGTTCTGTGCCTCTGATTAGTGCTGCCACTATTATTTCACCAATTAGATCAAAATTATCCAGGCAGTGCAATGCAATTTTCTTGGTGCGTTAAGAGAAACCTCTCCAGGATATTAGGAACATAGGAACAGGAGTAGGCCATTTAGCCCCTCGAATCTGTTCCACCATTCATTGAGATCATGGCTGATCTGTGACCGAACTCCATATACCCGCCGTAGCCCCATATCCCTTTGGTTAACAAAAATTTATCAATCTCAGATTTAAAATTAACAATTGAGCTGGCATCAACTGCTGTTTGCGGAAGAGAGTTCCAAACTTCTACCACCCTTTGCGTGTAGAAGTGTTTCCTAACTTCACTCCTGAAAGTCCTGGCTCTAATTTTTAGGCTATGTCCTCTAGTCGTAGACTCCTCAACCAGCAGAAATAGTTTCTTTCTATCTGCCCTATCAGTTCCCCTTAATATCTTGAAAACTTCGATCAAATCACCCCTAAATCTTCCAAATTCCAGAGAATACGACCCTAGATTGTATAATCGTAATTTAGCCCTTGGGGTCCAGGGATCATTCTCGTAAATCTATACTGTACTCCCTCCAAGGCCAATATCTCCTTCCTAAGGTGCGGTGCCCAGAACTGAACTCTACTCCAGGTGTGGTCTAACCAGGGCTTTGTATAGCTGTGGCATAACTGCTACTCCCTTGTATTCTAATCCTCTAGCTATAAAGGCCAGCATTCCATTTGCCTTTTTGATTATTTCTGTACTTGCCCATGGCATTTTAATGATCTATGTACATGGACTCCTAAGTCTCTTTGGACCTCCACTGTTTCGAGCTTTTCACCATTTAGAAAGTACTCTGATCTATCCTTTTTAGGTCCAAAGTGGATGACATCACACTTGCCTACATTGAAATCCATTTGCCATAGTTTTGCCCATTCAATTAATCTATTAATATCTCTCTGTAATTTTATGCTTCCATCTACACTGCTTACAATGCTGCTTATCTTTGTGTCATCAGCAAACTTGGATATGTGGCTCTCTATCCTGTCATCGAAGTCATTAATAAATACAGTCAATAGTTGAGGCCCCAACACAGATCCCTGTGAGACACCACTGGTCACATCCTGCCAATTTAAGACCCTCACCATTATCCCTACTCTCTGTCTCCTGCTGCTCAGCCAGGTCAATAATTTGTCCTCAATTCCATCAGCTTCAACTTTAGTTAACAGTCTCTTATCGAAATGTCTTCTGAAAGTCCATATAAACAACATCTGTAGACATTCCCCTGACCACTACTTTAGTCACCTCTTCAAAAAATTCAATCAGGTTCATCAGGCATGACCTACCCTTTACAAATCCACGCTGGCTCTCTCTGATCAGCTGGAAATTTTCAAGGTGTGCAGTCACTCTATCCTTAATTATAGACTCTAGTAATTTCCCGACAACAAATGTTAGGCTATCTGGTCTATAATTCCCTGATTTCCCTCTCTCACCTTTCTTAAGTAGCAGAGCGACATGTGCAATTTTCTAATCTAAAGGAATGGACTCTTTACAGAGGAGGATGGAATAGCTGTGCCTCGTTGATGTTTGGCCAACTTTGCCCTGCTGAGAAAGGGAAAGGTCGTGGCACGAATCAAAGACAGAGATGCGCACTAAGCGAAGGGGAAAACAGAAGATGTAAATTGGAGGCAAAGGCATGGAATGAATAGGAAGAAATAATTCCTCATTGGGAAATATTTCAAATGCTGCTCCTGTCCCGTAACAATATCTGAATAATCAGAGCATCTGCTTACTCACAAATATTGAACTCAGCAATGCAAACTATAGTCATATGGACTGCTGTTTATTCAAACCAAGATATCAGGTTTCCTGGTGAAAGGGTTAAGGCCTGGGTGTGATGGGTGTTAAAAATTTACAATTCAATATTCTAAGTAAATAACTGGTGTTAAGATTGGAATATGTTAATGAATGTCAGTGTTGTGCAACTGACATTTAACTGATTTCACAGAATACAGCAGTTTTTTTAATTAACCTGTCCTTTAGGAACGTGTGCAGAAATCATTCCCACATCCAATCGACAAGTGGGCCATAGCGGATGCGCAATCTGCCATAGAAAAACGCAAACGTAGAAATCCCCTTTTGTTGCCTGTTGACAAGATTCACCCTCTTCTGAAGGTAAGTCTTGCACAATTAAATTTAGGTTCTTACCACCATTTATGTGGAGGTTAAATTTTATTAATGGATGAGGAAGACATTTACCTATGCTGCTGTTTTGTCTACAATATTTAGAGAGCAATGGCTGTAGTCATTGAATAGTCCTACCTTATTTGGCACAATAATTGGACTGTCCTGAGGCTTCAGGGTAAGTTTCTAGCCCAAGTTAGTTCCTTAGTCGGAAGTTGTCATTCTATGCCTCTATCCATCACCTCACTTTTTGGTGGTAAAACACAGATTCCACTCTGTTCACTAAGATGCTTTTGAGTAGCAGGGGGTGGGGGGGGGGGTGTGGTGGTGGGGGTTGCTGGGGGGGGGGCCTTCCCTATTGGGTATACCCAATAGGCATAGGCTTGGGTCTGCAGGAATTGTGAATCTCATCATAGTTTCTTTGGTCTCTGGGCTGCTGTCCATATGGCTGTCTATTGGGGCATAACCAGGATATATGTAGCAGTATGCCTTTGTGATTGCAGCTCCTTAAGCAGCCATTTCCCAGGAAAAGGGTAGAATTTGTGGAGCATCTGTGGAATGTGGTACACTGGATATATTATCTTAAGCTGACCCTCTCGCATTCTTCTGCAGGTGGTAGTTGTAACCTTTTTGTTTGCATACGAGTCTCCATTCTTCCTCTCCTATCTCACAAACTAAATCTCGTTCCCAGGCCCTCTTCAGATTTTCTGTTTTCTTTAGAACTGGAAAGTAAACATGAAGCAAAGGGTATAAATGTGGTCAAGAGTCTTTTGGAGAATAGAGGTACAGTGGTGGTTGGGGTAGGGGTTGGTTCGTGTCATGGTTTTGCAGCACAATTGGGACCTGGAGAAAGCGTTTATTTTGTAGGTAATGAAGGTGGAATTTGTTCACCAGTCTGTTGGAAGGGGATAATCTGGTCTCTCTCAAAGAGTTGGCCTAGCCTGGTGATGCCTTTCCTATGCCAGGTTCAGAATCTACATGTAATGAATCTTCTGTGAGTTCTCCATTGTATCAAATTGGGCAGACTTTGCAGGATTTTCAGAGTGTGTCACATTTTGGGATTTCTTGATATGTGCCATGAGTGGACCTTGGCGTAATACATGTTAAAAATGCTGATATTGAGCTAAACTTAGGTCTCATTGGGTTAAATTCACAGGACAGCAAGGGCGGGGGATGTTGATTAGACTTCAGATGGGGTGTCTGAACCAATGTGCTGAAGGCAATGAAAGGTTAACACTCTAGTAATTGTCCACACTTATTGCTGCTGTGACAACTGTTCATTTGTACTCAGTGGGGGTCATTGCTGTGTAAGGTTAGTGGTTCTGCTCTTGGGTGGGTGGGATGGTCAGTTTGACTGAAAGCCAACTGGAGGAAAAAAAAAACAGACTGCAGGGAGTGGAGGTTCTCCCCTGGGCTGAAGGCCAAAATGCAGGGCTTCAGTTTTTTATAGCCAGCAGTTGTACAGAAAGTTAGATAATTCTGGAAGTACGAGTATGGCAGTCCACCAATGTGGAAATAGCAATGCAAGTTCATTACTTTCTTTCTGTACAGAAAGCTAAGTGAAGCTCATGGAATAAGTGCATTTTAATTACAGTTGGAACTCACTGTTCAAGTGCAGTGAAATAAAGCAGCTTAAAGATTCATATCTGGCTTCGTCTCACTGAGTGTTCGCCCAGTCCACTTTCAGGAGTATTGATGAAGTACACATGCGAAAGACACAAATATTTGGTCCAGATCACAATGGGATAAGATCATAAGAAATAGGAACAGGAGTAGGCTATACGGCCCCTCGAGCCTGCTCTGCCATTCGATAAGATCATGGCTGATCTTCTACCTCAACTCCACTTTCCCGCCCTATCCCCATATCCCTTGATTCCCTTGGTGTCCAAATATCCATCGATCTCAGTCTTGAATATACT
This sequence comes from Heptranchias perlo, assembly GCF_035084215.1. NCBI lineage: Eukaryota > Metazoa > Chordata > Chondrichthyes > Hexanchiformes > Hexanchidae > Heptranchias > Heptranchias perlo. The sequence goes on from NC_090332.1 coordinate 72,324,517, forward strand.
CAATGACTGAGCATCCACAGCCCTCTGGGGCAGAGAATTCCAAAGATTCACAGCCCTCTGAGTGAAGAAAATTTTCCTTATCTAGGTTCTAAATGGCCGACCTCTTATCTTGAGACTATGACCCCTAGTTCTAGACTCTCCAGCCATGGGAAGCAGCCTCTCAGCATTTGCCCTGTTAAGCCCACTAAGAATTTTATACATTTCAATGAGATCACCTCTCATTCTTCTAAACTCCAGAGAATATAGGCCCATTCTACTCAATCTCTCCTCATAGGACAACCCTCTCATCCCAGGAATCAATCTAGTGAACCTTCATTGCACTCCCACTAAGGCAAATATATCCTTCCTTAGGGAAGGAGACCAAAACTGTACACAGTACTCTAGGTGTGGTCTCACCAGAGCCCTATATAAATGCAGCAAGACCTCCTTACTCTTCTACTCCAACCCCGTTGCAATAAAGACTAACATACTATTTGCCTTCCTAATTGCTTGCTGTACCTGCATGTTAACTTTTTGTGATTCATGTAGAAGGACATCCAAATCCTTCTGACTACCAACATTTCTTAGTCTCTCACCTTTTAAAAAATATTCTGCTTTTCTATTCATCCAACCAGAGTGGATAATTTCACATTTCCCCACATTATAATCCATCTGCCATCTTCTTGCCCACTCACTGAACCAGTCTATATCCCTTTGCAGCCTCTTTGCGTCCTCCTCACAGCTTGCTTTCCCACCTGGCTTTGTATCATCAGCAAACTTGGATACATCACACTCTGTCACCTCATCTAAGTCATTGATATATATTGTAAACAGCTGAGGCCCAAGCACTTAACCTTGCAGCAACCCACTAGTTACAACCTGCCAACCTGAAAATGACCAGTTTATTCCTACTCTCTGTTTTCTGTCCATTAACCAATCCTCAATCCATGCTAATATATTTGAAGGTGTGTGCTGGGAGGGGAGGAAAATACAGAAAGTGGAATTTACCTGACACTTGCCTAGTGCTGATTTTGCCCTTGTTCTACTTTACTAGGATTTCCATGCTACATTTGTGTCGCTCTGGAAATGGGTATAATAGTAAACTTTCAATATCCAGACAATGTAGCAAAGCAATTAAAATTAATAGAATGCTAGAATATATAACCAGAACAGTAAAATATGAATATATAGAAATTATAATAAAGCTTTATATAATTATAATAAAGCTTTATAATGCATTGGTTAGACTACACTTGTTCAGTTTTGGTTGCCTCCCTGGTGCCAGGGTCATGGATGTCACTGAGCGGCTACAGGGCATTCTCAAGGGGGAGGGTGAGCAGGCAGAGGTTGTGGTCCACATTGGGACCAACGACATAGGTAGGAAGGGAGATGAGGTCCTGCATCAAGAATTTAGGGAGCTAGGTAGCAGATTAAAGAGCAGGACCTCAAAGGTTGTAATCTCTGGATTACTCCCAGTGCCACGGGCTAGTGAGTATAGAAATAGGAGGATAGAACAGATGAATGCGTGGCTAAAGAGTTGGTGCAGGAGGGAGGGTTTCAGTTTCCTGGATCACTGGGCCTGCTTCTGGGGAAGGTGGGACTTGGACAAGTCGGACGGGTTGCACCTGAACCAGAGCGGGACAAATATCCTTGCGGGGAGGTTTGCTAGCACTGTTGGGGGGGGTTTAAACTAACTTGGCAGGGGGATGGGATACAGAGTGGAGCTACAATAGGATGTCCTTCTACATGTGCAGCCAAATATTGAGAAAAAAACAAGTCAGCTTGGAAGACAGGGCAAATATGTGAGGGCAAGGCTGGATGGCATCTATTTTAATGCAAGGAGTCTTGCGAATAAGGTGGATGAACTGAAGGTGTTGATAAACACATGGGAGTATGATATTGTTGCTGTCACAGAGACATGGTTGAGGGAGGGGCAAGACTAGCAGCTCAATATTCCGGGGTACAGAATCTTCAGGCGAGACAGAGGGGGAGGTATAAGAGGAGGGGGGGTCGCAATATTAATTAAAGAATCAATTACTGCCATAAGGAGGGATGATATATTAGCAGGTTCCTCTAATGAGGCCATATGGGTGGAGCTTAAAAACAAAAAGGGGGCAAGCACTTTGATGGGAGTGTACTATAGGCCCCCAAACAGACAGGGGGAGATAGAGGAACAGGTATGTAGGCAAATCTCAGAAAATTGTGCAAATAATAGGGTAATAATAGTGGGGGATTTCAACTTCCCCAATATTAACTGGGATACTCAGAGTGTAAAAGACTTAGAGGGTACAAAATTCTTAACGTGCATCCAGGAGAGCTTTTTGAGCCAGCATGTAGAAAGTCCTACAAGAGAGGGGGCGGTACTGGACCTAATTCTAGGGAATGTGGCCGGCCAAGTGGAAGAAGTGCTAGTAGGTGAGCACTTTGGTGACAGTGACCATAATTCGGTAAGATTTAAGGTGGTCATGGAAAAGGATAGGGAGGGGCCGGAAGTAAAGGTTCTAAATTGGGGGAAGGCCGATTTTAATAGGATAAGGCAGGATCTGGCCAAAATGGACTGGGATCAGCTGCTTGTAGGAAAATCCGCATCGGAGCAATGGGAGTCTTTCAGAAGGGAGATTGAGACCATACAATGGCAACATGTTCCCGTAAAGGTCAAGGGTGGTTCCAAGAACTCCAGGGAACCTTGGATGTCAGGGGATATACGAGAATGGATTAGGAAAAAAAGGAGGGCTTTTGGCAGATACAAAAGGCTAAAGACGGAGGAAGCCCTAGAGGAGTACAAAAAGTGCAGGGGGATACTTAAAAAAGAAATTAGGAGATCAAGGAGGGGCCATGAAATAACACTGGCGAGCAAAATAAAGGAAAATCCTAAGATGTTTTATAAGTATATTAAGGGTAAGAGGATGACTAGGGAAAAAATAGGGCCCATTAGGGACAAAAATGGCAATCTGTGTGTGGAGCCGGCAGATGTAGGAGGGGTTCTAAATGAATTTTTTGCATCTGTTTTCACTATGGAGAAGGACGCTGTAGACATAGAAATACGGCAGGGGGACTGTGATATACTCGAACATATTAACATCGAGCGGGAGGAGGTATTGGCGGTTTTAGCAGGCCTAAAAATGGATAAATCCCCAGGCCCGGACGAAATGTATCCCAGGCTACTGTGTGAGGCAAAGGAGGAGATTGCGGGGGCTCTAACACATATATTCAGAACCTCTCTGGCCACAGGGGATGTGCCAGAGGACTGGAGAACCGCTAATGTAGTACCATTATTCAAGAAGGGGAGTAGGGAAAAACCGGGGAACTACAGGCCAGTGAGCCTAACATCAGTGGTAGGAAAATTATTGGAAAAAATTCTGAAGGACAAAATTAGTCTCCACTTGGAGAAGCAAGGATTAATCAGGGATAGTCAACATGGCTTTGTCAAGGGAAGATCATGTCTGACTAATTTGATTGAATTTTTTGAGTGGGTGACGCAGTGGATGTGGTATACATGGATTTCAGTAAGGCCTTCGATAAAGTCCCCCACAGGAGACTGGTCAAGAAGGTACGAGCCCATGGAATCCAGGGTGCCTTGGCACTTTGGATACAAAACTGGCTTAGTGGCAGAAGGCAGAGGGTGATGGTCGAAGGTTGTTTTTGTGACTGGAAGCCTGTGGCCAGTGGGGTACCACAGGGATCGGTGCTGGGTCCCTTGCTGTTTGTGGTCTACATTAATGACTTGGATATGAATGTAAAAGGTATGATCAGTAAGTTCGCTGATGATACAAAAATTGGTAGGGTGGTAAATAGCGAGGAGGATAGCCTCAGTCTGCAGGACGATATAGATGGGTTGGTCAGATGGGCGGAACAGTGGCAAATGGAATTTAACCCGGAAAAGTGCGAGGTGATGCACTTTGGAGGGACTAACAAGGCAAGGGAATACACAATGAATGGGAGGACCCTAGGCAAGACAGAGGGTCAGAGGGATCTTGGTGTGCAAGTTCACAGATCCCTGAAGGCGGCGGAACAGGTAGATAAGGTGGTAAAGAAGGCATATGGGATACTTGCCTTTATTAGCCGAGGCATAGAATATAAAAGCAAGGAGGTTATGATGGAGCTGTATAAAACACTGGTTAGGCCACAGCTGGAGTACTGTGTGCAGTTCTGGTCGCCACACTACAGGAAGGATGTGACCGCTTTGGAGAGGGTGCAGAGGAGATTCACCAGGATGTTACCAGGGCTGGAGCGCTTCAGCTATGAAGAGAGACTGGGAAGATTGGGTTTGTTTTCCTTGGAGCAGAGGAGGCTGAGGGGGGACATGATTGAGGTGTACAAAATTATGAGGGGCACAGATAGGATGGATACTAAGGAGCTTTTTCCCTTCATTGAGGGTTCTATAACAAGGGGACATAGATTCAAGGTAAAAGGCGGGAGGTTTAGAGGGGATTTGAGAAAGAACTTTTTCACCCAGAGGGTGGTTGGAGTCTGGAACTCACTGCCTGAAAGGGTTGTGGAGGCAGGAACCCTCACAACATTCAAGAAGCATTTGGATGAGCACTTGAAATGCCATAGCATACAAGGCTACGGACCAAATGCTGGAATATGGGATTAGAGTAGACAGGGCTTGATGGCCGGTGCGGACACGATGGGCCGAAGGGCCTCTATCCGTGCTGTATATCTCTATGACTCTATTACCCCCCAATCCCATGAGCCCTAATCTTGTGTAACAACCTCTTGAGTGGCACCTTATCGAATGCCTTTTGAAAATCCAAACATGCTACATCCACTGGTTCCCCCTTACCTACCCTGGTAATTACACCCTCAAAAAATTCTAATAGATTTGTCGAACACTATTTCCCTTTCATTAAACCGTGTTAACTCTGTCTAATCATGTTATGATTTTCTATGTGCCCTATTACTACATCCTTAATGATGGACTCCAGCACTTTCCCTACTACTGAGGTCAGGCTAACTGGCCCATATGTCCCTGTTTTCCCTCTCCCTCCTTTCTTGAATAGTGGGGTTATATTTGCTACCTTCCGATCCACGGGGATCGTTCTAGAATCTGGGGAATTCTGGAAGATCAAAACCAATGCATTCATTATCTCTGCAGCCACCTCTTTTAAAAGCCTAGGATGTAGGCCATCAGGTCCAGGGGTTTGTTGGCTTTTAGTCTCGTTAATTTCTCCAGTGCTTTTTCTTTACTAATATTAATTACTTCAAGTTCCTCTCTCTCATTAGACGCTTGGTTCCCCACTATTTCCGGCATGTTTTTGTGCCCTCTACTGTGAAGACAGATACAAAACAGTTGTTTAATGTTTCTTCCATTTCTTTATTCCCCATTATAATTTCTCCTGTCTCTGCCTCTAAGGGACCTAAGTTTACTTTTGTCATCCCTTTTACCTACTTGCAGAAGCTCTTACAACCTGTTTTTATATTACTTGCTAGTTTAATCTCATATTCTATTTTCTCCCTCTTTGTCGATTTCTTGGTCATCCTTTGCTGATTTCTAAAACCCTCCCAATCCTCAGGCTTACTACGCTTTTTGGCAACATTTTAAGCCGCTTTTAAACTAATACTATCCTTAACTTCTCTAATTAGCCATGGTTGGATCATTTTTCACGTGGAGTTTTTATTCCTCAAGGGAATGTAAATTCGTTGAGAACTATGAATTATTTGTTTAAATGTTCGCCATTGCTTATCTACCGTCATATCTTTTAATCTAATTTCCCAATCTACCTTGGCCAACTCACCCCTCACACCAACATAATTGGCTTTGTTCAAATTTAAGACCCTAATTTCAGACTTAACTATATCACTCTCAAACTCAATATGAAATTCTAACATATTGGGCATCATTTTAGCACCCGCTATCGAGTGCGTTCCTGGCGGGGGGGGGCTCCGAAAATCGGGGAATCCCGGAGCGGGACCGGAGCCCAGCTCCAACCCGCCCACTTCCGGGTTCCCCACTGACGCGCCGGCGTGCGCATGCAGCCCCCGCTGGTGGGAATCCCGCAGGCAATTAAAGCCAGCGGGATGCCACTTGAAAGTATTTTTGTTGCTCGTTCAGGTCGTTTACAGACCTGATTGAGCTGTTTTATTAGGAGGGGTGGGATTTTACACTGAACTGAGACTGTTTTCCATACTGTGGGGAAAACACTCCCAGTTCAAACTGAGGTGTTGCAGCCAGTAGCCTGTGGAAGCTGCAAAGGAGCATTCAACAGGTGGCCACTCCGTCACATTGGACAAAGTTTGGCCTCCACCACCTTCCTCCTAACAAGAAAATTCACCGACCTGGAACCGCAACCCCAGTGTGAGGACACACTTACCTACCTTGCGGACCCCCTCAGATGTACATCTTCCAGATGGGGGCCGCCGTAGCTGCAGTCATGACCTCCTCGGAGGGCGAACAGCATCACCAGCCTCGCCGTCCACCTCTGACACGTGGAGCTCCACAACAGAGTGCTGTGACACATCCACTTGCACAGCAGGAGGGAGGGCAACTGCAGAGAGAGATGCGTCGCAGAGGGCACTACCCTCGCCACAGGGTCCACAGACCGAGGCTCAGCTTCCTGGACCTCTCTGAGCAGCAGTGCACACGGAGGCTCAGAGTCACTCGACATGTAGTCATGGACATCTGCAGCCTCCTTCATGCCGAGCTGCTCCCGGCTGGCCCGAGCACCATCTTCTTACCTGTCACTGTCAAAGTCGCCACTGCCCTCAACAACTTCTTCTCCGCATCCTTCCAGGGTGCCACCGGGGACATCGCCAACGTCTCTCAGCCGCCTGCACAAAAGAGCCCTGCAAATACACCTACACCCACTCTGCAGTGACACAATGGGTGGCATCAGTTGTGGGTCTTCATAGTGATCCTCAGGAAAGGGCATTATTGCACAAACCAGACAAGATTCGCAAAGACGTGACAGTAGTGGTGCCAATATAATATGTAATGTGAGTTGGTCAGAAATTCAATATAAGTAAAAACCATGACAAACCCTCAAACACCCTTGTGCATCCCCTTCATGCTCATGACACGTTTGCCTTACGCTGCCTACTGCACATATGTGATGCATGCCCTGTGGCTGCAGCACAGGTAGTGGCAGGTTGAGTGAGGCTGACTGTGAAAGAGATGCACGAGAGGGTGAGTATGAGATAGCGCCATGAGATTGTATGAGGATTGGGTTGAGTGGTAGTGGTGGGATGAATACTGGCAAGGTGAGTAAGTGCAGATGAGATGAGGATGAGGTTTGAGTGGATATGAGGGGTGATGTGACTGAGTAGTGTTGGCATTGCAGAAGGAGGTGTGGGATGGGGGTGGTGATGTGGCAGATGGAGTGTAGGGGAATGAGTAAGTGTACTCACTTTGGCTGACCTACTGAGGTCATTGGAGCGCCTCCTGCACTGTATGCAGGTGCGTGATATGTTGGTGGTGCTCATGACCTCCTCTGCCACCTCGAGCCAGGCCTTCCTGGTGGCAGAGGCAGGCCGCTTCCTCCCGCCCGCCGGGGGAAAGATCTCTGTCCTCCCCCTCCTCCTCACCCCATCTATTGATAACCTGGAGTGAGGCATTATTAAACTGGGAGCAGCCTTCCCCCTGGGCAGCTCCATGCTGTAATTTTTCCTATTTGTTGCAGCATCTGTCAGTGGAGGACTGCCCCTTTAAATAGAGCTCCTCCAGCTGACATCTTACTGCGCATGCGCAGCCCACCCGACCCGCAGATCAGCAGTGGGGAACCCGGAAGGCAAGGTAAGTGGATCCAATTGGGCTGCGATCGCGCAGGTGGCTGACTAATTTCACCGGGCGCGTTACCCACGCGCCCAATAGCCCCCCCCACCGCAAACCCGCAACCCTGCTAACATCGAGCCCATTATGATCACTCTGCCCCAGAGGATCCTTAACTATAAGATTACTAATTAACCCCGTCTCATTGCACAATACTAGATCTAAAATGGCCAGTTCCCTAGTTGGTTCCTCGACATACTGTTCTAGAAAACTGTCTCAAATGCATTCCTGAACTCGTCCTCCAAACTACTTTTGCCAATTTGGTTTGCCAAGTCTATATGAAGATTAAAGTCCCTAACAATTATTGCATTACCCTTGTTACATACTCTAATTTCCTGATTTATACTCTGTCCAACAATGTAACTACTGTTAGGGAGCCTAAAAACTACTCCCACGAGTATTTTCTGCCCCATGTTATTTGTTAGCTCCACCCATATTGATTCTACATCCTGATTTTCTGAGCTAAGATCCTTTCTCACTGCTGCCTTTACCTCATCCTTTATTATTAGGGCTACCCCCCTTTTTTCCATTTTGCCTATCTTTTCTAAACGTCAAGCACCCTGGAATATTTAGTTCCCAACCTTGGTCACCCTGCAACCACGTCTCAGCAATGGCTACTAGATCAAACCCTTTTATCTCTATTTGTGCCATTAATTCATCTGTCTTGTTATGAGTGCTGTGTGCATTCAGATATAGCGCCTTCAGTTTTAACTTTTTACTATTTTTCCTTGATGTTACCCTCGTCACTAATGCCCTATTACCTTTGTTAAACTCTGTCCCCTCCTGACACACTATGCTTGTCTTTACCCAAATTGCTACTCTGCTCTATAGCCTTGACTTTTCTCTTTAGGCTTATAAATTTACCCTTTCCTGAATCCTCCCCCCTCTTATTAGTTTAAAGTCCTATCTACCGCCCTAGTTATTCGATTCGCCAGGACACTGGTCCCAGCCCAGTTTAAGTGGAGTCCGTCCCAACGGAACAGCTCCCTTTCCCCAGCACTGGTGCCAGTGCCCCATGAATTGAAACCCCTGCTCCCCACACTACTCTTTTAGCCAAGCATTTAATCATCAAACCTGTTTGACCCTAAGTCAATTTGCGCGTGGCTCAGGTAGTAATCCAGAAATTATTACCTTTGAGATGCTGCTTTTTAATTTGGACCCTAGTTCCTCAAACTCTCTCATCAGAACCTCATTCCTAGTTCTATCTATGTCGTTGTTCCTACGTGGACCACAACAAATGGAACCCCCCCCCCCGCCCTCCTGCTTCAAGTTCTTCTCCAGCTGCGAGAAGATGATCTTAACCCTGGCACCGGGCAAGCAACACAGCCTTCGAGACTCCTGGTTACGGCTGCAGAGAACAGTATCTATCCCCCTGACTATGCTATCCCCTAACACGACCACATTCCTTTTTGCTCCCTCACCCACTTGAATGATGACATGTACCAAGGTGCCGTGGTCAATTTGCCCATCCTCCCTGCAGTCTTTGTTCTCATCCATACAGGTAGCTAGTACTCGTACCTGTTGGACAAGGGCAAAGGCTGAGGCTCCTCCACCACTGCATTTGGCGTCCTCTTACCTGCCTAACTCACAGTTACATCTCCCTGTCCCTGACCACGAACTAAATCTAAACTGCAACCTAAACTAAGGAGTGTGACTGCCTCCTGGCTCAAAGTATCCAAGTAACTCTTCTCCCTCCCTGATGCACCGCAATGTCTGCAGCTCAACCACTCTGAGCCGAAGTTCCGCGAGTTGCAGACACTTACTGCAGATGTGGTTGCCTGGGATCACGCTGCTCTCCACAGTGTTATTGTTAACTTCCTGGGTTATGCTATTATACAAGTAGATGTAAGGAACTATGTCAAATCTCAAAAGTAAGAAGCTCAGACTGCTTAGCGGCATGACTTAGAGCACTCTGCTTAAGAGGGTATCGAAGGCAGACCGGAATTAGTAATAGGCTTCTTTCCAGACTGATAGTATTGTTGCTGCTAGTATGGGGGATAGGGGGTAGGTTTCTGTGTCTATTAATTTTGTCTGGGGCTTTTTTTTTTGAGGGTCTGGGTGCCATGCCTAGCCACAAGTTGTGTGGGTTGGCTTGATTCCAGGCCATAGTTTTTCAGAGTTGGGTTGCTCATTAGTAGTTAGCTGATTTCAGCTAAGTGTGCTCTAGTTGGTCTCAGCACTGTGAGTTAGAGGGGGAAATTGGATCAAGGGTCCCACTCCTGACTGCTATCCAGTGACCCATGCTAGAAATGCATGTGTGTGGCTGTCAGATGAGGACAGGATTAGGCTCAACTTGTGATGCTTCCACAGCTGCAAAGCTTGCAACATTCATGGTCACCACTCATGCATAAACAATAGCCACTTGGGTGAAGTACCTGGAGGACATCTGGTGTCTACTGAACAATGACTGTAGCGAAGAGTTCAAACTTTGAGGAGGAGAGGGAAAAAAATTGGTGGGAAGCTGATTCTTAAAATCTATACCTGCAATTCCTGCTTACGTGTTTTTGTCAAACTTTTTAAGTCAGTTTTTTCGATTATAAATTCCAATGTCTACATTTATAACAGAATTTGCCAATTAAACTTCTTACCATTGTTGTGCAAATCGTGAATGACTGTGGAGCAGCTTTCTGAGTTGCCTTCAGCAGCTTGGTAGCCATCTTGCTTTTTATAACTGAGTTTCCACAAGTAAAAGCCTGTGCAAAAGCTTTTAACTGCTGAATGATTTTGCTTATTTACTTAGGTTTTGTTTTCGATTTTGTTTTTATTCCTCCTTATTTATAACTTTTGTTTTCAAAAAATATACTTTATTCATAAAATTTGCAGCAAAACATACAATACAGTTGTCATATCACATTCCAAACGTACACAATACACATTATACAATTTGCAGGTTACATCAAGTACAGTTCAATGAACACATTGTACATAATTACAGTTCATGACACTCTGGGGTGTCTCATTGCATTATACTCAATACAAATTATTGATTACAGATTCATTACAGGTACATTACAGCAATTTGAATTTTACATTCTGCCCGGGGGGGGTTTTCCCTGATTGCAGCCCCTCAGTATACAATGGTGGGAAGGCTCTAAATGGTTTCCTTTCCCCACAGAGCCTTTGCGGTGGCTGCGCCTAGCTTCAGTTTGTCCCTGAGCACGTAGTCCTGGACCTTGGAATGTGCCAGTCTGCAACACTCGGTCGAGGACAGCTCCGTGCACTGGAAGACCAGCAGGTTTCGGGCAGACCAAAGGGCGTCTTTTACCGAGTTGATGGTCTTCCAGCAGCAGTTGATGTCCGTCTCAGTGTGTGTCCCCAGGAACAGCCCGTAGAGCACAGAGTCCTGTGTTATGGAACTGCTCGGGACAAACCTGGACAGATACCACTGCATCTCTCTCCAGACCTTCCTTGCAAAGGCACATTCCAGAAGGAGATGGGTGACGGTTTCGTCTCCACCGCAGCCTCCTCGGGGACAGTGTGCGGTGGCTCTGAGAGTCCGGGAGTGCATGAAGGATCTGACAGGAAGGGTCCTTCTCACCACCAGCCAAGCTATGTCTTGGTGCTTGTTTGAAAGTTCTGGCGATGAGGCGTTCTGCCAAATGACATTGACAGTCTGCTCGGGGAACTAACTGACAGGATCCACCATCTCCTTTTCCTGCAGGGACTCGAGGACGTTACGTGCGGACCACTTACTGATCGCCTTGTGGTCGAAAGTTTTTTTTGCATAAACTTTTCGACGAAGGACAGGTGGTGCGGCACAGCCCAACTGGACGGAGTGTTCCATGGCAGCGTGGCCAGGCCCATTCTTTGCAACACCGGCAATAGGTAGAACCTCAGCACGTAGTGACATTTTGTGTTTTCTTACCAAGGGTCCACGCACAACTTGATGCAGCCGCACACGAAAGTGGCCATCAGGATGAGGGCCACATTGGGCACGCCTTTCCCCCCTTTCTCCAGAGATTTGTACATCGTGTCCCTGCGGACACGGTCCATTTTTGATCTCCAGATAAAGCGGAAGATGGCTCGGGTGACTGTCACGGCGTAGGAGCGAGGCATGGGCCAGACCTGTGCCAAGTACAGCAACACCGAGAGCACCTCGCACCTGATGACCAGGTTTTTGCCCACGATCGAGAGGGATCGTCGATCCCGCAGTCCCAGTTTCTGCTTCATCTTGGAAATACGCTCCTTCCAGTTTTTGGTGCACGCCCCGGCCCCCCCGAACCAGATCCCCAGCACCTTCAGGTAATCCGACCTGTCGGTGAAGGGGACAAAGGATCGATCGGTCCAGTTCCCAAAGAACGTGGCCTCGCTCTTGCTACGATTTACCCTGGCCCCTGAAGCCAGTTCGAACTGGTCGCAGATGCTCATCAATCTGCGGACCGACAGCTGATCCGAGCAAAAGACGGCGACGTCTTCCATGTACAGGGAGGCCTTGACCTGAGTACCTCCGCTGCCTGGGACCGTCACCCCTCTTATGCCCGCATCCCTCCTGATGGACTCGGCAAAGGGTTCGATGCAACACACGAACAAGACTGAAGAGAGAGGACAGCCCTGCCTGACTCCAGATTTGATCGGGAAGCTTTCTGATTCCCACCCGTTGATTGAAACGGCGCTGCTGATGTTTGTGTGGAGCAGTTGGATCCAATTGCGGATTCCTTCCCCAAACCCCATTTTGGAGAGCACGTCCATCATGTACGTGTGGGATATTCTGTCAAAGGCCTTCTCCTGGTCCAGGCTGATCAGGCAGGTATTCAGCCCCCTGTCCTGTACGTAGGCGATCGTATCCCTGAGTCGCGCCAGGCTATCAGAGATCTTCCTGCCGGGTACGACGCAGGTCTGATCAGGGTGAATCACCACCTCCAGGGCTGACTTGACCCGATTGGCGATGACCTTGGACAGAATTTTGTAGTCCATGTTAAGTAGTGAGATGGGTCGCCAATTTTTGATTTCTTCCCTCTCCCCCCTTCCGCTTGTAGATGAGGATGATGATGCCTTTCCACATGGAGTCTGACATGCTGCCTGCCAGAAGCATACCCCTGTACACTTCCAGCAGGTCTGGGCCTATCCCGTCCCACAGAGCCAAGTACAACTCCACCTGTAAGCCGTCGCTTCCGGGAGTCCTACTCTTCTCAAAGGAATGGATGGCCTTTGTCAGTTCGTCCAGAGTTAGCGGGTGATCCAGACTCTCCCGCTTGCTGTCGTCTAGAACCTCCGTGATTGACGCAAGAAGGACTGGGAGGCCGCGCTGTCTGTGGGCTTCGCGTCGTACAGTCCGGCATAAAAGGATTTGCAGATCCTCATTATGTCGGGCTGCGAGGACGTAACCGAGCCGTCCTCTTCCTTCAGGTGCTGATCACAGAGCTTTCTCTGTGTACCTTTTGGAAGAAAAAACGTGAGCAAGTCTCGTCCTGCTCCACGGAGCGGACTCTGGACCGTAAAATGATCTTAGAGGCCTCGGAGGCAAAGAGCGAGGCTTGCTGGTCCTTCACCTTTCTGAGTTCCTCCCCGACATCGATCCCCATCGACTGCAGCAGGAGCAGATTCTGCATACTTTTCTGGAGTCGAGATGTTTCCCTCTGCCTCTCTCTCTCGCCTTCTGAACACCTTTGAGGATGAAGAACCTCTTGATGTTCACCTTGATGGCTTCCCACCAGTGCACTGGGGAATCCAAGAGGGGCTTTACGATTCTCCAACCTTTGTAATCCCTCTTCAGTTCCTCAATGTTTCCCAGGATCAACAGTTTCACGTTCAGCTTCCATGTCCCCCTGCCCACTCTCTGATCGTCCTGTAGGTGACAGTCAGCCAGGAGGAGGCAGTGGTCAGAGAAGAACACCGGAGTGACCTTGGTTGATCTGACCTTGAGCTTCGGGGACACAAACAGGAAGTCTATCCTGGAACGGACGGACCCGTCTGGTCTGGACCAGGTGTATTGATGCGCCGCTCCGTCTGCAAGGTTGCTGAAGACGTCGCACAGCTTGGCGTCTTTCACCGCTTCCATTAGGAGTTTGGATGTTGTGTCCAGTTTGTTGTCGGCTCTGCCGGATCGTCCAGCTGCATCGATGATGTAATTGAAGTCACAGCCGAGAATGACTGGCTTGGACGTTGCCAGCAGCAGTGGGAGTGGAGCGTTTTTGTACATTACGTCTGCTACGAGGAGGCGACCCCCCACCACCTCCTTTACTTCGGTGATGGTAAAGTTGCCTCCTCGCAGCAGGATCCCCAGGCCAGAGGCACGGCTATCGTTGCCTCCCGACCAGGTCGACGGCCCGTGGGCCCACCGCTGCGACCATTGCCGGTAACTGCTGAGGTGCGGCACTCCTGCAAGAACAGCAGGTCGCTCTTGACCGTGGCCAGGTCGTCCAAGGTCGACACACATCGCGTAGTGCATTTGACACTACGCACGTTAATGGATGCGACTTTCAGACCCATTTTAACAACAGTTTAAAGTCTCACCCGACAGTCCGTTTGCTGTTTCCAGCTCTTGGCCGTGTCTCTGCATCCAGGTGATCTTTGCAAAGTGTTCCACGTTCCCTGAGTTAAGGTACGAGTCCTGTTCTGCCTCAGAGAGGGGGTCGTAGTTCTGTCTGGGTGACATTCTGGCTTGGTGTCGGGGGGAGTGCCTGTGTGATCCTTGACCGGCTGGGGCTCCCCGTTGTTGCTGCTCCCGGTTTCCTGGAGCCGGTCTTCGCTCTCTGCGGTGCTGCTCCCGGTGTCCCGGAGCAGGTTGCGCTGGGCACTTTGCTGCTCCTGGCATCCCAGAGCTGGCGGGTGTTGGAGGCGTTGTCGCTTCCAGTGTTCTGGAGATGGGGGGTGTCGCTGTCACCTTGTGTATTTTTACGCTTTCGATGTGAAGCCTGGCTGCCTCGCTTCTGTCGTCCCTCCTCGTCAGACGCAGGGTTGTCGCTGTAGTCCGACTGCGACTTAAGTGCTCTTTTACCCTGGGTTGTAGTGTCAGTTGGGGCTCGTTTATTTTCTTCTGGCTTTCTTTTCCTTTTTTTTTGTTAACGATCTGCCATTTTCCCTCTGCTGCCTCCTCGTCCATGGACTCTGTCGTCTGGTGGGGAGGCTCGGAGTTGGATATCGAGGTCTGGCAGTTTCCAGCCTGACTTCTTCCTTACTCCTTGTCTTCCTGGGTCGGGGTCTTCTCTGAGG